>NC_044913.1:43338597-43680807 GCF_001633185.2 Quercus lobata | reverse complement strand
CTGCTCTAGAAAACGGTATGCAGAGTAGCAAAAATATTTCGTAGAGAATGAATTGCTGAATTATTGCTTCGTTGCTGGCATTTATCTGGTTTTTCATTAGACAATTTGTTTATGCTATAGGACTTTCTACCCCTGCTTGCATATGAAGGGCTGAATAAATTCCCAGCGGTTCATCTGCTTAGCAAATAGTTGCTGAAACTTTGACTTGGCCTTTTCTATAAGTAGAGTGCAAATACATTGGTCTTTTCTATAACTAAAATACTAAATCTGTGCTTGTTCTCGCAAATGCTATAAGAGAATAAATACCTAATGATCTCAACTTGTGAAGGTGGGAGATTTTGTCTCACCCCATTGAGTCACAAACTTGTTTTAGGTTGTTAGACGTTCTTACTTTCATTATAAACTTGAGACATTTTCTCATCTATAAGGCTAATTTATTGTGTTGGGGCTTCTAGGTTCGAGGGTCTTTGAGTTTTTACAAGGGCATTACACCAAACTTTCCTGAACAATGTTCTCGTTCGAAGGGAACCGGCCTCCATCAGATTGGCCATCTATGGGTAAAGTTGAAATACATGGTTTGCAGGTAACTATTTTTTTTGATTTAATTTAAAAATCTATAAGGTTCTTATGCTGAGATTCTAAGAATATTATTGATAAAACAGATCAAATATAGGCTGATGCACTTGTTCTGAGGGGGATCAGTTGCACATTTGAGGAAGGGCACAAAATACGTATTGTTGGCAGAATTGGCAGTGGTAAGACCACTCCCATAGAGATGAACCTGTTTTGTCCAGTGGAGCTAGCTAGAGGGAAGATATAGTAATGTATCTATTGAAACCTGTAGTATTCCATGTAATGTTCACTTTTTACGTAACTTTGAAATTTTAAGTGTTCATTTTTTTTTCTAATTCAGAATAATATTACAAGGTACATCATAATTTTAGGGTTTTATTTACAATGTTTGGGATTCAAGAACCTTTATATAGCTGTGTTATTTGTTTTTTTAGTTGGTTGGTGTCAATTTTTATTCATGGTCATTTTGTTCTGGACTTTCTATATTGTGGCTATTAAAATTTTCAGAATTGACTTGAAGAATTTAGATAATTTTCTAATGTTGGACGATTTATCATGTATGAATAATTCCAATCCTATCTTTTTTAAACTTTGAATTTTCTTTGATTGGTATGGATTACAGTGAATCCTCCAACGAGGAGGATTTCCAAATCGTTCATGTAGAGGTTACGCAATTCATTGTTGTTTTTCACGTCATGTACATTCGTTAATCGTGGCTCATTGTGTATAGGCTGATCTAGTATTTTGCAACTACACAATAATGGACTGCAGTGAATCAAATAGACGGGGTACGACCAAAGCTGACTGAATAGGATCAAATAGAGTAAATAGAATGTAGTACACCGATTTTCCTAGAAACCACAGTGGACCGAATAAGACCAAAGTAGATATAATGGACCGAATAAGACCAAAGTAGTCCAAAAACAAAAATAATAAGGTTATTTTTCCATATATACATATCTGCCAGTGAAACAATTGGAAAACGATGACACTTCTACTTAAAGCACACACGAAAGTAGTTACTTGCAAGTATACATATCTTACTAAATACCACAACAAGAAGTCGTACTTTTGCATTCATGCATCCGTACGTTGTCTCGTGGGTGCATCAACTTCATCATCCCCCACAACATGAGCCACCACTTCATTCAACATGTTTGCACTCAACGTTACGATCCTCCTTGCGTGGTCACGCTCCTCAATGGCAACTTCCAACTGATACCTTAACAAAGTGTTCCTAATGTCTCCACTGCCATAGTTGGTTCCTTCGCTTTGAGAAGTGCTAGGTGGAGTTGAGGTTGATATGTTTGGAGTTTCCCACGATCTAGACGCACCACCATGCACACCCATGCCATTACCATGCAAATACTCCATGTATGCAGCTTCGGCTTCCCTTCGATATTTATATGATTTGTGATTGGTGTTTGGGAATTTATGAACTTGTCTACTCGCATCTAGCCAACTGTCGTATATGCCTGGAACACGACCGTTAAACACAACATAGGTTCGTCCCATCCTGCTCTACAAACACGCAATGGTGGGAATTCAATTGCTCTAGAATGTGGTTGCACCTTCTAATGTGTGAAGTGCGCTTTTGTAGAGGAAATGGAGCTAAAACTCGATTCTATAGAAATCGAGTTATAGCAACATCTGCACCTACATAAAATGCGGAGTTACATGTAACTCGACTTCTTAGTAACCGAGTTTCTGAAATGCCGTCATTTCAATATGTCTTGTCAACAGTAACTCGATTTATGTGGTATCGAGTTTTATATAAAAACGATTTCCTCAATATCGAGTCATGTTGTCCCCCTCCCCACATTTCAAAATCCATGCACTTGTCTGGCTCTATCTGTGTTGAAAACCTTCACTATCTGGTCTCTGAAAAAGAAAGCCTATGAGGTGAACAAAGTTTGCTAACTCTTCTGCCATTTTCCTTGTCATTATTGCATCCTCACCAGGCGTGCTGTTGCTGTGGTCCCCTTCTTCTTTGTTCTGGCACATCTTCCCTGACAGGTATATATTCACTTACATAACTACTTATAATTTGGATTGCTTTCTACAACTGTCTTATTCTGAAATTATGTGTGTGTATATATATACATAAATGTATGTATGTATAGATATATGTATATATAGACAAACGTACTTATCCATATCATAAGATGTATATGTGGCATGAACAAATATATGTATATATATATACACACATACACACACACACACACACACACACATATATATATATATATATGTATGTATGTATATGCAAATATATGTAAATATAAACAAAGCTACCTACTCATATATGATCACATGTATATATATATATATATATATACACAGACATGTATAGGTATGTCTACATATAATCTATGTGCTTAGGGCACCAATTTTTTGAAAAACACCAAGGTTAGGAATTGCAAAAACTGTTAATGCATTGAAAATCCTGAAAAAAATTGTCCAAAAAATGATTAATTATTGTGTACTCTTATGACATACATTAGCAAAATCTTATATGTGTGTGTGTGTGTGTGTGATAGTGACATTGTATACATATTGTTCCTAAATATGTATAGATATAGTAATGTATATAATAATTATTTTTGAGAATTTTTTTGGGAAATAAGTATATAATCATTCTAAATAAACATATATATAAACAAACATTGTACGGTGAATTCATATGATGACATATGCATTCATTCATACATATTAACAATGATGTGTAATGTATACTGAGGTTTAAATTGTATGGCTCTTTCAGTTCTGAAAGGCTTTATTGTGTGGGTTCTGAAAAAGAAAGCCTGCGAGGTGAACAAGTTTTGCTAACCATGTTTGCATTTTCCTACTCCATATTGCATCCTTACCAAGCGATATTACAAACACCCTGATTCTTTGTTGTGGCACGTCTCCCCTAAAAGGCCATTCTTTGTGTCCAAACGAATCAAGTGTGTACACCTATAATTAGGATAGCATCATAGTGCATCTGTAAAAGATTAATTACTGTTGCATTAACATAACCCCCTATCTTCTGCATGATAACCACAATTAATTGTCCTTATCCAGGTCTGACATGGGTCGTCACTGCTTCTACGTTTACTATGATGGGGAACAGTATTTTCGTGACTTGCATGGGCTGTCCTATAGAGGTGAGTCAGTGAAGCAGAAGTTCATTGAGTTGAAATGGGGAACACACTTGAGAAAAATGCACCAGAAGATAATGGAAGCTCTATGATTGGACAAGGAGTCACATAAGATATCCATCGTGTACCGTGCCCCCCAGATACTTGTGAGTACTCAGGTTGTCTACAACTCAAATCCGTTGGGTTGCGATGTTGACGTGGACATGATGTGGGCAGTGATTAAGCGGACCCCCCAGTTCATAGCATCCGACTTGTATGTAACTGTTGAGGCTGTTGGGTTCCATGGTAGTGCAAGTTCACAGCATGCCAGTGGGGTGGAAGAGCCACACTCATTGTCGGTTGACGTGCATCCTCCCTTTGCCTATGCCACGCCTTTCCCCTACAATAATCAACCATGTAGTGCGGTTGATCATTTGGACAACACCGAAGTGGTGAGCGCCACCAATACACATGATGTAGGAGGGTCTAGTCACACATATGAGCATGTCCAAGCTGATATGGACGAGGGAATTGATATTGATGCCAGCCGAGATGTGTACGAAGAGTTCATTAATACTGATGGACCAGTGGACGACGCGAAGGTCTTAGATGTACCACTGATCGAAAATAACGAGGAGGATTGCCTTACAACAGTTCCTATCCCAAAATGGTTCACATCAAACACATGGGACAATATTAATGACCCATCACCTGCATTGGGTACAGGACATCTTACAAGTTGGCATAAAGGTGACCACCCAGCAAAGGGGATGCTATTCAAGAATAAAGCCTCTGTTCAATATATGTTGACCCTCTACTCTGTGGAGCATAATAAGCAATACAAGGTCATCAAGTCTGACACCAATAGGCTGGTAGTGCGATGCAAGAGTGAGGCATGTTTGTGGTCAATTCGGGCCAATTGCAGCAAGAAGCAAGGGATATGGGTTATCAGTACATGTAAGGGTCCCCATAGTTGCTCATCCCTCTAGCTACCAACTGATGGGCGGATGATGGATTCAAAGTTCATCTCCATTGCACTTGAGAAGTATGTACGGGAGGACCTAACCCGAAAGGTAAGGGACTTGCGTAGTATGTTGCATGCAAGGCATGGGCATGATGTAACTATGTACAAGGTTTGGGAAGCCAAACAGAAGGCAGTTGCACGTATTTACGGGGATTTTGACGAGTCGTACGCAGAATTGCCATGATTTCTAGCTGCATTGTCTGATGCAGATCCGGATACTGTAACCACATTAAAGTGTGACCCCCATGTCCCAGGGACTTGTATATTCAACTTCGCGTTTTGGGCTTTCGGTCCATGTATTAGAGGGTTCAGGCATTGCAGGCCGATGATAAGTATAGATGCAACGCACCTCTATGGCAAGTACAAAGGAAAGCTGTTGATAGCAATGGCAACATATGGTAACAACGAGGTTTATCCACTCGCATTTGCCGTTGTCGAAAGCGAGAGCACGGAGACATGGGGATGGTTCTTGGCATGCCTGTTGACCTATGTTACAGACCGGACCAATTTGTGTATAATATTCGACAAGCATCGTGGGATACAATCATGATTCGATGACACCACTAGGGGCTACTTGCAACCGCCCTTAACCCATCACCGGTATTGCCTCCGCCATTTAGTAAGCAATGTTAACACTAACTTCAATAGTGTGCCATTGAAGAACTTGGTATGGAACGCAGCAATTGCGAATCAAGTTAGGAAGTTTGAGAACACCATGGATTGCATCAAGAATGTTAACCCGGCTGCATACGACTATCTTAAGGAGGTAAATCAAGAAAAGTGGACACTTGTACATGACCATGGGCACTGATATGGGGCAATGACAACCAACCTGTCAGAGTGCTTCAATGGGGTACTTAAGGGCGCACGTAGCTTGCCCATAACTGCAATGGTGAAGTTTACATTTTACAAGGTGAACTCATACTTTGACAAACGTCGAAACAAAACCCTAGAGAAGTTGGAAGAGGGGCAAGTGTGGTGCAAATATGCATATGACAAGTTCGAGGAAAATCAAGAGAAGGCGAAGCTCCATATTGTTAGAAGGATGAGTGCGCAACAACGGTTATATACAGTGGAGACACAGTCTTCACTGTTGAACACTAGTGGGGGAGATCACACCCATAGGGTTTCCCTCATAGACATGACATGCACGTGTGGCAAATGGGAAGCAAACAAGATCCCCTGTTCCCACTTGATAGCAGTTTGTGCCAAACACAACCATGATGCCACTGAGTATATGGATCATTTCTACCGCCTTGAAGAACGGTATCACAGCTATGAGCCTATATTCCAACCACTAAAAGATAGGTTAGAATGGCCGGAGCCAGCAGAAAGGAGAACCGTGATGCCAAACCAGCGGTTAATCCGTGAGAAAGGTCGGCCAAAGTCCACGAGAATCCGCAATGAGATGGATGACGAGGATAGGGAGTTGCCAACCTCATTGTGGATTGAGAATGGACCAAAGTTGAAGCGTGGGTTGTGTCGCCAAGAGGGTCATAACCGTCGTACATGTCCAACTCGAAATGTGGCTTCAACAAGCCATGGTGCTATGTAGCAGGTAACAATTACAAATCATAGTAACAAGGGGGTATCATAAGTTATTCTTCTTTACATGTTTAGATATTACATTATATGAGTTATAATTAAGATGTGGGCAATAATTTGTAGATTGGAACCATGATAGTAATACCATTGTATCAAATTTAGCTCCACTTTGGGCAATCTTGTGATTACTTCTTCAAGTAGTTGCAGTTAGTCTTAACTCCTACATATTACCATTCCAAGTCTTTTGTCCCAGTTTTGGTGTTCTTTCAATCTTATTGTTTGTGGTGTACATATTCTAGTATTCATGGGGTCTCTATTTCCCTAACTGTATATGTTTTGCTGCAGATTTGTAATTGTCGCCAAGGTGTAACTGTAGATGCTCCTCATTTAAGCAGGCAAGCCTGAAGGCTCTTCTGTATTTGTCAATTCAATTTATTAATTACTGTGGGTTGTATACTAATTTTTGTGTTGGCTACTCCTCAGAAAGGAGGCAACTTCTGAAGAGAACAAAAAGAAGGTGTCACCCAAATGCTATGACTCCATGTTTGCCTAAAACCATTGTTGGCGGATTCTGTCCAAGTTTCAAGTTACAATTGTGAAGAATGTTTAAAATGCAAAAATTGAACTTTTTATTTTTGTACATCAACTGATTTAAATGCATAGAGGCTCTTTACTTACAAATAAGCTTGTATATATGGATGATTTTTTTATTCGCGTAATGGAAATGGGGGAATGTTACTGATGGATGTGGTTGGTCTGCATTTGTATGGATGACTTGTTGTTCACAGCATGGTTGTTAGCAAGTCCACTTTTACTATGAATAAGCACGCCAATACTGAATGGGTGTGAACAGTGCAAGTCGCAAGCAAAATTCCAAGTAGAAAGGTTATACTAAATAAAACTCGATTTTCCAGTTAACGAGTTACGTTGCAGTCCATTCTCAATCCTCTTCGACTGTATCCAATCCAAGTATCTGGGTAACTCGATTTCTGAAGACCCGAGTTACGTTGAACATAACTCGATTTATAGACTACCGAGTTACGTTGGAGAGCAGAGGCACAGTTAGATTCCTCTTGGACTGTATCTGGACCAGTCCAAATAGCTGGACTGGGTGTTTGAGCCCAGTCAACGTAACTCGATTTCCTTATAACCGAGTTATGTTGAGAAGAACTCGCCATCTATAGCTTCGAGATACGTTGAAGACCATTGTGCACACTTAGAATCCTCTTGGACTGCTTCTGGACCAGTCCAAATATCTGGGCTGGGTCGGGAAGCTAGTCAACGTAACTCGATTTAGTTATTACCGAGTTATGTTGAAAAGAACTCGATATCTTTAGCATCGAGATACGTTGAAGACCATTGTCTACAGTTAGATTCCTCTTGGACTGCCTCTGGACCAGTCCAATTATCTGGGCTGGGTGGGGAAGCCCGGTCAACGTAACTCGATTTACTCAGTACCGAGTTATGTTGAGAAGAACTCGATATCTTTAGAATCGAGATACGTTGAAGACCATTTTCTACACTTAGATTCCTCTTGGACTGCCTCTGGACCAGTCCAATTATCTGGGCTGGGTCAGGAAGCCCAGTCAACGTAAATCGATTTACGTATTACCGAGTTACGTTTAGAAGAACTCGATTTCTCTAGCTTCGAGATACGTTGAAGACATTGTCTACAGTTAGATTCCTCTTGGACTGCCTCCGGACCAGTCCAAATATCTTAACTCGATTTCTGTATAAGCGAGTTATTCGCATGTAACTCGATTTCTCTAGTATCGAGTAATTCTACTTTAACCTGATGTTCAGGATATTGAGTTACTTCCAAACCACCACACACAACATGGATTTCTCTGAGATACACTGCGCACAGCATGGACTCCTTTTAGTCCCAGTACACAGAACTCGATTTCATAATAATCGGGTTATGTGTATGACCAGGCCACTATTTAGTGCTCAAACGTACAAAGCAGCAACTGTTCAACTTCTTCTCAGCGAAAGTTTGGAGAACCAGAACAATGGCTTCTCAATGGCGGAGAGACAACGACGATGGTCCTGCTGATCGGTCCCCACACTTTTTCAAGATTATTCTGCCGAATGCTGTTCAGGAAGGAAAGCTTGTAAGTATGCTCAAATTTATAAACTAGATTCCTCTGAAAATCATATGCTAATACACTTCGTACACTTCATCTTCTTTATTTGTGATTCTTGAAAAAATGTACATTTGTTACATGTAGTCAGAAAAACTTTCATTTTGCAATACGTAGGTTACACTTTAAGAAGAACATAGTCACATAACAGAGTACTTTTGCATCGAACACTTTTATATGAACAAAAAATGAAACAGGGATAAGCGCATGGTAGAGATTGAGGAAAAATAAATACAGAGCAAGAGCAGATGGCATTTTTTTGAAAATGTGATAGGGCTTATAGGGTCACCACAGATGTATAACTCAATTTAAACTGTGAAACTGTGTCCTGGGATCAAACTAGGATACAGAAATCGTTCACTCTTTTTATCATTTGTTTTTTAGAGTTCACAAACTTATGAAGTGGCTAAGTGGCAAAAATTTGTACGTCTAAATCCAAATCCTGCCCATAAACAAAAGTGGGTCATCTTCAATGTTTCCCCAACACCCCAAAACCAAATCACAGACACATTATCAAAATACAACATTTCCCCAAAATTTTTTACATTTCAACAACAACAGAGAAATGTAAAATGTTGAAAGCTGTTGATGGTTATTTTGGTTATAAGATTAGGTTGTATAAGAAGCATAAAAATTCATAAGATTTGTTATTGTCAAATATCGAGCCCTTAATATGACAGATTGAGGTTATAGCTATTAAATATAACGTCTATGTTGCATGGGCTGTTATTTTATTTTGTTTGATTTTCTTTTCTTTTTTGTGTGGGGGTGGGGGGCTGTAACTAAGGAGTATTCTGCCATCATTCAAACTTTTATTTTCTAGCATTGTGTATAAGGATTTTGTCTGCTTTTTTGAGCTTTTGGTCATCCAACAAATAGTAATACCATTGAACACTTATGAAAGTAATATGACCTAACAATCACTAAATCCATATTTCCTGCAATGGTAGCTGCACAACTCCATAGAGCTTGATTGATTGCATGTGTTTATTTCCCTAGCCTGCATTTATGTTATGGAGATTCTTTTTACAGCGGATTCCAGATAAGTTCGTGTAGAAATTTGGAGTGGACCTGTCAAATATGGCCTTTCTCACTATTCCAAATGGTAGAAAATGGAAAGTCAAGTTGACACAACATGCTGGGGGGGTTTGGTTTCAAAATGGTTGGTCTGAATTTGCAAGCTCTCATGGTGTAGCCGTGGGGCACTTGCTGGTTTTCAAATATGAAGGAAATTCACACTTTGATGTACTCATATTTGATGCCACTGCAACAGAAATAGACTATACTTTAGATGACGAACTCCAAGTTCATAGGATCGAAGATGATGAGAGTGATGACAGCTCTGTTGAAATCATCAAACACTTTTATAGGGGAGAGGGTTCAGGTTTGAATGTTACACTTTTGTAAGCAACTGGTTGATTTGTTTAGCATGTTTACTATTAATTTTATGTGCATGACTTCATATTTTCAACTCGTTTCAGGATCAGCCCATCCTAAGAAAGACGGTGGTGTAGCTAAAAATCTTGTTATAGCCAATGCTTTTAAATCAGAAAATCCCCTTTTCACTGTTATCATGCGTCCATCCTACGTTAATGGCAAGGATCGTGCGGTAAGCTTTTAGCTTTACTAAAATGGAATATTTTTGTAATTTAGAAATGCAACTCCCATTAACTATCATTTTTCATAGATCAATTAGAAAGATTGTCACACTAGATACTTGTGGCTGGACATTTTGTTGGTAATGATTTTTTCTTATTTGTGTTTTTAGGTGAAAAGATGTAGATCAATTAGATACTTGTTGCTAGAATATATTTGTTAAATATCTATTATTGTTCCTTGTACAGAGTTTACCCCAAGACATTATCAACTACTTACCGAGAGACGGGTTTACCAAGGACTACACCAAAGCAAGTATACTCCTTGTCAAGCTCCAGATTGTGGACCGATTATGGCCTGTGAAGCTATACATTTATGAACGAAGTGGGGGTTCATCATGTGTCGTATCAGCTGGTTGGTCTGCATTTGTGAGGGAAAATAGTTTGCGAGTAGGAGGTGTTTGTGTATTTGAGCTGATTATGAGGGACGGTGTTGTGTTAAACGTCCACATTTTCAAGTGCCAAGACTAAGTGATTAGGGTGGATGCAAAGTGATGATAATATTATGTGATGTTTAGAGTGTGTTTACTTTGCAACTTTACTATTAATCCCTATTTTGTTCATCCCAGTTTGCAACTTTATTGATTGGATACTTTTGTGATGTTTAGAGTTTCACTCTTGGAAAATTTTTAATTACTATGATGAACTTTCATATGTATTTTAAAATGAATGTGATGCTGTATTTTTTTCTGCGCTTTTGTTTGGATTTTGGCCTTTTTGCATGTCATTCAATTATATTACATTGAATGGCGACTCTTGGATTTTATTTTAGGGGGGTCAACATTGTTATTGCTATAGGATTTTGTTGTTTTCAGATGACATTGTTGTATGTTTTGTATATATTGTAACACTTTAATACAATAACACCAAATCTAAAATTTTTAGTCATTATTTTTGATGTTTGCAAATTTAGATGTTTAAAAAATAAGTGAGAAGTTAATCCATCAATTGTGTCAATCAATATAATGTGGCAAATTGAAAAGCTTGATAGCTAAATTTTCAAAATTTCACTTGGTTACAATTTTTCAAATGTTATAGATGAAATTGGAACTTCTTGTAAACTGCAAGGACTAAAATAGGTACTGTTTTATTCAATGAACTTGATGAATCGTTGCTCAAAGAAAAATATCATTGTTTCCTGAAAAATCTTTGTATCTTACAAATGAATAACACAAAATACTGGTGAAATATGTACCAATATGCTATTTGCAGCCAAATTTTCCACAGCTCCTTTGCCAACTAAAAAACCACGACCAAGAGGACTGTATGGAACTATTCCAATGCCAAGCTCCCTACATGTACAAAAACATTAAAATTCGAGAGAGCATACTCATGCTTCTGGATAAGATAATTAAATTATATTGAAATCAAATCTACACAAAATGGATGATATTTTTTTTTTTTTTTGTTGCAGCAGTCCTTCAAAAGAACAGTAGTGTTGCAAACGCAAGGATGAATATAAGGGGAAAATAAAAAAGGAGAGAGATTTAGGATACACAGAAGCATTCAAGACACCAAAATTTATAGAAAAACATCATCTTTGAACTGAACAAACTTGCAAACAACATTTGTCAGACTCCTGTCATAACTGCTGCCATTAACTGCTTATGAAAGTGGGTCATCCACACGGCAGAAATGCAAGTAATTCTATCATTGTCATAAGGAATCATGAGTCTGGATTATTTCTAAATCCATTTTCTCAAGAAATTTTCATGAAAAATAAATTTTCATGAAAACTGTGAAACTTACATTTTATTGAAAATCATACCACTAAAAAAAATGTAAATAAAAAATATTAAATAAAAAGGCTCCGCATGATTTTTGGAACAACTTAGAAGACTACTTGTAGCAGTCCTAGAATGGCAGAATGATGACACTAGAATTTAGGGCAGCCCTACAAATTTCTTATTGAAGGCAGGTAATGCTTACATCACATCACAAAAATATTCATGAACGACAATTCTTTATGTTAGCTTCAGCACAATACCTTCACCATATTGTACAAGGAAATTGAGGATCAGACACATGAATTGAGGTATCATAATTAACAAGCCCAGTCAGCTTGTTATTGTCAATACCACACTAAATTAATGTTGAGAAATGATTACACCTAACATGAAGATTAAGGGAGAAGAGGTCCATGGGTGAGACCAGTGAAAATAACTCAAGTTCTACAAAATTGAGTAACTCTGCAAATAACTCGCTTTATGATGTATCCATTTATGTGCAAGCCATTACACACAGAAATTGCATTCTTGAGATATTCTACTGCAAATAACTCGATTTTACCGAAGTCGGGTTTTGTACGAGGTAGCCCTATACAGTTGGATTCCTCTTGGACTGCATCTAGACTAGTCCAAATATATGGGCTGGGTAGGTCCATGTGTACAACGTAACTCGATTTCCCAAATCTCGAGGAATTTGAATTCTTGTGATTCTCCACTGCACAGAACTCGATTCAAGTAGAATCGAGTATTGTGGCAGGCCTACCTTTAAACTTCGATTCGTCTTGGACTGCATCTGGACCAGTCCAAATATCTGGGGGCCCAGAAAAATAACTCGAGTTAGGTATAATCGAGTTATTTGAAATTAACTCGTTGTCTGCAGTATTGAGTTATGAGAAAGCCGTTCCACCATTAACTGGATTCTTGTTATTTGTGCTACACATAACTCGATTTACAGACAATCGGTTTATGTGCAAGCCCTTGTGCTAGAAATTTGGATTGCATGTAACTCGAGTTCTTGAAAATCGAGTTATATGGACATTACAATCTATTACCCATTTTTATTAACTCTTCCCCAGTTCTGCAGAACTTGCAGCTGTCCGAAATTACATCTTCGATTGCTCTCGCTTCATCTGGCTAGAACCCACAATTTCCCGTGCAAATTCGTCGAGGATTTTACATAGTAAGACTCTTTTAACAGTTGCTGTCTTTGAAATTACACA
The DNA here is from genome assembly GCF_001633185.2 of Quercus lobata. Taxonomy (NCBI): domain Eukaryota; kingdom Viridiplantae; phylum Streptophyta; class Magnoliopsida; order Fagales; family Fagaceae; genus Quercus; species Quercus lobata. The sequence continues at coordinate 43,667,794 of NC_044913.1, read as the reverse complement.
TTGTTGGTGCATTATTCTCAAATTTTGCATTTTGATGCTTCACACTTCTATGTCTATGTCTATGAAGATTGTGATGAAATTGGGTGTTTGGCTAGTTAAATGCATTGTTGTTAGTAAGGTTGCCTATGTCATACGTTGTCTTCCTTCCACAAAATGAACTTGCCAGTGGCTCCATATGTGTGTGGTATAGATATATGCTGGTTGTATGTCTGAACTGTACATTGTGGTATAGATATATGCTGATGAAACTTACTACATGTAGCTATGAATTTCGAAAATATGTCAGTTCCTAAATCCACTTGTATGTTTCCTATATAATAAGACTTCTGTTATATACTCTAGGTCTCTAACTTCAAATTATTGACTCGGACCAAAATGCATTACAATTATTGCACCAACTAAACAACCCGTGAATAAGAATATTGTTTTTTCATTGTGTTGTTGTAAACTGCTCTAGACAGTATATTGTGTGCATGATTTTCTACACATGGTATCTGGTTACTCTTCAATTTTTGTTCTCTGCTTCAAACTTCATTTTGGTTCTGTTTTTGTGTGAGCTGATCGTGTTTGCACTACTGACCATCGATTAGTTATGGGTTCGAAGAGGACTAAGAGGGGAAAATGCAAAGCTGCATCCGAACCTGAAGTGGTGTTTGATCAATTAAGGTTCCTCACGCCAGAAAATGAGCAAACCTTTGAAACCTTGATTAAGCGTAGGCGTATTTGGGGAGAAAGGCAAATCAATTTACAGGAACTGCATCCTTTTGTTCGTGAGAATCTACAGTCTAGGCATTGGCTGTCCCTATGTACAAACATACAACCCCCTCCAGCTGACTTGATTAGAGAATTCTATTCGAATCTATCGGTGCATGAGGATCTTGGTGGTCACAAGGTGGCATCGTCCATACGTGGTGTACCGTTTACAATAACTAGGGAGCACGTATCTAAAGCCCTTGATGTACCTATAATTTGTACACCTACTTATCCAAACTCTATGTCTCCTCGTATTGATGATGTTATGGATGTTCTTTGTGGACGATCAAACAATCGGGATTCTGGCCGAAGTATTAGCTCAAGTGAGTTGACTGAGCTTAATTATATCTTCTTTAGGATAGCTTGTCACAACATTTTCCCTATCTCTCATATTCATACAATCCCTGTAGACAGGTGTATCTTGCTTTACGCCCTCGTCACCAATAGTTCCATTTGTTTTCCTTCCCTTTTCATCGAAACCATTGTCAAGGTGCGTAGGAGCAAGTATAAGAGGCATGCTTTGTTTTTCCCAGTTCTCATCCATAGGGTCCTCAAATATTTAGGATTAAAGAACTTTCCTTCCCACGAGTTGGTTCACATCCAAGCCCCTATAAGAGCCAAATTTCTGAAACAGCGAACTGCCCAAAAGAAGGTTGTCGACCTCAGTGTTGGTCCATCCAACAGACCACGAGTACGGTCTACTACTGGAGATGTTCAAGATGAGGACATGCATGGGGATCCCACATCTGTTGTTGCCGAGGATGGTGATGATGAGATAGATGTTGACACTGTTGATGCAGCGCATACATGCCCTCTTCCTCCCTCTCTTCATGCTATGATGGAGACCATTATGACGACTCAGGCAGCCCATGGTCAGCTTCTACATGGTCTTCTTGCCGAGGTTGGAGCTATGCGAGTGGACTTAGCTCACTATAGACGTCCTATTCCACCTTCTACACCATCTGACTCTTGATGATTCCCATTGGGCATTGTACCCAAGGGGGGGACGATTTTCAGTTTGTGGTTGGTATAACATATTTGGAGAATTGTATGACAGTTCTATATTTTGTTATTTTAGTGGCAATTTGAAGAACATGGTATCCGTTGAAAGTAATTTGATATATTAATATGATGGTTAGTTTCATGCCCATCGTTACTATCATTAGTATTATTGAAATGGATGTAATGGTCTAAGAATTTTTTATGTTATTATGTGATTCTATATAATATCAAGTAGATCCAAGTCTGTGTGTAAATAACATTTATTTCATAATTTGTACGACGCTCACGTGTTTTTAGATTATAGTAATTATTAATACAAATGGAAGGTTTGTGAAAGCACAATTCGTTTACAGGTTTTGATATTAACGATGCACCACCTAGGAGATTTTCCTTTGAACAATGGCTGAAGCTATATCTTGACTTCAGGCAACTATTTTTATTGGAGGTTTTGTTGAGCTTACATGTATTTTCCACTAATTGGATATTTTTGTCGATCTTAAATCATCAATTATATTATTCTGAATTTGATCCTCGCCTGGACTATTCCTCATGCATCATATTTTCATTACAAAATTTATTGATGAAACCTTGCAGTGCAGACTCGTCGAAAAAGATAAAAGCGACACTTGGCATGACCTCATTCACTCTAGCATTTGGTCTAACGGATTTTTTTTAATCAAATATGAGGAATCCAAACAGGGGAAGCCCCTTACATAATATATTAGATAACAGTGAGCTGAAGATAATAAACATCGTGAAGTTTAATGTTGTTGTGAAGGACCAAACACGATTAAACAGATATAACAGTGAGCTCGAGCCACTAACATCAAAGTTCTGAGAGTAAAGTGGTGCTTTCAACCTGTAAATGTGTATGGGACGTGATTGTTTGAGAGCTCAATTTCAGTGTTCAAGATGGTTTTACCATGTGCAATCTCTTCTAACCAACAGTCACGGATTATGAGAAGAGTGTTTTGACTACCATCCTTGAAAATGACCAACGATAATGAACACCCTGATGTTTAATGTTTTTACGAATGACCAAACACAATTAAACAGATATAACAGTGACCTCAAGCCACTAACATCAAAGTTCTAAGAGCAAAGTGGTGCTTTCAACCTGTAAATTATTATGGCACGCGTTTGTTTGAGAGCTTAGTTTCAGGGTTGAACATGGTTTTACCATGTGCAATCTCTTCTAACCAACAGTCACGAATTATGGGAAGAGCGTTTTGACTAGCATCCTTGAAAATGACCCACGATAATAAACACCCTGATGTTTAAGATTTTGTAAAGGACCAAGCACAATTAAACAGATATAACCAGGAGCTCAAGCCACCAACATCTAAGGTATAACAGATGTGGTATTCAGTCCAAATTGGGCCTCGCTTCAAACCGACAAGTCTTTGACCACGATGTTTGATCGAATAGTCGAGTAAGTAGGTATTCCCTCAAATGCAGTGTCACATTAATTGGCTACGATTACAAGAGAAATTTCAGTGTTTCAGCCTGTGGCGCTACGTAATTTGTAAGAGTGATGGTTCTGAGACCAAAGTGATGCTTTTAACCTGTAAATGTTTAATGACCAAAGATAATGAACACCGTCATATTTACACACCATGATGTTTACAGACATTCAAAATGACCAAATCACAGAAAACACTGTGATCTTCATAATTTATTTTGTGAAAGACCAAACATAATTAATAAATTAATATTGCAAACTTGCTGGTGAAAGACAAAACACAATTAATATAGCGAAGTTTGAAGGTGACCAAGTTCCAACTCTAAACACACGTCACCAGCCTGCTTCTGTAGCACCAACTGTAGTCATATCAAACTCCTTCAATCGCAGCACATGCGCCAACAGACGCTGCTGCTTAGTCAAGTCATGTTCGGTGCTCTACACGATGTGGATACCCAGGTCGACACTGTTTCACACCCATACTCACGTGAATACAGAATTGTGAAATTGGATGCACAGATGTCTCATTTACATCTACTGTTGCAACTACTGCCCACCTTTGATGTGACATTAGGAACATTTAAAATCCTGTTCATATAGCGTTTTTCCTGAAGGGTTTGACATGACAAGCCCTAATAAGTGAAATTGTAATGCCTGGACCGTGAAATGAGGTTATAAATGCACCAGTGATATAATGTTAAATTTCTACCCCGCTAACTTCGTAGATTGATTAAGCTATGAGTCGCAATGCCTCAACATCAAATCGTACAATGCGAAACAAGTTTGGACCTACTTCAACAAATGCATCATCACAAGTTCCAACAGATCAACAACTACATACATACAAAGACCACTATGGAGGAAAATGGGTTGGAAAGAAGAGAGATTTCGTTAATATGCCAATATACACGTATGAGAGTCTTGGAAGCGTCGGACACATCATGGTCGGCAAACCTACAAAACTAAGTACAGATACCACCGCAATAGAGTTCACTATAGCAGAACCACCATGGTCAACCCTATACGAGAAGAGGTGTGAGTTAGAGGTGTATTGTCGATGGCACGGGTTACGAGTTCCTAAGGCACGCTCTGCCGAGTTACCTAGAGATGAACCTGCCAACATACTTGCTCGTCTTGAACAAGAGAACAATCAAATGCAAAGGCGACTAGACCGTTTTCACGCAATCCAAAAAGCTAGGAAGCATCTAAAGGGGAAGGCGCAAGAGCGAGCCATGAAGTCTATTAATGAAATTACTGCGTTAGATGATGAAACAGATATTTCAGACTTCTCAGATTCAAGCAATGATGATTTCCAAAAATTTCTACCTACGAACATTAGACGTTGTTGTTAATGTCTACACATTATGTGCAATACATAATGTTATTGTTAATGTGTGACAAATGATGATTATGTATGTTCAACTTTTGCAACTCTAAAGATTAACTGTTTATTACTTTTGGCTAAGTTTATGTGAAATCACTTTCTCATTTTTTTCATACGTGTTCTTTGTTGCTACATTCAAGTAATGTAATGTAATGTAGGAAGTTATGTGCACATTACTTGTAGGAAAATTTAATAGATTCAATACATACAGACTGATCCAAACCACATAGACCAACCGCGCATATGATTCAATAATACGAATAATTCTTTTATATGAGTTGTTTGAGTCACGATATAATATGCACGTATCTGTGTATCTTAGTTGTAATAGTGTCCTACTTTATATAGATACATTACATAAAGACTCGTCCAAACCAGACTAACCACTCACTCACTGAAAATCCATATGGCTCACCCAACACACTCTCACAACGATATTTGGTTTGCTTAAAAATAGGGTAAAGGCCTAAAAGCCTGATCAGCCTTTAAAATGTTTCATTCAAGTTATTGGTTTGTTGTAGCATTGCTTGAAAGCTCCCTAATATTGCAATTGTGATGATCGGAAGCCATTGATGTAAAACTTGGAAGCATAGTTTTCTTCATGTAATTTTACATTGATGTTGAGAAAATGTAACTACATTTTCTACCTGCAAAGACTCCCTGAAAAGTTTGTAGGGAAACAGGGGGATAAAACTCTCTACTGTTGCTACACTCACTGCTCGTAATACTAGCATTTGGCAAGTGAGGTTGGAAAAGGCTAACACAGCTCGCACTGTTCGGCGAAGTCATGTTCGCAGTTCTGCATGTGCTGCTCAACAACTCGACACTATTGAACCCTGTCCAGTCATATCATCCATGCTCACGTGAATAAACAGATATGCAACATTTTGCAATGCACTATTTTCAAGGATGCAGAGGACCCCTCAAAAGTGTAAGCAAATTTTTGGGGGTAAGCTGTCCATCATTGCTACACTTGATTGATGTAGTTCTGCATGTGATACTCAACATCTCGAAACTATTGAACCCTGACCACACGTACCCATCCCCACTCACGTGAATACACATATGTGCAACCCTTTGCAATGCACCGTTTTCGAAGAGGCAGAGCATCCCTGAATTGGTTATGCATCAATTTTGGGTGTGAGCTGTCCACCATTGCTACACAGATGTTGTTCATAGTGCTACATGTGCTGCTTAACAGCTTCGCACTGTTCAACCCTGTCCAGTCAATACACAGATATGCCTTCTTTTGCAATGCACCATTTTCAAGGATGCAGAGCATGGCTGAAAAGTTTATGATACATTGAACACAGCTCAGTACTGTCTCAACAAGTCATGTCAGATGAAGCACAGGAATTCTGAATAGTTTTGAACAAGACATACCAAACTGGTCAGAGAAAAGTCTTAAAACCACATCCATCAGAAATAAACCATAGTAGTGATCAAAGTCCCTAATTAAATATAAGCATAAACATCACTAGTTTAAATTTTAAACAGGTTATCCTTGTCCAAACTCTGATGGTCAACCAAGTGAAATATTGAGACACTAATCACAACAGGAGTCCTTTCGATCACCTCAAAGACACAGACATCTCCTTTTTCTAAATTATTGTCTTTCGAAAATGCAACCCAGCCTTTCCCGAATCTCATTGCTTAATATGTTTTGATGGAGGGTAATAGCACAAGACATTGATGTGTGACAAATTGCTTCCCAATAATATACTTGCTTCCCATATATGTTTCCAAGCCATATTTAAGAGAACATCATAATCACATTATGTATAAAGGCTCACCATATTATGTGGCCACGAGATACCCATGAAAGAAGGATTTTTAGGCTTGAACTTTTTGGCTGCTTGGATTGCTCTCTCTCTCTTCCTCTGGACATAATCGGTAATTTTTTAAGAACAAACTTTTCTCTGACTTCATGTTTTATGGGTCTGTACATTGAGGAAGAAATGTTTGTATCATCTTCATCTAAGTTTTTGATATTTTTACCTGATGATCTTCCAATTTACAATTCTTCCTAGGTGGATATTGAATCTCAATGGCAGTCTTATCAAATATAACAATATGGAAGCTTGAATTTCCTTCATATCTGAAGACTAAAAAATAACCATAACAGATAGAATGGTATTCAGCGAAATCCTGCCAACCATTACAAAACCAAATGTTGTTATCAGCTTTCTTCAATCACACTTGCCAAATTCCACCATAGGGAGCAATGACTGTAGCTACGGTGGATAGCTCAGTATTGTTGAACCCTGACCAGAAGTACCCATCCACACTCACGTCAATACACATAGCAGCGCAAAAAATTTTGTGCATCAATTTCGGGTGTTATTGGTCCTATTGCTACATTGATGTTCGTAGTGCTGCTCAACAGCTTTGCACTGTTGAACCCTGTCCAGTCATATCACCTACACGCACGTCAATACACAGCTATGCATCCTTTTGCAATGCAGCATTTTTAAAGGATGTACCTATAGCATCCCTGAGAAGTTTATGATACATTTAACACAGCTCAACATTGTCTCGTCAAGTCATGTCAGATGAAGCACATCAATGTTGAATAGTCTTCACGTGAATAAATACGCAACCTCTTTTGCAGTACACATCACCAGCCCGCTACTGTAGCACAAGCTATAGCCATATGAAACAGCTACCTCAACGAATCACATGCACCAATAGACGCCACTGAACAATATACTGTCAAGTCATATCATCTTTATTCACGTGAATACTTATAGTCACATCCACCTGAATACTTGCCCTTGCAAAACCCCTATATAAAGTCCCATTTACATCTACCCTTGCAAAACATCTACACATACCGAAGTCCCATTTACATACATCTACCCTTGCAAAACTTCTACACATACCGATCTAAAGTCACATTTTCCAATGTCAATGCGTAATTGGATGCTACCTCGTTTTCCAAATAACTATAGAACGCAAAGAGATTCTGACGAGAGGGAATACTATGCCGGATTGCAACAGTAGTGGGACTTTTGCGTGAACGAGTCCAACGTTCTGCACAATGATCTCCTGTAACTCGGAGCACCTCTTGTCGAGCGTAGCTCGCTCACACTGCCACGACAAAACATGCACCAATATGAGCGTGTAGTGACGAAAAAAAAAAAAAAGAACAATCTTATGATACTTCGTAGGTCCAGATATCATATGCTACAATTGGCGGAGGAGCAAGCCGCTGCAACGAACAGGCAACTCACTCCGGCAGAACGTAACAATGTCCTCAACTACGAGGACTACCTATCAGAATGAATGCCACTGTGGTGTGTGTGTGTTATGTCTATGGTTAAGTTAATAATGTTATTGTAAGTTATTTTATGTTTTCTGTGTTATGTCGTACGTGCTTATTGAAAAATATCATGTGTGAGAATATTTGACTTTTATGACTTATGTGAGAATAATCTACATTACAAATAACGTGCATGCTTCTCATAATCAATAATAAGGTTTACATAGTACAAATGCAACCATACATATAACGCATAGTTAAGCAAAATAGTTCTCCAACAAAATCTAATTACACCACGACACAACACGATTACTCTTCATCTGACATCTCCACGTCTGACTGATAAATGGGATCAACAAGAAGTAATTGCAGGAACTGTGCATGCTCGTACCACCCTTCCTGCACTGACTCTCGAATCTCGACTTGGGTCCGATATCGATTAAGACGTATCTTCATTCGATTATTTTCTTTTCTTATGTGGTTCAATGCTTTACGAAGTTCGTCGATGCTGTCTCTGGGCATCTGTGATGCGAGTCGCCGAGGCACTGGCAACTTAAAACCAACCAACTCATCATAAAACATTTGTTGTTCACGAAATAACCAAGCCCACTCCTATCTCATGGTATTGTGAACGTAAGCACTATTTCGCAAATTCGGATTGATTGGATAGCTGAACTCATCTTCCAATACCCAACAACGACCCATAGCAGTGAACACATCATGAGGCCTATAGAGTTGTGGGTTGCCAGAACCAGACATTGACACTGAATACAATAACACCAAATGATCAAGTTAACAGTGTGTATCAACTGTTGCTAAATAATGTAATCCTGCATAGAATGGTACACAACAAAGACATTCATAAAATTGTGTACTATTGCATGCTAAAAATGAAATACTAACACTAATACCAACATTTGACCATAAACAATAGACATTGTTGGTAATGTCTACACATTTTCTTCAACACTAAATGTTGTTGTAAATGTCTGACCAATGATGATTATGTGCAATACAAAATGTTGCTATAGTAAAGAAATTATTTCATTCTCTTGTGACCAACGTTTACTGCAACAAATAATCAAAATCACACCAATGTACTTACTTCACATTCATTCAACCTAAAAAATCAAAATTTAGTACAATATCAAATGAAAATAACATTGCCCTAAAATTGTGATGTGAATTTTTTACCTGAGGTGATACAAATTTCAATTGAGTTTGAAAGCCGCTGTTGATCTGTGGAGGAGTTCCAACTCAGTTCAGCAGAAAGGATGACCTCAGTTCAGCAGAGAGCAAGGCACACTGAGTGGGAGAAGGTGTGCAGAAATTATAAGAGAATAACTCGACTTTACAGATATCAAGTATACTTTATAACTCGATATTAAAGAAATCGAGTTACATTGAAACACTCCACCTGACACAAAGACCGTACGAAATCAGGGTTTATAACAGCATAACTAACTCGATTTTTAAGTAATCGAGTTATGTAGAGATTAAAAAAAAAAAAAAAAATGCCAGCAGTGCGGGAAAAACCTGTATATAACTCGATCATAGGAGTATCGAGTATTTCATATAACTCGATTTTAGTATTCTCGAGTTACAAAAGAGGGGCATTTCCCTATTTAGTTTCTGAATGAGGGCACAAGGATGTTTAATTTCCGAAAAAAGAGCATTTGCCCATTTTGGCCCCAATTTACTGGATCTCTTCCAGTCTCATTATCTAATACTTCAGAGCTACGATGCCTCCAACTTGATCAGAACAATTTCACGGGAAAATTATCGATCAACTTTGGAGCCTTACCACGTTTTGAGGGTTTATTTATTCAATCAAATAATTTAGGAAGTGGAGATGCAGATGAAATGGATTTCTTTCAATCTTTAGCCAATTGTAGCAACTTGCTGAAATTAAATTTCATGGACAATCAATTCAAAGGTAAGTTGCCAAATGTTTTGGGCAATTTTTCAACCCAACTTAACTTTTTCTCGATGGGTCAAAACTTTATTTTTGGACAGATCCCTTTAGGATTCGGAAATTTGGTCAACTTGAACATGTTAGAGATGGGTGGTGACGAGTTCACTGGGACGATCCCAAGTGATATTGTTAATATGCGTAAGTTAGAGAATTTACTTTTAAATGATAACCGACTCTCTGGAACGTTACCAAGTAACCTTGGAAACTTAACGATGATAAGTATACTGTCTTTAGCAAATAATAGGTTGCAAGGAACTATACCCTCAAGTATTGGAAATTGCCAAAATTTGCTGGCATTAAATCTCGCTCAAAACAATCTTAGTGGTACTATTCCAAAGCAACTCTTTGCAATTTCCATGCTGTCAATTTCACTTAGTTTAGCTCAAAACTTTTTTGTTGGATCTTTACCATCAGAGGTTGGCAATCTTGTCCATTTAGTTGATTTGGACATATCTGAGAACAAGTTGTATGGTGAAATTCCAAGCAGCCTAGGCTCTTGCACTGGCCTTGAGCACCTTAACATGGAGGGAAATTACTTTCAAGGTGAGATTCCAACATCCTTGAGTTCTTTGAGAAGTATTGAAGGTATGGATCTTTCTAGAAACAACTTGTCTGGTCAAATTCCAAATTTCTTGGAGAAGCTTAGCCTAAGGTTCCTGAATTTATCCTTCAATGATTTTCAAGGAAAGGTTCCAGCAAAAGGAGTTTTCTCAAATGCTACAGCAATATCAGTTGTTGGAAATAGTAGGGTTTGTGGGGGAAATTCAGAACTCAAGTTGCCTAGGTGCTTAACTAAACAAGTGAAGAAAAGGAAGTGGTCTTTTGCACTCACAATGGTAATTACAGTCGCATGTGTTCTTCTTGTAGTAACTACAATGTCATATTTCTTATTTTATTGGCGCAAAAATAAAAGAAAGAATAACTCTTTAGAATCTTCATTGGGAAAATCACTTTTGAAAGTTTCTTACCAAACTCTCCATAAAGCAACTAATGGGTTCTCTTTAGCAAATTTGATTGGTGTTGGTAGTTTTGGCTTAGTGTATAAAGGCATCCTTGGTGAGGAGGGATCAATTGTTGCAGTCAAGGTACTTAATCTTCAGCGTCAAGGAGCTGCTAGGAGCTTCATCTCTGAGTGTGAAGCTTGGAAAAATATTCGTCATCGAAATCTTGTTAAGATCATAACTTCTTGCTCAAGCATAGATTTTAACGGCAATGATTTTAAGGCTCTAGTTTATGAGTTCATGCCCAATGGAAGTCTAGAAAATTGGCTGCATATGGATTTGGAAATGGATGTTGAGGAAGTAGAGATACAAAATTTGAACCTTGTTCAAAGAATAAGCATTGCCACTGATGTTGCCTGTGCACTTGATTACCTACATCACCGCTGCCCAATGCCGATTGTTCACTGTGATCTAAAGCCAAGTAACATTCTTTTTGATTGTGATATGAATGCACGTGTTGGAGATTTTGGGATTGCAAAATTTCTTTTTGAACTCACAAATTCTAAACAAAGTAGCTCAATTGGAATAAGAGGAACAATTGGGTACACTCCTCCAGGTAACAACAATTTACTAAACTTTTTATTATTAATACATGCATTCCCACATCTACAATGATTGTTTTTTGAGCTTCTAAATTGTAATGAACTATATTATCTATGTCAAATATTTTGAATGACAGAATACGGTCTAGGAAGTGAGGTGTCAACCAAAGGAGATGTGTACAGTTATGGAATCATGTTGTTAGAGGTGATAACGGGAAAGAGACCCACAAATAGTATGTTTGAAGGAGGCTTTAACCTTCACAACTATGCTAGCATGGCCTTGCCTGACCATGTAATGGAGATTATAGACCCAAAACTTTTAAACAATGTTGATGAAAAAGAGGAGTGTTTAATATCCTTGGTCAAGATCGGAGATGCATGCACTATGGAGTTGCCACAAGAACGATGGGACATTAGCAAGGCCTTGTCTGAGCTACATTTGGTCAAGGACATTCTTCATGGTGGTAGGATTTAGCGCAATGTTCTCAAATATTTAAAAGGTCAAAAATCAAACTTTTTACCCTCTTTATGTTGGTATTAAGTTCTTTATTTTGACATTTTCTTCATTATGTTGTATTCTATTAACTAATTGCAGGTTCATAAAGTTTGACAATGGATAGAAAGACGCGTCTTGCATTCTAGATAAACATGCTAGTAGTTTATGGAGGAGTATTTTATATTGTTCTTATACCCTGTCTTACATCTGTAGTTTATATGCGTGAGTATCTCAAAATAATTTCCTTCAAACTTCTATTTGTGTTTGATTTTGTTGATATCATGTTAGGGAGATTAATTATCTAATTTCATTTGCAGTTGTAATCTTTTGGGGGGGGAGGATTTGAACCTAGATGTTTTTGAAACATCGGCAGTTGCCAACAAGTTGAGCTATATTATAAGACTCTTGGCTATTATGTAAGATTTAATTTTTTATTTTTTATTTTTTTTAATCCTACTATTGGTTGAGAAGATAGCTATTATGTTGATTTATGATTGTTCACACAAAAATACAAAATTTTGAGTCACCTAATCACGCTTGAGAACAATTAAATAAAAATGACAATGTGTTATACGAGACTTTGCTCAAAAGCTCCAAAAGGTTAAATCTCATGCCAAACACACACACACACACACGCAGTGCTGTTCTCATAACCATATCTTATCTTTGACAAAAAAGATATCTAATGCATCAAATATAGTTGAGTTTCCCCTGGTTTTTATCTTTTGTGCTTCTTGTAATCAAGAGCGAATCAAATGAACCAGAATCCCATCTATGCTCCTAAACTCTAAAAATGGGGGAACATTTATTAAATGAATCCAGTAACTCAATTTCGTTTGTCTCCCATTCCTTGTGAAGGAAAGACCCCCCATTTCATAATGCTTGGGGAATGCAAGTTTGATTGAGGATTGGAGAAGAGAGGTGAAAGAAAGGGCTTGGGATGGATTTAGGAGCTTTGGTGTGATTAGTGTGGGGTGAGAGTAGCACCTACGGTAACGAGAGGGGGTGGGGGGATTTCGCGTCTATATGTGGTGTGTTGGTTGGACCTACACACCCTATTTGTTCCATAATCTATGGGTCTATTGGAGCTACCCACTTTGATCAACTGGCCAAGATTTTCACCAGATGTGAAATCACTGGTGCTCAATCTAGTGGTATTTTTATATGGGGATTCTATCTATTGTTGTAGGATGAGATAATTATTCATTTTTCAATGTCAAATGTATATGATCATTTTTTTTTTTTTATGTTGAAAAAAAAAAGACCAAAGAATTTTTTATTTATTTTTATTTTTTTTATCTTAAGTTTGGGATTGTCATTTTGGACATTTACATTTCAAAATTTTCATTTTGATCTATCATGTTTAATTTTGTTTTACAATTTTGTTAATAATTTGGTGACACTGACAATTTATGAGCAACATGATGAAGCAACATGAAAATTTTGAAACATAAAAGGCAAAAATAAAAATAACCACAAACTTTAAGTGTCAAAAATGTACTTTAGTATTTAAAAAGTAACTGTGGAATGCTATGGTTCTTTTGTACTAATGAACTAAGACCCTCAAAGAGATTTCTCCATAACCCAAACCAAATCACGGCCAAATACAAATTGCCATAAAGTACAAACCAAAGAGAGAACTACTAAACAAATTTGCACCAAATAAAAAGGTGCAATACTGCCAAAAGGTCTTACAAATATTAATTGTTGCGGCACACATAGAGTAACAAAAAAGCAAGTCGAAGAGCACTTCACCTATTTGCTAAATATGAGACAAGATATGTTTTTGGTAGTTTATTTGCTAAATGTGTGATAAAACAATAGAATTAGCTTTTAAAAGGATAAAACTTAAGTAGCCTTTTGTTTTCGAATAAAAGATCTAAGGTTTGAATCATGCATATACCAAAAACTAATTTATTTCTTGACTTTATGATAAATAACAATCATTTTAAAGTGAATGCCATGGATTGGATTTCTATCGTCTCAATAATAATAATAATAATAATAATAATAATAATAATAATAATAAAAAGTATAATCCTTTTCAATGTTAATTAAATTTAAAATGACAAAGTGTTTGAATTGAATTGTAGAAAATAATGTATTGCAACTATGTAATTAAGGTTTACTCTTTTAAAGAAAAGTTAATTTTGTTAAACTTTTTTAATAAAAAATTGAAAGAAAAATCTAAACAGACACTAGCACAAGAAATAGGAATTCAATTAGAATTATACCAAAAATTCAAGTAGGCTAGGATTGGTCTTCAATGTCAACAATCAATGGCACATGGGCAGCATTATCTTTAATCTTATTTAAGCAAGTTGCGTGGCAACAACTCTATCTTTTTTGTTTGTTTTGGTATGTGGTGACAAGAAATAGAGACGTAAATACTTCTTCTTTTTGTCAATATCAAGACCATGGTGCACCAATATTTCTGCCGAATAAATGCAATAATTTTGTCAAGCACAAAGGCAAACTTTCCACATTGGAAATGAAAAGGAAACGAAAGGATCATCACTTGCAGTAATGAGTCCAAGGCTATTGTGCTTAAATTGTGTGTCTGTGACTAGGCATTGAATTGGCTTCATGGAAAGTTAATTCAACTAATCCTACTTTAGCAATATTAGAATAAAACCAACTTGTCCTATATTAGTACCATTGAGATTCTTCTTGACATCTTTTATCATGGAAGAGAGTTTAGCTCTAAACATTTTGAAAGCTATATTTTTTAACTTATTATGTGACGATTTATAAGATTACTCATATGTAAAGGAAGATGGTCTCCACGTCAACGTTCCTAAATTGTTGAGAGAGAGAGAGAAGCAAAAGCAATAATAAAACTTTCAATGCCATCTATCACTTGAAATGTAAAGCAAGCTGCTTAGTAAAACAATTATTAAACTTTTTTAATGTATTATATAACATAAAAAAAATTACTTGAGACAAATTTTATGTTTACATCCCATAAACTATGCAGTTTAAAATGAAATTTTCCCTTTGTAAACAGTGCCCAACCTATAGGGATTGGGAAAACTTGGTACCACGTTCTCTTCATGTTTTCTGCAATCGCCTACTTTATTTTATTTTTTTTCAACTTTTGCGTCTTTGATGTGGTTTCTATTTTGTTTGTTTTTGATATATTGTCAAAGCAAGGCAACAACCATATCCCCATAAATGGTGTATTATATTGTAGAATAGACGCCTATTTTGTCATCACGAAAACCTTGTTCCTGCAAAATTTCCTCTACAGACACCTTAATTAGTCAAATACAACACAAAACTCGCAGAATGGAAATGAAAAGGCAAGGAAGAAAATCTCCAGTTGCAGCTATGAGTCTGAGTCTACTTTGCTCAATTCACTTCCAAGCGATCCTTCTATTGTTCGTGGTACTGCTGCATGTAAAAACACTTGCTGTTTTTGGTGATAGTACTGGCACCACTAGTTATGCTGGTGGGAATGAAACGGATCATCAAGCTTTGTTGGCGTTCAAGAGTAAGATAACACTTGACCCTAGAAACATTCTCAGCTCATGGAATGATTCCAACCATTTCTGCCAGTGGGAAGGTGTGACATGCGGCCGCAAGCATAGAAGAGTCACAATATTAGATCTGCGGTCCAGAGATTTGGTGGGTTCTTTGTCTCCATACATAGGCAACCTTAGCTTTCTTAGACAAATCGTGCTCGCAAACAACACCATTGGAGACAAAATTCCTGATGAAGTTGGCCGTCTCTACAGGTTGCGAGCATTGATGTTGTACAATAACTCCTTTGATGGGGAAATTCCTGCAAACCTTTCCCATTGTTCCAACCTCAATTTCATTTCTGTAGCTAGAAATAACCTTTCAGGGTCGATCCCAAAGCAGCTTGCTTCTTTGTCAATGCTAAAGTCTCTTTCTTTTGACACAAACAATCTCATGGGAGGAATCCCACCTTTCATTGGGAACCTTAGCTCTCTACAACTTATATCTGCAGCTGACAATGTTTTGGGAGGACATATTCCAGATGCCTTGGGTCAGTTACAAAGCTTAAAATATCTTGGACTGGGTGGAAATAAACTCTCTGGTTTGGTCCCTCCATCTTTATATAATCTTTCGTCTATAATTATTTTTTCATTGGCCAAAAATGAGATTAGTGGAAGTCTTCCTTCAGACTTATTTCTCACCCTTCCTCGTCTCCAGTGGTTTCAAATTGATCGAAACCAATTTACCGGATCTCTTCCGGTCTCTTTATCTAATGCTTCAGAATTAGAACTCTTCCTAATTGAAGAAAACAGTTTTACGGGAAAAGTATCAGTCAAGGATGGGTAATTTGGTTAACTTGACCAACTTATTGATGGATGGTAACAAATTAATTGGGACAATCCCAAGTGAGATTGGCAATCTTCATAAGTTACAACGATTAGTTTTAAGTGACAATAAACTCTCAGGAAGGTTACCAATTACCCTTGGAAACCTATCATTGATAAATTATCTGTACTTAGACAATAATAGATTGCAAGGAACTATCCCATCAAGTATAGAAAATTGCCAAAATTTGTTGTTGTTAAATTTGTATCAAAACAACCTTAGCGGCACCCTTCCAAAACAACTCTTTGGAATTTCCTCGTTGTCAATTTCACTTAATTTAGGTCGGAACTTTTTCATTGGATTGCTACCATCAGAGGTTGGCAATCTTGTCCATTTAGTAGAGTTGGACTTATCTGAGAACAATTTGTCAAGTAAAATTCCAAGTAGCCTAGGCTCTTGTACAAGCCTTGAGTACCTTTATATGGAGGGTAATTTCTTTCAAGGAGCAGTTCCAATATACTTGAGTTCTTTAAGAGGTATTCAAGTCATGGATCTTTCTCGAAACAACTTGTCTAGTCAAATTCCAAATTTCTTGGAGAAACTTTCCCTGAAGAATTTAAATTTATCCTTCAATGATTTTGAAGGAGAGGTTCCAACAAAAGGAGTGTTCTCAAATTCTAGTGCAATATCACTCATCGGAAATAGTAGGCTATGTGGGGGCATATCAGAATTAAAGTTTCCTAGATGCTTAACAAAAGAAGAGAAGAAAGCAAGGTGGCCTCTTGCAGTCAAAGTGGCAATCTCAATGGCATGTGTGATTCCGGTAGTAACCATAATGTCATTTTTCTTATTTTGTCGGCACAAAAATCAAAGAAAAGATAATTCTTCAGAATCTTCTTTAAGGCAATCACTTTTGAAAGTGTCTTACCAAGGGCTCCTTAAAGCAACTGATGGATTTTCGCCAGCAAATTTGATTGGTGTGGGTAGTTTTGGCTCGGTCTATAAAGGTATCCTTGGTGAGGATGAATCAATTGTTGCAGTCAAGGTAATAAATATTCAACGTCAAGGAGCTTCTAAGAGCTTCATCTCCGAGTGTGAAGCCTTGAAAAATATTCGTCATCGGAATCTTGTGAAAATCATTACTTCCTGCTCAAGTGTGGATTTTCATGGCAATGATTTTAAGGCTCTTGTTTTTGAGTTCATGCCGAATGGAAGTTTAGAAAATTGGTTGCATATGGATTTGGAAACAAATACCAGGCAAGTAGATATACAAAATTTGAACCTTGTTCAAAGAATAAGCATTGCCATTGATGTTGCCTATGCACTCGATTACCTACATCACCGTTGCCCAATGCCAATTGTTCATTGTGATCTAAAGCCAAGTAATATTCTTTTTGATTGTGATATGATTGCTCATATTGGAGATTTTGGGCTTGCGAAATTTCTTTTAGAACTTACAAATCCGAAACAAAGCGACTCAATTGGAATAAGGGGAACAATTGGGTACACTCCTCCAGGTAACAACAATTTACTAAATTTTTAATTATTAACATATGTTTTCCCACATTAACTATAATTACTTTTTACAATCCCAAGTCGTAATGTGAACATATTTTCTATATCAAATATTTTGAATGGCAGAGTACGGTGTAGGATGTGATGTGTCAACAAAAGGAGATGTCTACAGCTATGGAATCTTATTATTGGAGATGATAACAGGAAAGAGACCCACAAATTGTGTGTTTGAGGGAGGCCTTAACCTTCACAACTATGCTAGCATGGCATTGCCTAATCGTGTAATAGAGATTTCAGACCCAAAACTGTTAAACAATTGTGGAGATACAAACAGAACAGAGGAGTGTTTAATATCCATGGTCAAGATTGGAGTATCATGCTCTATGGAGTTGCCACAAGAACGATGGGACATTATCAAGGCCTTGTCTGAGCTGTATTTGGTCAGAGACATTCTTCATGGCGCTCGAATTTAGCACTACGTTCTTGAATATTTAGAAGGTAAAAAAAAAAAAAAAAACAAACTTTTAACCCTCAAAATGTTGGTATTAAGTACTTTACTTACTTTGACATTTTCCTATTTACGTTGTTTTCTATTAACTAATTGCAGGCTCATAAAGTTTTACAATGGATGGAAAGACACGTTTGGCGTTCTAGATAAACATGCTTATAGTTTATTGAGGAGTATTCTACATGGTTCTTATACCCAGTCTTATATCTATATTTTATTTGCGTTTGAGTAAATCAAAATAATTTCTTTCAAACTTGTATTTGTGTTTGATCCTATTGATATTATGTTTGGAAAATGAATTATCTAATTTCATTAGCAGTTGTAATATTTTCAGCTAACAATAAGATGTTTCCTTCACTTCCCATTCCACATCAATATACTTTTTGTCAAAGCTTGAACTCATAACCATGCTTGAGAACAATTAAATTAAATAAAAACGACAGTATGTTATACGAGAGTTTCCTCAAAAGCTCCACAAGGTCAAAGTTCATGCCAAAAAAACAAACACACGCAGTGTTAAATGTATGCTTTGACTCTGTTTGGTACGTGTCAAATCACATACAAGCTAGAAATGTATCAAAAATTTAAAATAAAATAGGTTGCTATTCTCACAACCTTTACCTTATCTCTAATGCATCAAATATAGTTGAGTTTCCCTTCGCATTATCTTTTGAGTTTCTAGTTGGTTGAGCCACTCCCATAGTTGATAGTCCCACCCTCGCGGCTCGAGATGGATTTAGGAGTCCCTGTGTGAGCTGTATGCAGAGAGAGTCGCACATACAGTTACAAGGGGGTTCACGTCTATACGTGTAGTGTG
This sequence comes from Quercus lobata, assembly GCF_001633185.2. Classification (NCBI taxonomy): domain Eukaryota; kingdom Viridiplantae; phylum Streptophyta; class Magnoliopsida; order Fagales; family Fagaceae; genus Quercus; species Quercus lobata. The sequence continues at coordinate 43,648,790 of NC_044913.1, read as the reverse complement.
GTGGTTGGGCCTACCCCACCCTATTTATTCCAGGATCTGTGTCCATTGGTGTTACTTCAATCAATTAGCTAAGATTTTGACCGGATAATAATCACTGGCGGTTAATCTAGTGGTATTTTTATGGGGATTTCAATATCCTGTTGTAAGATCCTTATGTATAGGTCCCTATGACTATGGAACAACTACATTATTAGAGAAAGAAAATATATATTCAGTGTATGAGATAATTATTCAGCCCTCTATATGAACCTATTTCTTTTTCATGTTGAAAAAAAGAAAGTTTGGAGTTGTCATTGGGGATATTTAGGGGGTGTTTGGTTTAGAGGTAACTCAAATTTCAGTTCTCATTACTCTAAACTCTAATCCAATTCTCATATCTCTATCTCTATTTTTCTCACATCTCACAAAAGTTTGTGTTTGGTTCTTATACCCGGGTGTAGTTCTCACCCAAAAAACTCAAACTTGGGAAAAAGTTGTGAAGCCCACAGGCCCCACACGCTGAAAAGAAGTCAGAAAAGCTCTCTCATCATTCTCTCTTCCTCTTCCTCTACCGCTCACTCTCCTCTTTCTCTTTAATTTTCACTTCTTTCTTTCTGCCTCTCAATCTCTTTTTTCTCATTAGATCAACTAACTAAACCCTTGTGTGGCATTCATGTTTGATTCTGCTTTTGGTCATGTTGTTCATTTTTATTAGTAATTTAGTGACACTAAAATGAAAACAACCTTAAACTTTAAGTGCCAAAAATGTAATTTAGTCTTAGAAAAAAATGACTGTGGAACACTCCTCACCCCTCCCTCCTCACAGGGTCTTTTTGTCCCGGTGTAGTAGTCCGGATGGTCACATGCATGTCTATTTTACCAAGTCTCTCTCCGAGACAGTGCCCCGATCATTTACAAATCCTCCCCTGCCCTGGTAACTGTTCTCTTATAGTAATGATTGGGTTTGTACTGTATTTTGTTGGTTAATTTGTTTGCTCATGTGAGTTCTTGGAAATTGTAAAGTTTTATACTTATTGTTTGATATTTCATATCATAACAAATAGTTTGCCATCATCGCCACTCGGCAGTGCCATTTGACTATTAGTGAATTTTTTGAATAAAATGTACCTAATAAGATAAAATAGCCAGAATTTGAGCATGAAATTAAGCCCAAAACAAATTGGTCCCTTTTTAGCTCATTGTGTATCTGTTGTGTGGGATATAGATACTTTTGCTTCAGAATATGGTTTGTTGCATTGAGAAAAAAACTGCACTGCCACATTTTATAAAATTTCCCTAAAATAGTGAAATTATTGCAACTTCATAGATGTAGACAAACTGTTGGATCATGTAATTTCTTGTGTAATGTGATTGTTTTCTTTCTTATTTTCGCATATCACAGATTTTGGAATTCCCAACAAGAAATGTTTTGGTGCTTAACCTTCCAACAAGGGCAGAGCCAAGGGGGGGGGGGGCGAGAGGGGGCAAGTACCCTCCCTGACTCCTCAAAAAATTACTTTTAAATGAACAATAACTTTAACTCTTTTAAGGTCTTGTCCCTCCTGATATAAGAAAAGAAAAAATAAAGAAGCATTCCCACAATAACCAATCTGTACCACTGACATAAGAAAAAAGCCAAAAACCTATATTACTTGATCAATAAGCCTAGCACCTAAGAAAAAGACACCAGCTCTCACTTCTTGAAAGCCACTGTCACACATAATTTCACCACACCACACCATTCCCGCTATTCTTTTATATTTTCTCCCCAATCTTTTTTTTTTTTTTTTTTTCCCTTTCAAACCAGCGACAACAACTCAATCAATGGGCCCCATATTAATATTATACACAATATAATTATATAATAATAAGTAATGTTAGAAACACAACAAAATGTTATTACAATTATAGTTGTTTACAATGGTTTATTTATTTATTATTAATATTGATTGATTTTCTTTAGGCTTTTTTTTATATTTTTAATTGTCTTTTAATTTTGCCCTCCTAAACTGAAATCCTGACTCTGCCATTGCCTTTCACTATCTTATTTCTTAATAAAAGACTAGGGAAAAAGGATAAAAGAAAATTATGGAACAGAAACGAGGGGAAGAAAATAAAGAATACTTTATATGAGGAAGTCATATGCATAATCTATTCTTTTATTCTTTTCTTTTTTTTCCCAGTCTTTCTTAGCACAAACCAGATTATTGATCTTTTCTTCATTTTCTATTAGTCTAACTCAAAAAGTATCCGCACCACGTCATACCAAGAAGAGATGAAAACTGCAGTCTTTGATTTACAAAAACACATCAGGCAAAGATATTTCAGGGAATGCAACAAAAAAGAATGGAGAGAAAACCCCTCAACTTTGAAGGATACAAAATATAGCCTTTTATAAGTACCACCATAACAAATGGACAAAATATATAGAAAAAACAAACTCAATTGATACCACAATTCAATGCCAAGGTTCATCTTGTGCGTGCAAGACTTAAAGCACCGATAAATTTGTGTGTGTGTTCATCACACTTTTAGGCATGTGTAAGAAGGACATGCTTACCCCTATCTCAGTTTAGCCTAGTGCAGAACATCAATGCATAAATCAACGTGTTTAAAACATTGCTATATACAGACTAGATTGAAATGTCAAATTAGGAAGAATGTGCTTACACTTATCTTTTTGCTTAGTCTTGATTATATATCAGGGTGTTTTACTTGATAAAATTTCTATCAGAATCTTTCTTTTTTTGAATAAAATTTTGACAGCTAAAACCTTGCTGCTATTTCCTGATGCTTTTATCAATTGGATGGTCCAGGAAAAAAAAAAAAAAGGATTATGGGTCCGTTTGGATTGAACTTATTGTTGCTGAAACTGAAAACTGAAAATACTGTAGCAAAGTAATTTTTAAATGTGTGAATAGTACTGTGGGACCTATTTTTAATATTTTTTAATGTATGAACAATGCTGCTACAGTGATGAACAGTGTATGAACAATGATTTTTGTCTCCTGCACAGTGAACCCATGTGATGTTACTGTTCACGCGCAGGGAAAAAAAAAAATCTGAAAACACAGACGCCCAGCCGAAACGCTCACTATAGCACCAAAAACAACCATATGCAATATGTACAAAATTTCAAATAATAAATTGATATTGGCAATAATAAGACCCTGAATTGAAGGAATCACAATTTTATATAGTAGAAATTGAAGCAATTATTATTATTATTTTTTTTTTTTGGGGGTTTGGGGTGGGGGGGGGGGGGGGGGGTTAGAGAGGGGGCAAGGGTTCAGTTTACTCTATCCTTAATATGATGGATCATCCCTTTTCTAGCATGGGTTGCGTAAACTTCAGGAGCTGTAATGTTCATGTTAGATGGCAATTTTGGTAATATCCTGCATCCAAGAGATTGCAGACTCACACCTGAGTGTCATAGTGTCTACATTGTTTACCAGAGAAAATGTTGGTAAGAAAGGTGTCCACTTGATTATGTTTTCCTAGACTGCACATTTGGGAGATTTCAAAAAATAATCCCAGCAAGCACTCGTAATCCTAAATTATGTGTGAGGTGGCCTCAAACATGCTGCAGTGTGCCTAAATTATGACCTTACTGTAAGCCCTGCATACTTTATTTTGCTTTGTTCACATTAGATTGAAATTTGCAAAAGTGCAAATATCATACAACTGTATGTACATTTGAGCATTTGGCAAATCAAAATCTATTTTTATGGCTGCTTGCTTGTGAAGTAACTGGCTCCTATGTAGTTGTAGTTTGATTTACGTTAAAGTAATATCTGAAAAATTGTGTAAACAATATTTTGCATCTGTCAGTTGTGAATCATGACCATTTTTTGGAGATAGGATATGTTTAGAAACCTAGTTTTGAACCTCATCAATGATTAATACATACGCGCATACATATATGATGCATAAAGATAAATGAGTCCTGATGTAGTCCTAATTTATACAAGGATTCTTTATCTTTCTCTACACATACTAACTGCTGCAGAAGATCAAAAGTTAATATGAGCTCTGGTTTAGGTATATATCATAAATCGATGCAGTTGATTCACTGTTTATTCTTGTGATGCTTATCAACCTTAAGCATTAGTGTCTGTTAGTAAGGTGATTAAGAAGAATTTGGGAATTCTTAGTAACATTGATCTAGATCAGCAACAGTAATCAATAAGGGCATCCAATTATGAAAGACATATAGTTTGTTCCATACAAGTTAATTTTAAATTAGATGACCTTTTACATGTTCTTGCTATAAACTTGACTATTCTTAGCCTTACAAGTTTTCATGTTTATATTTTCTTACTATATATCTTAGTTGTTTGTGACTCTCTCTCTCTCTCTCTCTCACACACACACACTGGGTGTTGGTTGGGTTGGTTCAAGTTCATCAGGTCGGTGGGTTGACTCCAACCCCTTCTTGCAATATCTCCTTACCTTTGACGTTTCTTCTTATTTGTTATACTTAAACCTTTAATTCATCATTAAGCTTTGTCTATCAATCATCTTGATGGCTCTCACACATGCACAATGAAATTTTACTATTTTGTCCAGAAAAGAAGGGAAAGACCATTAAGCTTTTATTCATTGACTTCTTGTTCTTCTCTCTCTCTGTCTGTCTGTCTCTCAAAAGTTTTTCATTGTTATTGTATTCTTTTTTATTTCTATAATACATGATAAGCTTGTGGAAATAGCAGTTAGATACAATGAAAATAAGAGACTTTTAAGTGGTGGGGGAACATTGCAACTAATCTCATAGTTTAAGAAGCTAATTGTTAAAATTTAAAATTTAGGGAGGACATTGCTAATGATCCTATAGTTGAGTACAAAAAATGATATTCATTTTATTAATCACTCTCCTCCATCGTCATAACATTGCATCATCATTTTGTAAACAATGCTATTTTGTGTTTTGTTTTTTTTTTTTTTAATAACAAACCTCAAGTCAGTTTTTGGACCTATTATCTTCAGTGTCAGTTTTGCTTTTTTTTTTTTTTTTTTTTTTTTTTTTTTTTTTATGATTATTTTTTAAGAATGGGGGAGAAGGGGGGGGGGATTAAAATCCACTCTTGAATGTTCAATGGTGTACTTAAGTCATTTTCTTGTATTGTTTATCAATTTTTGTGTACTATATATACATATATACATATATATATAGCTTGAAATAATGCACCTTCAAGGCTTCAAGAGTTTCACATGCATAGTTTTGATATGCTTAATATTATATACTTTTTAGAATAAGAACAAAATCTCAACAAAATTATGTTGATGATCATGTTATTCTTGCCTAACATCAATCACATCAATTGTGACAAAAGATTCGGAAGTTGCTGATGGTGATCAGAAACCAAGGGACTCTTGTTGAGATATAATTTCTGATGGCAAGCAATGGCATCCATCAGTAATAGCAGGCAATTATGCTTCTGGATCCTGGATCACATTCTCTCGTAATTGAGTTTATCTGACTGCAATCAAACACAAGGGTCAGGTGACCAAAATAACCACAAAAGCTCCTAATAGAAGGTTTGAATAGTCGAGTGAAGCAAGGCACAACTGAGCAGCAGATCTGCATCCTCACCAATCAAATGAGCCAGTGTCTAACTGCTAATAAGTTTTTTATTTGGTAACATATGCTCAGCTCGATTTAGTTTGGCATGGTTATAATAGAATTTATGGAGCTGACTCAACTGAGTAAAAATCTTGACCGTGAAGAAAGTGCTAATTTGCAATGTCTAAAAGAAGTGTTAGATTTTGAGATAGAACCAATGTCAGGCTAATGAACTAGCCTGGATAACTTGAGCTCAGCTAAATAAAACATGATTCAAGGTTGAATTAGGCTTGCTGAGCTTGATCTTGATCTAAGTTCAGTCACAAAATCACAATACTTAAACACCAAGCTAAGCTTGGCTTGTTGGCTCTCTTAGAGCAGCAGTATGAAGCATCCAATAAAACAAACTGTTAGCAGTACCTTGATAAGCATGTCTGTTGGAAGCCAAGCTGGTGCAGTTGGGATCCCAACCCATCCAATCTGCAAAAACATCATTCTTAAATCCTTCAAAGTCACATATTCACTTAGAGTATTTATCTTGGTTGATATGGTGAAAGTCATAACATAGGAAACTTGAAATTTCAATGCAAATGTTGCAACTTTTGTATATAAAAGTAAAATCTTTGATATGGTTTGACACTTTTAAAAATGTCATGTTCAAAAACATTAATCCAAGCATACCAACCACAGGTTATTCCTTACTTGACATAAGTTTCAGAAAGCCTTTCACATATGACATAACACAGAAATTAAAGCCATGTTATTTATTATTTTTAAGCTGCAGACTAATCTTCAATGTCCAAATAAATCTGAATGTTTTATATCAAAGAGAAGAGCTCAAACATAAATCACTTACTAGTGCATACTCCCCGGTTTCGAAATTACGTATATCCAAGACCTAAAAGAGTATTATGCTGTCATCAGAAAATCGAAATGGCCAGCCTTACTTCATGAGTGCTGCCAGAGAGTGTAAAGAAGCTACCTCACCACGGTCTTCATAAATGTAGTCCAAGCCTTTGTAGTATGGTGGGTGCCCAACAGATAGATACTGAAATTTTGAATCAAACACATTCCAGCTTATGCCAAAGCTAAGTATATAATGAGTCAAATTCAAAAGGGAAAGAAAGGGTTACACACAAAAGCTAAGATTCAAATATCCTCTATATAATAACACATTCATATAGCTGAGTTCAGTTTATTCATATTCAAGCCTCTTCTTTGTAGGAAATGACTACAGAAATTTCCCAACAATACCAAATATCAAATCCGTTGTGACTAGCATTAAATTGACTTCATGGGAAAATTGTATTCAACCAATCCAGCTTTAGCATTATAGAAAAAAAAAACCCACTTATTAAACTTACATTGACACTACTGAGATACTTCTCCTTGTCCACCCTCACAATCTGACCTTTCTTCACTGCCCATAAATAAATTTTTTTTTTTTTAAAAAGAAAAAAAAAAGTCAAAGAATAAGAATAAATAGAATATTTTTCTAGAAAATTCAGAACTCACTCGAATAGACGGGCTTTCTGGGGGTCTTAGGAGGTGTGGTTGATGGTTGAGCATTAGAAACAGATGATTCTTCGCTCTTTGTTTCCACAGTCTTTTCCTTCTCCGGTTCGGTGGATTTTACAGCTCGAATTGATGGCAAACGAAGAGGGTTTCTTCTTAAGTTGTGAGGGAATTGAGAGAGGCATGAGAATGAGTTTTGTGAGAACGTTGCAGAGAAAGCCATGGGAGAGAAAAGAGACCTTGAAGTTGAAAGTGTGAGTCTTGGGAAGTTTTCAGAGTTATTCACTATAGAGATAAGAAATGCTGAATCCTTGTATTTCTATCGGCCAGATTTTGAAGACAAAAATCCGTTGCTACGCGGTAAGTTCAACCAATCATAATGTGCCACATCATCAAGTTTAGGTGTAAATAAAGAATGGTGGTTGGCAATTTGGTCATTTGGCTCACCTCCTGTTCCTTGGGAGGAGAGAGGCATAGGGATATTCATGGTAATATGATACGGGAAAAAAAATTTCGAAAACATTTTCACAATAAATTTTAATTGATAGATTATTATTGGTAGACAAAAAGGTAATTTTAATGGTTGTTCAAATCAATAACAATAACAATTTATCACCTAAAATATGTTGTGAATGTCGTATCTATAAAATCCAACTTCTTAAGGAAACTTTATTTATTGTTTTGCTCTTAAATAAAAAGATAAAATTTCCCAAAATTACCCTTAAACAAAGTTATCAAAAATTTTCTAATTTTAAATTAAAAAAAAGTTATTAAAAATTTAAAATATAGGTTGCTTTTGAAGGGAGTATCATTAATTGTTTGTCTCTTAAATAAAAAGATAAAAGTTTTCAAAAATTACCATTAAATAAAGTTATCAAATTTTTCTTTTTTCTTTTCAATAGGGTAAACAATAATTGTTTTCTCTTTTCTTTTCTTTTTTTATATTTAATTTTAGTATGAATTCGCTGTATAGATGGCAGTTAGTGTCACAAAAAAAAAAAAAAAACATTTTTTATTAATCTGCTAGACACATCAGATATTTTCAACAAAGAGATAATGGTAGGATCCAAATTGACATAACATTAAAAGGCCAGAGGCTAAATTGACACAATTGAAATGTTTGAGACCAAATTGACATATGGTGTAAAGAATAGGGGCCAATTATATAGTTTTACCCTTTTGAATAAAAAAGTTATCAAACATTTAAAATATCGAGTGCAATAAATAAAATAATAAAAAAATTCATTCTATCGTGAGGGGGAGTGTTAGAAGCATGGTTTTAAAAACTAGACCAGTCAAAGAGCCGGAAAAAAGAGTGGTTCCCGATTTTATGGTCCAACTGTGATCAAATTGATGGTCGAACCAGTGATGTCATTAATATTTAATTAATAATTTTTAAATTATTTAAATAAATACATAATAAGTTTAAAACTAATTATTTTTAGTTAAAAAATATATTAATAATTTTATGTAAATTTTCACATATTATTAAGAATATTAAAAAAATAACAAATTATAACTAAATATTATAACTTTATAAAGTAATTATTCTTAAACCATTGAGATAATAATAAATAATAATCCTCCAATAAAACCAAAAATAGGTTCATAATTTCATTATATTCAAAACTAAATGTTTTAAATAAAGAGAGTTTAATGTTCATTTGGTAATATCATAAGAATTATAAAAAATAAAATAAAAATAAAAAAAAGAGTGAATAAATGGATTTAATAAATCTTGCCCAAAAATCAATAGGATTTATGGTTTTTCCTTTAATAAAGATGAATGTACCAAATTCAAAAAAAGAAGAAAGAAAAGAGTCAATGTGTAATTATAAAAGGTGGTCAGCTATCCAACAATCAAAACCTAGCTTGCCCTACTTTATTACACCATAAATACGCACATATACTCCATTGACTCCACCATGATATGCACTCCAAAAGAAAAGGTCTCAATATAATTTATTAAGGGTTTTGGCTTACTTCTTGTACTTTTTTAATTAGACATGTACTGTACGTTTTGAACTGGCTGGTGGTAGTGGATTTTAATCTCCTCTTTTTATTTAGTTAGTGAATGATGTGACAGTTTCTCATTAAAACTAAAGTAGATTCCAGTTAAAAAAGTATTAGAGGTAAACCAAACTCATTTATTAAATGCTCTATCACCAATTCTTGATTCTCTCCCATTATTTTTTGATAAGGTTTTTTTTTTTTTTTTTAAAGTATTCTCTCCCATATTAATGAGTAGTATTTTGGAATTTGAATATGAAAGCTCAATTAGTGTGTGTAGGGGCCTTTTGTGCGTTGGGCTGGGCTGTCTCCTGCGATAATGGGCCCGAATGTTTTCTGAGTAAGGGAGTTGGGGTCAGTCCAATTGTAACTCAACTTGGGCCAGTTTGTGCACAGTCTTGTCTACCAGGAGTAGGCTTACGGTAAGCAGAACTGTTTCAGATGAGTTACGGCAGGCAGATATAATAACAATAACCAAAACAGAGTATCCTGACTATTTAAATAAATGGCTATGTAATCCCTACATATAAAGCATGATTATAGTTATGATAATATCATTCACAGAGAAAGTAAAGGAGAAAGAAAATAATATAAACTAATCAAGAATGAGCATAAATCAAGTTTTAAATTTAGTCTGTTAAAGCAAAGCCAAAGAAGGGAGAACGTCTCTTCTCAATGCAAATAATCTCCCAAGAAAAGATCCTGCCGTGGGGATTAATGACTTTGAGGGAGTCGGACCTGAATGGTTATTGCCCAAAAGGAGTCATTGTTACGTTTTGGAAGAGAGCAGGATTTGAAGGGGGAGAGAGGGAAACCGATCTACTGGTGCATGCCCACTGTATTACCTCTCATTTTTCCTTAATTTTCTCTCTTTTCTTCTCTGTTTTCTTTCTTATCTTTTTTCTCTTCTTTTTACTTAGTTTTTCTTTTTACTCTGTAAATGCTCTGTTTTTTTATCTTCTCTTCAGGGCACGGCAAAGGTCCCTTTATAGTGCCTGCCATGGCCAGTTTTTACCACTTTGCCCCTTAATCGTCTTTGTCTGGTCTGGGTGCACCTGCCGACCACCAAAGGTGTGTGGCACTTACCCTTACCAAACAGAGGCCGGTTTTGTTTCATTCCTCCGTCTACTGTAGCACTTCTTTCCTGCCACGGTATAAGTGCTTTCTCTTTCTTTCCCTCAAGGCATGCACCCAACGATTCCCCCCTCAAACTTGTCTCTTTTGGGTAGTCTGTCATCTCAGCAGGACATACCTCCCAAAAGGGCTTGGGTAGGAACCGTAAAATAGATCTTTTCCCCTCTCCCCACCACCAAACCATACCCCCTTTACCTCTTACCTCTGGCCCATGGCCCCACCACGTCCTATATTGGCTAGGTATAGGCTGGTGGTGCCTAGGCCTTGCGCGTGCTTCCCTTTCAGATATGTCTAAGAGTCTGCCTACTGCTCATGCGTTTGCAGTGATTTGGAGACTCTCCGTCTATGTTTTCTGTCCTTTTATGTGGGCTTTTCTTTGGTTTCTCGCTCCATTCAAGAGCTGGGCTTTGTCTGATGATGGGCCTTACATTTCTTCAGTCCACTCTTGATTTTCTTTATTTCTTACAACGTTGAACTGTTATTCCTATCGTAATAACTTAATCCTGCTGGACTTCTTTTAGGCCAGCCGTTTATTCATTTTCTCAGTGGCCTGTCATGGGCACTGTTTTGCTTTTACTTATGGGCTCCTATGTCCCTTTGGGCTTTCTTTTGAGCATCCATGGCCCGATCACTTTCTTTGGGCTTCCTCGGCCCGTTTGCTTAATTCCCACTTCCATGGGCTTTTTACTAACTTCATTGGGTTTCCCCGGCCCAATAACCTTATTCTCATCCTTGGGGTTCATGGGCCTACCATAAACCCCTTACTCTCTTAGTTTGCATTGCCTTAGGCCTACGGCGGCCCTTTTTCGCTTTTCTACCTCATACAATGCCCATGGGATGCTATTTCTTTCTTTCTTGGTTTCTTTGAGCCCGCTTACCTTTTCAAGACTCATTCGTTTATTTGTTGGGCCTGTGATCCATTATTCCCGCCGCTTGGGCCTAATGGTTTTTTGCCATCTATTTTATCAATTCTTTGTTGCCCTTATTATTAGGCTTTCTTTCTGTCTGCCTGCGCTTCCACAAATGGCCCTCAACAGTGTGAAAACACAAATGCTTGTTTAGATCCCAAATTTTAAATTACGGCTTAATTGTTTTTACTCTAACTTATTTAAGTGCAGAACAAGAATAAAACAAGCGCAATAAACTAGAACACTACTCAAAGTCATAAGCAAGTACAATGAGCAATAAATGCAAAGTTTAAAGAGTAGAGAAGAGAGATGCAAATATAAAGATAACTCTGAGACGTGTTATCGAAGAAAAAACTGAAGTACTCGACGAAAAACCTCTCTGCAGCCCTTCAAGCCAAAATCGATTCACTAGTGAATAAGTTGGAGTATACTAATATCAAAAAGACCCTCCAAGCTTAATCTACCCAATGTACTTGAGCTCTTCAAGCTCTTACTACTAATGGACTTCTCGGAGTCTTGTCTTCACTAGTTATCCAAATCCCGCAATTCCACCCGATTGCATCTACCATTCAATGGCTTCTTCCAATGCTTCCCAAATGCACCAAAACTTCTCTCAACACTCAAAATGAGTGAGGTAAGTGTTTGGGCTAAGAACATCTTAAGGATGTGTAGATGGAGAGGTGGGAGTAAATGAAAACTTTAGAGAAATGATGTAGAGGATTGTGGGTAAAACAATCTCTTACTCTCAAGTGTTTGGCTAGGGTTTCTCTCTCAAAAGTTTCTTGTAAATACTCCTTCTTCGTACATTTCGTGGGTAATGAGGGTTTATATAATGTTGGTAAAGAATGAGAAAAGTCACACTAAAAAAGCAACAGGCAATGAGTTTCGCAAGTCACCTGCAACTTGGCTTAAGTTGCAAGTCACTCATGAAATCTAGCATGTCATGGACTCTTCAATATCAGCATGTGCTTCACATGTGGCTTGTTTCGCGGGTCAGCAATTGTGAGTCAATGGCGAGCAAGTCACGAAATCTACTTCTTCACAGATTCTTCACCAATCTCTCACACACAGTCCTTACATAAAATCCCACAAAAATACAAGGAAATGATTGAACAGAATTACAATCAAATTTGACACAGAATTAAAGCCAACATAAACAAAGTTGTAACTCACAACTTTACAGAATATTTAGTTATTTAGTTCTAAGTTAAGGAAGATTAAAAGGAGGGTATTTATTAAAATTTTCCTTTTAATTTTATTTGACCAATCATATTGGTTTAATCTGTGCCAAATTAAAGATTTGGCATTAGCCAAATTAAAGTGATGAAGGAGGTAACTAGAGGTTCACTACCCCACAAATCAAATAGTCAAATAAAAAAATTTAAAAAAAAAAAAAAATATATATATATATATATATGAGAGAAAACATTCTATCCAGATCTGGCGTAAACACAACATTTTATGCCTCCAATAATAACAAGACACATCAACATTTCACAAAACAATCAAACACACCTACCACATACTATCACTCCCTAAAACCCAATTTAATAAAATAAAAATAAAAAACCACCCAAGCATGGCAAAACCACCCACATTGCACAGTGTTGTCCGGAAAGCTTCCAAAGCATTGCCAAACAGTACAAAGCTGCCATTTTTGTGTTCAAATTAAGTGATACCCAGAGCCCATCAAGCCTAGTTACAAATGATGATTTGGCGTGGAATCTCAATGGTGCTAGAGCATTTTCCAAATTTGTTTGGGTTTTTTTGGTAAATGAAAATGAAGAAGAAGAAGTTGAAGTTGGGTGAGACTATTTGTCTTTAATGGTAATGAAAGTTTTTTTTTTTTTTTGGTTGTGTAAAGGAGTTTGTTTCCGTATTGGGTAAGCTGTGTCCATGTCTGCAGTTTTTTTTTTTTTTTTAGTCTAGCACCTGGTGCACTGTTTATGAGACATGCATCAAGACAAATGCACAGTAAATTTATTAATGAACAGTAATTAAAAAATATTTTATTATTATTTTCAGTTTTCAATTTTCAGCAAAATAAACGATATCCAAACGCACACAAAGAGAGTAAATGCCAGAGAGGAGAATAATAGTGGGGTTGGGGTGGTCTTCCTTTTACTTTGGATCTGAGATTAGACTTTTTATTTTTTTTAACACTTTTACTTCTGTTTTTGGTTTTGAGCCTACTAAGCTTTTGGAGTTTTTCAGTTGGCAAGACCATCATCTGAATCTAGGCTTGATGGCTTTTAGGTTTTGTTGAATTCTACCACAAAAACGGTGAATCCAGCTGCTTTTGAACAGTCCGTCAACACTCCGGAAGCTTATTTGATGACGATGTGGGTGGGTTTTAAGAAGTGATCGTGTGTGTTAAGTGTATTTGATTGTTTTGTGAAATGATGATGTGGCATGATGTTATTAGATGGTGTAAAATGATGGTTTTACGCAAGCACTATTAAGTTGCAGATCTAGAAAAAAAGAAAAAAAAAAAAAAAAAAAAAAAGCAACATTTTGCTGCCCTCCCTTCATTGCCACCCTAAGTTCCAGATCTGAGGAAAAAAAAAAAGTAACATTTTGCTGCAAAATAACTCCATTATAAAGCATCTTCACAATATTTGCAAAATCATTTCAATCGTACCAGTTTTCAGTTATTCTGCTTAAACCGACGGTTACTAGTTAAATATTCTTTTTCTATTATTTTTGGTTTTTTTTAAGAGAATTGGACCGGATTAGCTCCCTATTTCCGATTGAACCATTTCAATCGACTGGTCCAGTCTGATTTTTAAAACTATGGTTAGAAGTATTTGATCAAATGATTAAATTTATCATATCGTCATTCTTATTTCTATCTCATATTAAAATCCATAATGATATTTAAAATGTGAAAGAGATAGGCTATAATTCATCCATATTGTTGTTGTTGTTGTTGTTTTTATTTTATTTTTTATAGTAGATAAATTAGGGAAAATTCATTAAAGAAACCGTTTTTTAGTAAATTAAAGAAATTTTAAGACTTTTCAAGAGTCCTGTAACTCAATTGGTTTGTACCTTCTAGTGTTTACGTAACATCTAAGGTTCAAATCTCTCTTCTTGCGTTGTAACTATCAAATTATCAAAACAACAACAATAATAATAATAAGAGAAGAAATTTTAAGACTTGGAAACACCTCCAAATACACTATGAATTACAAAACTAATTAGTTACTCCATCAAAATAGTCAGGGGAATTTGATTCCCCACTTTTAGCAAAGGATTTTGTTAAGGATTAAGTTTTAAAATGCTCATTTTAACCATGATCGAGTTCTAACTATCCATTTCATAGCTTGTATTAACCCTCCTTAAAACTTAGTGTGATCAGCATTGCCTTAACATTTCTTCGGATCCAAATATGGTACATGAAAGCATCCCAACTCAACTTGCATAGCACACCTCTAAAGCGATTAATCTTATTGCACACCATTATGTGCTCTGATATTATTTATTGAGGAGATAACATGTAGAATTTTTCTTCAAATAAGACTTCCATTCACACGTATATATCCAACACTTTTGTATCAAAACTCTATTAGTGGCATTTTTAATTCAACAGAAATATTATGTTGTGAACAAAATAATAAAAGAACTCTAAAAAAAAAATCAAATATTAACATTTGCAATGAGAAAAACATAAATACATAATTGAGTGGGGAACTAAAAATGTAGATGGTTTCTTTAAACTCAATCTTTTTAGGGTAAATTACATAACTGGTTCCTATCCTTTACACCAAATGCCAATTTAGTCCCTAACCTTTCAATTGTGTTAATTTGGTCTCTAACCTTTCAGTATTGTATCAATTTAATCTCTGCCCGTTATCCGTTGGATGAAAAATTTTGAAGTGTCAAACTGAATAATAAAAATTAATTTTTCTTGCCACATCAACTACCAACTATATAGTCATCAACTATACAACCACGTCAAATTTTTTATATTAAAAAAAAAAAATAGCTTCTGTTCCCACATGAGTTTTAAAGTTTGGGGAAAATTCTAAAATCTAAAATTTTTGCTTTTTCAACAGGCTTAACTTCATCTAAGATGTCAAATTTGACATAGGAAATATTAGTTATTGTTCTTTTAAAAATGAATTGTAACTTTCTTAAATCTATCATTTATTTGTTCTCTCTTCTGTATCTGTAACCACATAAAACCATTAAATCTAGAGGCAGAGTTTAACAATCAAATCTCAGAGAATTGAAAAAACAAAACATTTGTTTAGGAAAAAGAAATAAACTGGTGGTGACCATGTAAAGCTTTCTGCCTAGGCTTCCAAATAGAAGCAAATCTTTGGCTTTGTCCAAAGCTTCCTTGAAAAAAATGAGAGCCTTAACAGTCTCTTCGGAGATTTTGACATTGATCTCTTCTAAATCTTTGAACAAAGGCTTCAAGAGCCTCAATCTCCTACTGAGATCGTGACACTGGCTTCTAAAAACGCATATGAAGTTTGAGATCTCGAGGATCTAGTCCACAATGCTAATATGATTCCCAAGTAGCCCAACTATTTGCCGCTCCTTACAGAGTAGGAGTAGCTTTGCTTGGTGCCATTTTTTGTTTTCTAATAGACTTGTAATTTAGGTTAAGCACTGTATTTTTTAAACACATGGGTGAACAGAAATTTGGGGTTTTTAATTTGTCGTGGTTGTACACTTGGGCATTGATGCATAGGGAAAATCAATTTTTTATTATTCTGTTTGACACATCAAATTTTTCCATCCAAAGGATAATGACATGGTCCAAATTGACATGACACTAAAATGTTAGGGACCAAATTGACACAATTAAAAGGTTAGGGACTAAATTGACATTTGGTGTAAAAGATAGGGACTAATTATGTAGTTTATCCATCTTTATATTTGACAAATTATTCATTTGAAAATTTTAAAAAGATAACAAGTAAAAAAAAAATTGTTTCCATTCCTAAAACTTACCAAAAATTCATTTTCCATTCCTAAATTTTAAAAATTTTTATTTTTATTTCTAAACTTTCCTTAAACCTAAAAAAGATTTGGTCTACCTTAAAAATAAATAAGAGTGACGTTACAGTCACAAACTATTTTATAACATTTTTACAAAATATTGATGTGACAAACCTCTTATTGGTTTTCATTTAGGCCCACCACTAATATCACTTTTTTATTTACCAATAATCACTCACCATATTAGCAATTTGTAAAATTTTTTGTAAAATAGCTTGTATCTCTAACATTATTCAATAAATAAATAAAGTTTAGTCATCTATTGAGAGTTAAATTTGGTCCGAATAGATGATAACTATATATATATAAATATATATATATATATATATATACACACACTCCAAATCTCTTATTTGACGACAAAAAACTTTACAAATTAAGTCAACAATAACCAACAATATGTAAAGTTATCTTTTTTTTAGAAACCTATGTAAAGATATCTATCTACATAGAAAATAATTGGTCTGAATTAGGCATATATGATCATATCAATTTTTTTTTTTTTTTTTTTGAGAATCAATTTTTTACTTAAATTTGAATGGTTAAAAATAGTAAATATATGGGAAAAATGACAAACTGTAACATATAGACGCCATAATCTTTTGTACGTTACACTTTCAAATATTTTGTCCAAAAACCTTCTAAACAAAAATCTTTTCTCAAGGAAACAAATATATACATTGCACTTTCATCTTATCCATTATAATCACTATTTCAAGAGAAAACATTTTGCAGTGTCCAGTTGTACTAAACACATTATGATGTAACACGTTTAGTTTTACCCATGTGTTATCAAGCCAAACTAATTCACTTATATCCAGAGTCATAAATTTTTTCAGGGGCCAAACTAAATATATAATAAAAAAATTAAATCCAAAGAAACACACACACAATATTTATTTATTGCTTATACATGAAATTTTGTATTTTTTTATTTAACAAATGATATTTTCTTACGTAAACAAAAATATTAACATTAAATAAGTCTGTGCATCTTTGCAAAAAAAGAAAAAAGGTAATTCTTGACATATCTAAAAGAAAAATGATATGTCCACAATATTTTCATAATATTTTTACAATAAATCCTAAATGGCAGGTTATTACTGGTTGTTATTGTTGCGGCAAAAAAGTAATCTTAGTATTAGGTTCAAATTTGAACTAAAAACAACTAACCACCTATAATTTGTTATGAAAATGTTGTAAAAATATTGTAGACGTAGCATCTCTCTATCTAAAAATATACAAATCAATTTAATAGCCAAAAAATATAATTAAATTACATATGGTATACATTAAATACACTTTAATTTTATGAGTTGTGTATTAAGAGTAATTAAAGAGAATAAATTGCATTAGTCAACTATATAAATGTATTACAAGATTTTAGTAAAAATCGAAAGGTGTCATAATTGAAATTTATGAGGATTTTTTAAAAGTTAAGAGGAATGACCTCTTAGCCCCCCTGGATAGCCCATAATTTATTTCCTTATATTCATGCAACTTCGCTATATAACTGTATAGTCATTTACCCTATTACACCATATTTCACACTCACATCTCTTTCATTGGCAACTTTCAACGAGATATCATGAAAACTCTCTCTGTCTTCTTCCTTTTTTCGCTTGTTCTCTTCGTCGCTATTGGTACGTACTTCATTCCTCTTACTTCACACTCTTCAACCTCTTTTTATTTTTTTTTATTTTTTTTTTTTTTGGGACTGCATCTTTGTTAGTTTACATTCGAAGGAGAACTTGAAATAAAATCATTTTTTTGTTCTTCAAAAACCGCGATCATCATCTCTCTTTATACGTGCAGTTTCTCATTATTTTAAAAATCAAGAAAAATATATCATCTTATAATGATTGAAATTTGAGAGTATATAGCTTTAATAAGTCTTTGCTTAATTTTGACGGATAAACTAAATTAAACAAGCGGATATCTCTTCATTTACTCGAATACCTATGTCCTATATGTTCTCGTCCCAATCAATTCAAAATATTTGAAACATTAAAGTTTTCACGAAATGCATTATAATTCGATTTTATTTCTCTTTTTAGTCAAGAGGAGAGTAGGAGATCTTATAAAGAAAACTTGATGAAAAAATTCATCAAGAATCGAAATTCTTACTAAAGCAACAAAAAAAGTTGCATTTAGCTTTTGACTCTCTCCCTCTCTCCCGTTGAAGTGTAAATGCCTAACCATCTATGATTACAGGCAACGAGCAGATGGTGGTGGAAGCTAAACCCTGTAAGAAAAAGATCAAACCGGAACTGCCTGGGTTGGACTGCCTGCCCAACATTTGCGAGTCAGCGTGCCAGAGAGAGCACACCCAAGCTAAAGGAATTTGCGAATTTGAAATCTATTGCTACTGCTATTACCCTTGTTAATCTTTATCCATATTATTAAGGGTCAAGTGCTAAGCTAGTTATGGAAAAGACTCAAGTTAGAATAACGATCATATGATTAAATTCATCAATTTCTAATATTTCTAATAGTCATATGATTAAATTCATCAATTTCTAATAGTTAAACTATTAGGAGTCTCGGTAATTTATTATAATACCATGTCTTGATTTGATCTTCAAAAATAAAAAACCATAACTTTTTGCCAACTACTTCTCCTCTGGTCTCTCATTGTGCTCTATGTGTATTAGTAAGAGAGATCGACCCTGCTAAGATGCACGCTTAGCATCTAAAAAATTCACAAAAAATTCCTGCGGGATTGATTTTGTTGGGCAGCTTACAATTTATAATTGAGAAAGAGCTATCAATGTGACATGATGGCAGGAAAAAGCTAAAGACAAAATCATATAAAAATTAATAAATAAAAAGCGTATGTTGTAGTTGAACTTTGAAGTATAGGGACTCCAATGGAAATAAACTTCCAACATTATTAAAAGAATTGCAAGATGTGAATAAGATTAAGAACAAATTCCAGATATAAGGAAACACAAAATTCTTATCCATTGATGCATGTGATATTTTCGTCCTAAATTTTATCTTCCAGAATTTTCCAACCGAAATACAACTGAAGAAATCCATTCCAAATAGTTTTGGTTCCCTGTTGAAAATTTGAAGTCTAGGGAGAACAATTTATGTGCTAAGGTAATTTGTTCTAGACAATTAGTACAAGTAAACATGGGAAACTGGCATCACAACTCACACACGATTAATGATTTGATATTTATTATTTATGCACCAATTTGGTGTTCAAGTAATCTAGACTGGCATAGCGCTATCTTCGAAAACACTGAGAGAAACAAATCTCAGTGGACTCCTGATATTTTGGCACAACTAGTCAACTGGATTGTTGGCATGTCTTACTTTCTTAGTATATTTTGCCATGTCGTGTAGAATCTATTATGATGCTAGATATTGTTCCTCGCTTTAAATTGTTTCTCTAACGCAAAGCAACATTTTCCAATTGATTCTAAATGGATAAAAAGAGAAAAATTTACAATTTGAACGGTTTATTGTGGTACCATAGATAACTACATATCTCCTATCAACAGTTGCACCAATATCGAAGGACAGACCTATATGTGTTAAATGACATAGAAAATATCTAATCTAATAATGTGATTTTTAAAATGATAATCTATATATATATATATAAAACCGAAGCTTTTAAAGCTCCCACAATTTTCCACGTCATAAAACAATAAAACCAAAACCAAAAAAAAAAAACGTCATAAACCCATTCCCTACCCGACTCCGATTTTCACGCTTTCCCTTTCACGAAAACTCTGCCATTACCTTCTTGCCAGCTCCTTCTCAATCACACCCATGGCAAGCCAATCAGACCCAACCCATCTAGCCTACCTTTCCCGATCCTCTGCCTCTCCCTTTCCACGGCAAGACCCAACAGACACCTTCAACAAGGGTTACCAGAGATACACATATATATTTACAATTGAGAAAGGCTTAAGACAATTTGGTTTTCCTTTGAAGGAAACAAAGAAAAAAAAAGTGGGTATGATAAAGAATGGATCTAGGAAGATTACCTTTTTGAGATTTGGCTTAGAATCCACAAAAAACAGAGATACTCAACCAACGACAAGCGGCTAATAACTGGCTGTGAGTAGGGGTGTGCAAAACTTCACCGGAACCGACCCAACCGACCGCCGCCGACGACACCGTCCCGACTGTTGCGCCGACTGAATGAGCCGAGGCCGGCATTCAGACTTCGTCCTCCATTCCGATGCCGGTGCGGTGAAATCACCGGATTGAAAAATCCAAAACCGAGCTGTGGCCGAACTGAACCGATACAAGATCTGTTCTGTCGTTCTGTTTTTTTTTTTTTTAATGAAGCTGATAAATGACATCGTATGTATGGGTGTTTTTAAAAAAAAAAAAAAAGCAAACCGGTGCGTTTTATGCTAGGTTTTCAGATTCTCAGGGCTATATTTTCCGGCTATATAAGTTCGTATGTTTCTCTCAGTATCTTTTAACTCTCTCTCTCGCTCTCGCCTCTCTACTCAAGTCTCGCCTGACGCAGAACACCGGTAAGCCGTAAGCTTCTTCGTGTTTTCAGATTTGTGGTTTGTCTTCGTGTTTTACTGTTTTTTTCATTTCCATTGTTTGGGAAAGCTGAAAGCAAGAATGATTTTATTGCCATTGCTGTGTGACTGTGTGACTGTGTCTCTCAAAGCAAAGCTTGTGTGAGTGTGACTGTATCTGTATTGTGTCTTTCTATTTTGTGGGGGGTCCAAGTTGGACTAATGTGAGCTGCTTACACTTCGATATATGTAAGGTTGGATGGATGTAAGCAGCCTGAAAGTTTTATCATTCACGAAGCTGGATACACAGTGTAATCATGTCCAACTCCAAGTAATATAATATTATATTAATATTATATATATATATATATATATATATATATTATAAATAATACACAGTGTAAGGTTGGCTGCTACACGAAGCTGGATACACAGTATATTCATGTCCAACTCCAAGTAACATAATATTTTATTATATATTATATATAATACAGTAATACACAGCCTGTGAGGAATACAAAGAGATTGAGAGGAAAGGAACGATAACGATTTCCGTTGGAAAGCCTGTTTGATTTGGACGGAGTTATTAGACAGAATGTCGAAACAAAAAATGGAGTTATTAGCCAGATAACAAAAATGTGGTTATCTTAGTATTTATGTGCCATGTGGAGTTATTAGACAGATTTTTGTTTCAACATGGTGGGCCTTTTGAGCCCAATATGGTTTTAGCCTAATGGGACCCAGTTATGGGCCCAAAATAATGAATTATTGGGCCAATCCAACCAGAATACTGTTCATTCTGTTAATTTTCTGTTGCTAATTTGCTTTTCAATGGCCGAATAAAATTTAGACAAAATTCTATTTTTTTGTGTGTGGAAACTGAGCTATTGGTCAATTTGAATTGTTTTTGTGTGGAAACTGAGCTATGATTTATTTTTTACCCCAGCCTATTTTGTATTCTAGAGTTGATTGAATTGTAGTTTTTATGCACACACTAAGATAATCAAATTGAATATATGTTTTTGTATGGAAACTGAGCTATTGGTCAATTTGAATTGTTTTTTTGTGAAAACTAAGCTATGGGTTTGAATTTTTTTAGTGGAAACTGAGCGAGGTGAAGTTATCAGCTTGCTTCTTTTGTTTTTGTATGGAAACTGAGCTATGATTTATTTTTTACCCCAGCCTATTTTGTATTTTAGAGTTGATTGAATTGTAGTTTTTTGCAGACACTTAGATAATCAATTTGAATATATGTTTTTAAATATAATGAATGCATTGAATATTTAGTAGAAGACATGAAATAAATGAAATTGAAAAATAACAACATGCTACTAGAGAATCGATGTTGAATTCCAATAGCTAATGTCACATCATTTGGAAAAAAATTGGTAGCTTTCCCGTGCATCGCACGGGTTAGCGACTAGTTTAATAAAAAGCTATTAAGCGGTGTAATTAGTGTGAATTTTACAATTTTTTTTCTTTTATTAAATTAACTTTTAAAAAAAATTGCAATAAATAATTAAGGAGAGAGAAAAATGCTTATTTATTACTTTCTCTATCCTTTTTTCTTGCCTTTCACTTTTATGAGTTTTTTTTCCCCCACTTTCATTATTACTTCCTCCATCCCCAATTGTTTGCTTTGAAAATCTAACTTTTTAAGGGAATATCATTTATTGTCTTGTCTCTTAATTAAAAAGATAGAAGTTTTCAAAATTACCCTTAAAAAAAGTTCTTAGAAAAAACTTTTTGTTTAAAACGCTTATGATTGGTATTGGCATAATAGAAAACTTAGTAAATTAATGGTTTTTAATTTGAAAAATATTACAAAATTTTAGGATATCCTAAATAGGATATGACCAACAATTTGAGATAGAAAAAAAATGATATTAATTAGGAGAGAAAAAAGCTAAACATGCAATAAATAAGGAGAGAGAAAAGCTAAACATGGTACAAGCTAAACATGCAATAAATAAGGAGAGAGAAAATGATATTAATTAGGTAAATTAGGTGGAAATTGATTGAGTATTTAATGATATCTTTTAAGCATTAAATATTTTGGAAATCTTTTTTTAGACAGATTTTGAATTGTGTCACTTCAACTCAAAAATAATCGGTGAAGAGAAAGACACATACAAATCTTTTATGGCATTTGACATCGTGACACACAAGTTTATTTTTAAAGTGGTTGTAGGAAGTCAAATTATGCGCTTGTCCCCCCCCCCCCTACAATGACGCTCCTTCGACTCAAACCTTGACCTTGGCTATGATATCATTTGTCGGATTATGAGCTATGCAACTTCATCTCAAAACTAATTGGTAATAAGATAGACACACTCAAATATTTTATGGTATTTGAGTCGCAAGAGTTACGATATGGTACTACCCCTGCAACTCGAACATTTTCCCTCCTAGACTTTCAAGCACAATCATTTTCCCTTCTAGACTCTTAAGCACTTTGTACATGAGAAGTTGCTAATTAAGCTACAAAACTTTGATGTAAAAAATGTGTAATTCGAACACATCCCATATACTCATACAAAATTTTTTTTTTTTTTAATTTTTTTTTATAGAACACACAAAATGTTTGACATATTAGTTTTTGAGGCCTCGCATATTTACACATCATTATTATATATTTTCTATTTCATTTTAAATCTATTTTATATTCAAATACTCCATTAAAACATAATCACATCATAGTTTAAAGAGAAATGTTATATCCACAACATTTTCACAACAAATTCTAAGTAGCAAGTTGTTACAATTTGTTAGTAGTGTGGCAAAAAAGTAATTTCAGTGATAAGTTCAAATTAGAACCAATAACAACTAACCACCTATAATTTGTTGTGAAAATGTTGTGAACATAGCACTTCTCTATTTTAAATGGTAGAATAAGTAGTTACATCTACATCTACAAATACAATGATAATAAATGTCCAATTAATAACTATCCCAATTATCTTTCTTTCTTTTTTTTAATTTATAATACCATCACAATTATCAACTTTCATAGTTTGACAATGTAAAGATGTGATTCTCAATTATATTTTGTTGGCTTTATATTTTGTGGGATTCAATGTAATGGGTTAAGTGTGAGAAATTAGTGAAGAACTGTGAAGACAAATCAACTCGCGACTAGCTTGCGAGTGGAGCAACTCGCAAAAGGCCACGTGAGGAGCACATGTTGGAAGCTGAAGAGTTTTGTACTTGATAGCATCACGCGAGTGGCTCACAACTTGGCCAACTCTTACACATTTAGATAAGTAGATTAAAAGCAATTAAGCCATTATTTTGAAATTGGGGGTCTAAACAAGCTCTAGCATTTTTACTGTTGAGCTTTCTGTAAAGTTGTGATTTACAACTATGTTTCATGTTGGCTTTATTCCATGACAAAAAGTGTTGTAATTGCATTAATTAATTTATTTCCTTATATTTTGTGAGATTTTACTGTATTGCATTTGGTATTAAGTTGGTGAAGAATTAAGCATGCAATGAAGATTAGTGCAATTTCGTGACTAGCTCGTAAGAAGCTTGCGACTAAAGTTTCCCATGAAAAGGCCATATAAGAAGCACATACTGGAAGCTAAAGAGTCAAGTGTCAGGCTGTATTTCGCGAGTACTTCACGAGACAGGCCATCTTGCGAGGTATCTGCAAAACTCTCTATCTGGAGGATTTTAAGTGTGACTTTCTCACCCTTCACCCATACTATATATACCTTCATTACCTAAAAAAGTAATATGAGGCTATTTAGAGAGACAACCCTAGAAAGGTTTCTACAACACAACAAACCCATCTTTTGGAGAGAGAGAGCTACTCATCCTTTAGTGAGAAATCATCGTAGTCTCTTCTCCTTCCCTCTCCATTGTCATACATTGAGAAGAGATTTGTACACAAACACAACCCACACCTATTCAAAGTGTAGAGAGTGTTTTAGAGCTTGGAAAGTTTTGGGGATTTGCCAAAAGAAATCAGTGGGGCTTGGCGGATGCAATCGGGTGGTATTACGGGTTCTAGAAAGCTAGTGAAGACAAGACTCCGAGAAGTCCGTTGGTAGCAAGAGCTTGGAGGGCTCAAGTACATTGTGTAGACTAGGCTTGGAGGGTCTTTTGTTATTCACTAGTGGATCGATTTTGACTTAGAGGGTCGCGCAAAGGTTTTTCACCGAGTTCTTCGGTTTCCTCTTAGATAAAACGTCTTGATGTTATCTTGTATTTACATATCTCTTCCCTACTCTTTAAGCTTTTATTTTATTGTTGATTGTGGATGAATTTGGTTTAGAGTAGTGTTATTGGTTCATTGCGCATATTTACTCTTGTTTTGCACTTTGTTTAAGTTAGAGTAAAAGCAATCTAGCTGTAATTTTTAATTGGGGGTCTAAACAAGCTCTTGTGTTTTAGCACAAATCCGAGCTTTCACTTTCAAATACAAATTTAAATGGTAAAATATATTACTATACAAAAAAAAAAAATCATAATAAATGCTTATTAATAACTATTATAATTCTGAAATTTATTTTTTTATCTAAAAAAAATAGAGAGAATCATAATTTGTTCAAATTTCTTGTACATTGTACATGTTATCAAAACATATATAAAATCTAAGATGGCTTTTTAGTTGACTACATAATATTTGCAACGTAAAATTTTGAGGCTCACAAGTTTACACATCATGATTTTCATAAATATTTGATTTTTATTAATTAGACAGTTTCAAATTTCACATTTACACACACATGCAGAATATTACATCATCATGATGGGTCCACTAGGGGGAAGGTATAAGAATGAAGGAGGGGATGAGTGTGAGGGGATCAGAACATCATTTGGAGGAAAGAAACACGAGAGAAAATTAAGAAACTAGAACATAGTACTTGTGAAAAGTGATCTAGCTCGGGACATCCAAAAAGGCACCTCAGTTGCCTAATATTCCCCTCAAATAGTCTAATTTCTAGTAAATAACCACCACACAACCGTTCCGAACCATCATTCACTAGCCAGACTTCTTTTGGGATCTCCCGTTGTGGGCTAAACCTAGAACAAAATACAAATTAATTGGGGGTTCAAGCACAAGGAGCCCGAAGTCGTTGGAAAGAAACCACCACAATTGGTGCCATCTATAGGGTGGTTAGGCAGGAGATCTCCCCGGCTTGCCAATTCTCGGTCACCTTCAGGAACTCCCCTTGGGAATTCTTGTTGGAATCGGGGAGGCACAAAATTAGCCTTACTCGACTTTGGCAAACTTTGAAGTAGTAGACGTGGATAGGTTATCACAATAGTTATATATTTAGTTTATATCATAGTGGGTGAGTTTTAAGCCAAACTGGTTATTTAGTCTGTCTACACACCTGACCACTTGGTAAAGGTTTGGTTGACACTAGTCAGGACTAAGCCTATAAAATCAAAGTAGTTGCACAAGGAGGGGACTAAAGGGGAACCTAACACCCCACTCTGTCGCGACAATCAAAGGAAAGAAAATTGCCCCTAGTACCCTTTGGTCAGCTATAGCCTCTTATGGACAGTATTTAATGAATACATTGTAAAGTTGTAATTTACAACTATGTGTTTTGTTAGCTTTTATTCCGTACCAAATTTGATTGTAATTATGTTCAATCTTTTGTACCCTGTATTTCATGTGGGATTTATTTGTAAGAGATGTGTGTGAGAAAGAGAAGGTGTGAAGACTCAAAGCATTGAAGACTAAAGTGTTTTCGCAGGTAGCTTACGAGTAAGCATCCAGCGAAGTAATGCATGTGCCCTGCACATGACTGGAATGCAAAGAGTCAAGACAAGATGGAGACAGCTGGTTTTCGCGAGTATCTCGTAGGTAAGGTCTTCCCATGAGACACCCGCGAAACATTCTGTTTTGTCAGACTATCATTTTTTATACACACTTTCTGTACCTACACTATTTATACCCACATTACCCACAAATGTTGAGGAGTGCTTCTAAGAGAAAACCCTAGCCACAAACCTTAAGAGTTAGAGATTGTTATACCCACAATTCTCTACACAATTTCTTGTGGATTTTCCTCAACTCCTACCTCTCCATTTCCATACCATTGAGAGGTTGATAGCCCAAACACTTTCCACACCCTTTCAGAGTGTTCAGTGAGGTTTTGGTGCTACTGAGAAGCATTGGAAGAAGCAAGGATTTGGCAGATGCAATCAGGCGTATTGTGGGATCCAGAGAGCTAGACAAGACACAGTTCCGAGATCCCTTGTTGGAGTAGGAGATTGGAAGGCTTAGGTGCATCAGGTAGATTAGGCTTGGAGGGTCTCTGGCTAACCCATGTATCCCAACTAATTGTCTAGTGGATCAATTACTACATGGAGGGCAGCGGAGAGGTTTTACGTCGAGTACTTCAGTTTCCTCTTTGATAACACATCAACGTGTTATCTTGTGTTTGCATTCTTCTTCCCTACTCTTTTAGCTTTCATATTACTGCTGTGTTATATTGAATATGGCTTAGAGTAGTTTGTTTGTTTATCCGCTCTCATTTATTCTATTCCGCACTTAGTATAAGTTAGAGTAAAATCTATCAAGCTGTAATTCTTAAATTAGGGGGTCTAAATAGGTCTTGTGTTTTAACACATTTTCGAGCATTCATACATCGTGAGGAATATTGTACCTAGCCTTAAAGGCCAGAACAGCCTTAGGAGTGTTTACTCGCCTAGCAAACCTCATTACTATACTAGAGAAAATACAATGAAAGGGGTAAGGATACTTACAAAGGAATTGGCAGACGTTCTCAAGGTGAGTGGCTCTCTAAGCAAAGAAAGGTAAGGGAGCAGCTATAGACACCTCATTTTGTGCCCCTTACAACATAAACCCCCATTGCCCAATGATAATAACACTAGGAGATCTAGGGCTAATCTAGGGTCTAGCTATGAAAATACTTTAGTTGAAAGATGCTTTTGAAGAGATGAAAATCCTTACAAAACCCTAACGGTACATACGCAATCTTGAGCCTACATACACATTCTTAACTCTTGCGTACATGGCCACAAGCTTGCGTATGCTACTAGGGTTACATAAACCCTATAAGACAAGTATTTTACAAAATCTCAGCAGAGGCAATCCCACATTGCTTGGAATCATGTCCACCCCTTCTTTTTGGACACTATAAAAGGTCCCTTGACCCTTTTCCCAAGATATAGAGAATCTACTCCAAAAAAGTGATTCAAAGAGAAGCTTTTTACCTCAAAAAGCATCTTAAACTAAATTTTCTTGGCTAGGACTTATTTTAGTCCAAAGCCTTCTAGTTAAACTTACTAACCCTCTAGGTATTTTGTTTTGTAGATTGACTGAGGAGAACAGTCAAAATCAAGCTCTAAAAAGCTTCTTGTGTGAGGTATTTGTCCTTACTTTTATCTCTTTATTTGTTAGTTTTTATCCCTATTTTATTGCTTTAAGATCTTTATGTTGTTTAGGTTTGTTATCTGTCTACTTAGGAAGCATGCTAGGTTGTTTAGATTAGGTTTTGATTGGTGTATGCTTGCAAGTTTTTGGGCAGGTTTGTGTACACAGGCTTATGCCTACGTACGCAGCCTTATATCCATGCATACGTAGGCATTTGTATGTGTATGGAGGTTTGAGCCCAAAAACTTAGATTTGTTTTCTTCTATGTTTTGTTCAATTAAATGCATGTCTTAGGTTTTGTTTAGTTCTTTTTCACATGTTTTAGGTCTTGGGACAATAGTACAAAATGTTTTAATCCCTCTTGGCTAGAATTGTATGATTAGAGTTTATGAATGATAAATCATCATGAACATAAACTTGCATTGATGCATAGGTGTTGTGATGTAGTAAGGTAAGTAAGATAAGTCAAGCATATTACATGGACATACATTTTGGTTGGTTGGCATGAGTTGCTTGATGAACTTGGAATATTGTTTGGTTGATAATGCCATGCTATGTTTGAGGTATGCTTGATGATTATAGTTTGTTGATGCTACTACCTTATAAAATTTTTGCTGCCCTTGAGTAATAATGAATGAATGCCATGATAGATGAATGTTAGGGTTTTTAGGACAATATGCCATGATTTTATGTTTATGCAGGTTAGTGTGTGAGAGTCTAGATAGCCTATTAGAAGACCCTTTGATGGTGTAAACACTCAATTTTGCACCCATGATTCAATCAAGGAGAATGACTTGAATGACCATCCATGTACCCCAAAAATCATGATTGCATTATCAATTTGTTCTTGTATTACATGCATCAATTTGTCTTTGCATTGCATGCATTAATTCATTCATTGTATATCATAAAAATGATCTTGAAATTCTAATAGTCATAATGGTGTGTCCGGTTTCCAAATCGGACTATCGGATCGAAAGATATCGCATGATCAAGTTGCACGTTCAACATGCCTTGTGTCTGGGTAGAGTCGACCACACATAATCAATTTAAATTAATTCTGATTGGCTAAGCAATTAAAATTAATTAAATAATTTTGTGATTGTTTGATAATTAGCGTTTAAAATAGGGATGCATGCATAGGAATAAAGGGGATGGTTGGATAACAATAAAATTGTGGATAATCTAAATTTTATCAAGATTTATTTTAGGATATTTATCTACAAGATAATTATTCTTGAAAAAGTCTAAATTATCCAAAAAAGAGATTAAAAAAAAAATCATAGACTAAGGATGAAACACATCTATTGGATTTGATAGTATATATTGGATTTTATACTATCAGTTGCAAGGAATAGAGAAAGAGTCCTTACTTTTGTGATAGACTACCAGCGGAGCAAACCAAATTAGTGTCTGAGGGAGAAAAGCTGAGCGAGGCGGAGAGGGGGCTACGACGACAGAGCGAAAGGGAATGAGAGTGAGCGACAACGACGAAGAGTGAGAGTGAGAGGGAATGAGACTGAGAGCGAGAGTGAAAGGGAATGAGACTAAGAGTGAGACACTGAGTGATGTGTTTTGAACTTGAGTTTTTGAGTGCGATCTGTGTTTTGATAGACACGTGGAGGGCCGAAAGGAAATCGAGTTCAAAAGACTCGTTTTCCATTTAAACTTAATCGAGTCCAATGAACTCGATTTTTGGGTCTATCTGGAGACTTTGTCCGCCTCAATTGCTGGCAAAATGGTAAAATCAAGTACAATATACTCGATTTATAATCCCAAAATCGACTCTTTTGGTCTCGATTTGTTAAATACCAAAACAGTTTCAAACCTTAGCTAACTAATAAAATAGTTTGGATTTTATAATTATTTATAATATATATATATATATATATATCTGTAATAGGCAAAATCATATACTATATAATAAAAGTTGGGCTTAGAAGCCGTGATTGCGCCACGTGGCTTCACCAAATGGTAGAAATTTTGTTAGATTTTTAAAAATATATATAATTTTTTTTTATTCTTATCTTCTTCTCCTATAATTTCTAAGTTGATAAAAATTTCAATTTGAATACAATCCAAATTCTTCATCTAATCCTTTTATTATTAATTTATCTATAATTTCTAAGTGATTTATTTAATTAGTAATAGGAGATCTACTTCATTTATGATTTATGAGTTCCAGCATTCTTGGGGATTAGAATTTTGGTTTCACACTAATCGTTCATATCAACATTAATTAAAAAAAAAAATCATAGTACACATATATAACTACTAATATCAACCTTTAATTTTATTTTTTATTTTTTAAAACACCTCATGGATAGACACAAAATTATAATTGTTCTTATTGATTTTTTTCTATACATCTCTATCAATTTTTTTGATAAATATAAAAACTTAGTTGTTGTTATCTTTTGTTTAAGTTACATATGATTCTTCATCTAATCCTAATTTTTTTTACATAAATTATATTACTACAAGTCCAAAAACAGCAACGTTATTAGTATTTTTTAGATTTTAAAAAAAAAAAAAAACATAAATTATATCGTACATATACATTAAAATCAACTTAACATTATATATACGTTAAAATCAACTTAAAAATTTTAGCATTATTAGTTCATATTTTTTAGATTTTCCAAAAAAAAAAAGATATAATATTTTGTTCTTATCTTCTTTTCCTATAATTCATACTTCCACAACTTAGACTAGCATTAGACTTTTTATTCATACCAACTTCTTCAATATAGAGTGTATATATATCAAATAATTCATAATAAATACCTACTATATGATTTTTTTTCTTCTATTCTTCTCTTCGTCTACCTACAACCTTACAGGTATGTATTTGTTTATACTAATTTGTTTATATATTTGTTTACACTAATTTCTTTCATCAAATTGAATAGGTTTTGTGTATTTTTTGTCTTTTGTTTAACCTAAATTTTTTAAGTTTTATATCATTCATATGGTTATGGTTTGAGAATCAATTATTAAAAAATTTGATGATAAATTGTTCTATCTATTTTATTATTTAATTTTACTTAAATTCGAAAATGTTTTCCCATTTTATTTAGTTTATACATGATTCATGATTAAGCAGTGAATTGTACAAGTATAATACTAGTATATATATTAAATTCCAGGTAGGCCCAGACACTGTTGCGACACATCGGACATGTCCCGGGCACGAACGGGGGTTAAAAAATATATATATAAATAAAATAAAAAGGAGAACACCAGGATTTTGAAATCTGGCACAATACTCACCATCATCATGTTAAAGGAAGCAGATATCAAGTAAAAAACTATAATACTATCATCATCTTCTTCTCTTTCTCTCGCCGAACCTACTACAGCCACCATCGCCATCTGCACTTGCTTGGTTCCTCTTTTCACAGTTGCTTTTTCGTTTGATCTCATGAGGCAGTCAACTTGCTTTTCTGTTTGATTTTGACAACGTCATGTTCTTTTGTTTTAAGGTCAGGTGATTTTTACTTTTTATTTCATGGCCTTGTTAATTCCATGACCATGAGCATATTGGGCCGGCAAATGGGCTGGGCATATATAGGGACTGGATTCTTTGCAAATTATTTTCAAACAAATCCCTATTATTTTAATTTGAAAATTTTATTGTTATTATTTAATTTTAAAACTTAAAATAAACATAAATTATATCCAAAAATATTTAAAATATACTTAAAAATAAATATTAATTAATTAATTAATTCTCATACCCTAGATGTTTCTTTCCCTAATTTTTCAAGAATTGTTGACCCCCTTACTTGTACTTGTGTCCGTGCAACTTAGCTAGCTAGTAATTATAATCAATCAGCTCCTAAATCTACAATGAAACTCAAAACTCTAATCTTGTATTAAATCATTACTATTGTCAAGACTCAAGAGCCCCTTGCACTTTTTAACAAATCTTTATTGACTCAATCACAAACCAACATGAAGAAACGCTCAAAAATCAACAAGCACCCACACAAACTGATATACATACCCAAACATGAATACAACTCACAAACAAACCCTCACGAACCCCATGGCCTCTACATTGTAAATCTACACTCATGCGTGATCAGGCCACTACTCTTGAGATAGGTTCATTTTAGAGAGAGTAAAATGAATATAGTAAGCCACTATCGTTGGTGGCAGTATACCACGTGTCATTTATCCTATAAAAATAAGAAAGAATGAGAGTGTTTTAAATGAGATGGGAGCCAAACCCAAAACAAATAACCTGAAAATTCTTTAAGTACTAATGTTTATTTATGGATAAAGCTCTAGCACCCAATCAAAACCAAAAGGTAGAAGAAACCTAGTATTTTATCTTATAAAAAGAATTAGAAAAGCAAACTAATCCAGATTTTTAGCTTCCAAGCGAAGAATAACTCCAAAAATGACTAAACAAATCAAATAAATGTCAATTTAAGTAAATCATGCTAATTAATTAGAAAAAATTACACTTTACCACCTTAAATTATACTCAATATTTCACTTTGAACTCTAAACTTTTTGAATACACGTTTTGCCCCCTAAACTTTGACCCTTATTAGACTTTTCACCTTGATGTCAAGTTTGTTATTATGTTGGATGGAAAGCTCAGTCATGAGACTTGCACATGAGTAGTACCAAGTCAAATGACCCAAATTTCCCTCTTCCAACCCCATCCGCGTACCATTTCTCACTCCAAATTGTTCCACAATTTTTTGCCACACACATTGTTGCACAACCACCTATTTTCAAGCATAAGATCCATAATAAAAAAAAAACCCACACACCGACACATGGTCAAAAACCAGATCACAAAAACAAATTCACATGAATACAAAATCACAAACACAAATTTGGAGTAATCTATACAAGATCCACAAACATAAATCCCCAATTTTTTATCAACACAATCAGATCACAAACACAATTCCCAACCGACCTATTGCAAGATCTGCCATGAAAGAGAGAGAGAGAGAGAGAGAGAGAGAGAGAGAAAGAGAGAGAGAGAGGAGCTAAATCATACCCAACCAAACCAGTTTTGAATCATGAGGCATAGTTAAAACCTAAACCAATTCTGAATCCTGGCCTAATAAAACCCAAATTGAAACTAGCCACCATCGCCCACCACCTGTGACCCAACGAACATATTTCACCACCCTCCATCTTTGCCAATCTATGTGGATCAGTGCATGCAAGAAACCCAAAATACCAAATCGCGAGTAAGAGTGATGGACTGAGACTGAGGGTTTATGGATGTAAGGATCTTTGAAACTTTGACTTGGAATATAGGCTTTTTGGACTTTTGACTTGGTGCCACTTAAGCAAAGGTTACGTCTGAGTCATGTGATTGAGCTTTCCATCCAACATAATAGCAAACTTGACATCGAGATATATAGTGTAACAAGAGTCATAGTTTAGGGTGCAAAACATGCATTCAAAGATTTTATAGTTTAGGATAGTAAAATATAATTTCCCAAATTATTAATTAAATAAGAGAATCTTGTACAATAAATATATATATATATATATATATATTTAAGAGAAAACATTTAAATATTTTGGTGAAAGCAAAAGTCTCTAAGTTGATCTTATCTCTCAAAGATCAAAACCCCACTTTTTCTCCTTGGATGGGAGGGAAAAACTAGAATTTTGAGAGACTATTGTCGGGGTAAGGGCCCAAGATCGTATATTGGGCCTTGGGCTCTGTCCGAGGACATTAATAGGTCCGAGGAGGAGCAAATAATTATTAGATGTTCTCAGTTAAAGTCTCACAAGTAGGGAACAAATGAGAGGATTGTCTGAGGAGGAACTCTTCCTTGGATATGATGAATATAGTTCAAAGTATGTACTCCATCAATTAGAATGATCCTCCAAAAAGCTCCACTGATAGGGACATGCCTCATGAACATACGAGAAGGAAGGGAACCTAAAAATATCTAAGGGAAAGCTGTCACCATCGCATTAAATGAACTGCAGCTACTTTTCTAACCACATTTATGTGGAGAAGACCTCTGAACAGTGCTACCTTGGCTACCACAACTCACAGAAAACCAGAGAGAGTGTCTGATAGGACAAGTACTCAAGTAAGGACTCAGATGATCAACAGGTGTAGGATGAAGATGATCCAAAGGAGGATATATAAAGTGAAAGACTCTTCTTGAATAAGTGATCAAAAAAAAGAGGAAAGAAAATACTATAGCAATCTAAATGATCTTGGTATCCAATTGTGATTAATTTATAGAAGGAGAACCTTCTTGGACTGAAAATATATTAAGATCAAGTCTCTTGTTTGTGTTTTACAGTTGTTCAAATTAAATCTATCCATTGTTCAATTCATTAGGGCCTAGTTCTTCAACTCACTCTCTACAAATTTATTGTATTGGGCTCATTGGGCTAACATCTCATACGTTTTGGGCTTGGACTGTAAATTGAGACCTTACAATTGGCGCTGTCTGTGGGGGGAACTTGTGTGATAGTGAAAACAACGGTCAATTATGGCAAATTCAGGCTCACATCGAGCAGAATCCATAGCATCTCAACGTGAAAATCCTTTCGCCAACCTTGAGCGTAGGAGAGATCAAGAGGGTAGTGTGCACGTTACGCATACAAGTAAAAGCCACTCTCGAGTTGGGAGTCACGTCTCTCAAGAACAACACAATAAAGCCATGCAAAGGGGAATTGACCAGCTTAAGAAGAAGTTACGCCATGCACAACGAAAACGAATTCCCACCCCGTCTAATTCCTCTTCTGAAAATGAGAAGAATAGCGGTTATCGACGTAGATCAAGGACACCTCCTAGCGAATCCTTCTCATATGAAGAGGAGCACCATAATGAACGTCGATGCAAAAGCCCCATTCACAGAGGATTGGGAAATGATGCGATGAGCAAAGCTTTAAACCAAATTGCCAAGTTTCCCTACATGCATAGGATCGAAAGGGCAGCTCATCCTCGGCGTTTCCATCAGCCAACATTCACCATCTACAATGGGCGAACAGACTCGGTGGAGTATGTGAGCCATTTCAATTAGAGAATGGCTGTCTATTCTAAGGACGAAGCCTTGATGTGCAAAGTGTTCCCATCCAGTTTGGGACCCGTGGCGATGAGATGGTTTGACGTCTTGAGGATGGGTTCAATAAATTCCTTTGAGGAACTCACTCAGGCGTTTAGCTCCCGTTTTATCACATGTACCAGGGTCCCTTGGCCCTTAGACTACCTACTGTCTTTGTCTATACGAGAAGGGGAGACCCTGAAAATATACTCAGACAGGTATTGGGAGATGTACAATAAGATAGATGGTAATTTTGAGGACGTCGCCATTAGTACCTTCAAGAGTGGCCTCCCAACCGAGCATGGTTTAAAGAAGTCCCTAACAGAAAAACCAATCACCAGCCTGTGCCAACTTAGGGACCGGATTGACAAGTATAAAAGGGTTGAGGAAGACCAGTAACTGGGTAAAAGAAAGGCTAAGGTTATCCCTCGGGAGAGGAGGGATTTCAAGTCGAACCGATTCAATAACAACCGACCCCGGAGAGATTTTGCTGAACAGTCAGGGTCTACTAACACCCAGACCGTTAATGCAGTATTTCGAGAACCAGTGCATTAGGTTCTATAGAAGATTAAGAACGATTCATTCTTCAAATGGCCAAACAAAATGATTGGAAACCCCATGAGACGCAACCAAAGCCTTTATTGCCAATATCATCAGGACCAGGGACACACTACAAAAGATTGTAGGAATTTGTGGGACCATTTGGACCAATTGGTCCGAGAAGGGAAGTTGAAGCAGCTGCTGCACCATTCTAGCAGCCAAGTGGGGTAGACAGGTTCAGATTCTCGGAGGGATGCTTCTTCAAAACCTCCTTTGGGAATGATCAATGTCATCTTCGCTACCTCTGGTAGGATCGGTTCCTGTCCCTCCAGAGTGATGTCTGTAGCTCGGCTATCAACTGAAGACAGCAATTCAAAGCCAAAAAGAGCCAGAATAAAGGATCCACTGGTTTTGGGCTTCTCGGCCGACAATAAGATTGGAACTATCCAACCCCATGACGATGCTTTGGTGGTCACACTCAGGATAGGGGGGTATGATGTGAAAAGAGTGTTGGTAGATCAAGGAAGTGCTGTTGAAATAATGTACCCCGACTTGTACAAGGGGCTAAATTTGAAACCCGAGGACCTAACGGCGTACGATTCCCCATTAGTAAGTTTCGAGGGGAAAACAGTTACTCCAAGAGGTCAAATTAGATTGCCCATACAAACCGGTTCGGATGTTGTGGAAGTGGACTTCATTATGGTAGATGCCTATTCACCGTATACGACTATCGTGACTAGATCTTGGCTTCATGCCTTAGAAGCTGTTTCTTCTACCCTACACCAAAAGGTGAAGTATCCGTCCAACGGTCAGGTTAAAGATATTGTAGGGAATCAGTTCATGGCTAGGCAGTGCATGGTGGCTGCTATCTTACATAGACCCAATGTGGAGTCCTTGGCCTCTGCTGAAAGGAACTTATAGCAATCAAGAACTCTAATATTGCCCGATAATGGATCAACCGAGGAAGCAAAATGCGAGGATCTAGAAAAGGTTGCTGTTGGCGATGATCTGGAGCAATTCTCTTAGGTCGACTCCCAGCTGCCTCCCCAAGAGAGACAAAAGCTAATCGAATTCCTGAGAAAAAACGTAAATGTATTCGCGTGGAA
This sequence comes from Quercus lobata, assembly GCF_001633185.2. NCBI lineage: Eukaryota > Viridiplantae > Streptophyta > Magnoliopsida > Fagales > Fagaceae > Quercus > Quercus lobata. The sequence continues at coordinate 43,612,111 of NC_044913.1, read as the reverse complement.
CACTTATGAAGCCCCAAGGGTGGACCCACATTTCATTTGTCACCATTAGAATGTCAATCCATCTGTTACCCCCCAAAAACAACCTCCTCGACGCTCATCTAGAGAACATTCTGATGCTGTCAAAGATAAGGTGACGAAGTTTAAGCAGGCAGGGCTATCGAAAAGGTTTTCTATCCTAAATGGCTGGCCAATACTGTGGTAGTAAGGAAAAAGAACGAAAAATGGCGAGTGTGTGTGGATTTCATGGATTTAAACAAGGCTTGTCCAAAAGATCCATTTCCTATGCCTCGGATAGACCAGCTGATAAATTCTACCATAGGCCATCCTCGAATGATCTTTTTAGATGCCTTTCAAGGATATCATCAAATATCGCTAGCACTAGATGACTAGGAAAAGACAGCTTTTGTTACTCCCACTGGAAACTACCATTACAAAGTAATGCCTTTCGGCTTGAAAAATGTAGGATCCACCTACCAAAGGATGATGACTAAGATGTTTAAACCTCAATTGGGCAAAAATATGGAAGTCTATATAGATGACATGGTAGTGAAGAGTAAGGTGGTGTCTGAACATGTGAGAGACCTCAGAAATATTTTTGAAATTCTGAGAGAACACAAGCTGCGCCTTAATGCCTCCAAATGTTCTTTTGGTGTGGTATCAGGAAAATTCCTAGGCTATATGGTGACCCACCAGGGAATTAAAGTTAATCCCGACCACGTTAAGGCGATAAACAATTTGCAACCACCTTGAAATCCCAAAGAAGTTCAAAAACTAACCAGAATGACTGCTGCTCTAAACCGGTTTATTTCTCGGTCTGTAGATAGATGTAGACCTTTCTTCCTATTGATGAATAAATTGAAGGGATTTGAGTAGACTAAGGAGTGTGCTTTGCCATTTCAGCAACTTAAAGAATATCTATCTTGGCCACCTATCATGTCCAGTCCTGGGATAGATGAAGTCTTGTTTTCTTATATTGCGGTGGCCCCTCACGTTGTGAGTTTGGTATTGATACGAGTTGACAATGGAGTACAATGGCCAGTCTATTATGTGAGCAAATCACTACATGAGGCTGAGATTCGCTATCTATTGCTGGAGAAGGTCATCCTGGCAGTGGTGCATGGTACACAAAAGCTTCCCAATTACTTCCAAGCACATACAGTCGTCATCCTAACATAACTTCCACTCAAGGCCATACTTCAAAGTGCTGATTACATAGGGAGGATTGCAAAGTGGGGCACAGTTCTAGGGGCTTTTGACATCAAATACATGCCTCGTACCTCTGTCAAGGGTCAGGTACTGGCAGAACTCGTGGACAAGTTCACTGAACCCCCATTAGAAGAAACATCAACGACACAGAACATGGATGGAAAATCGGTTGGCACAATCTCCCTACAAGAACCTTTATTCTAGAAGGTATACATTGATGGTGCGGCAAATCAAAGGCATTCTGGAGTGGGGCTAGTTCTGATCTCACCCGAGAAGCTCACCATAGAAAAGTCACTAAGATTGGGCTTCTCGGCCATGAATAATGAAGCTGAGTACGAAGCCTTGCTGGAGGGAATGTCCATCATTCAAAGAATGGGAGAAAAGGCAGTGAAGATGTTCTCAGACTCAAGGTTGGTTGTCGGCCAAGAGAAGGGTGAACTAGAAGTAAGAGATGAGAGGATGCAAGGGTATTTAAGTCAAGTTAGACATCTGCAATCAGAATTTGAATCCTTTACTCTTTTGTACGTCCCCAAGAGTGGAAACACACACGCCGATTCCCTAGCCACGCTGGCAACCTCCTTGGCACAGAGCCTACCTCGGGTTATCCTTATAAAAGACTTGTGAAAACCCACAGAGGTAAAGGGACAAGCAGTTCATGTTCACCAAATCAGGGTAGGGCCCAGTTGGATGGATTCTATAGTATTATATCTGAGAGAAGACATCTTGTCGAAAGATAAATCAGAGGCTGAAAAGATAAGGAGAAAAACGCCTCGTTTCTGGCTATCCGAGGACCAAAAATTGTACAAGCGCTCTTTTTCTAGGCCATATCTACTCTGTGTTCACCCTGAAGTGACAGAGCTACTCCTCGAGGAGCTGCATGAAGGAATTTGTGGAAACCACACAGGAGGCAGATCTTTGTCTCATAGAGCCATCACTTAAGGCTACTAGTGGCCAAATATGCAAAAAGAAGTATAAGAGTATGTGAAGAAGTGTGATCAGTGTCAGAGGTTTGCACCAAACATACACCAGCCAAGAGGAGTTATTAACCCCCTGTCTAGCCCCTGGCCTTTTGCTCAATGGGGCTTAGATATAATTGGCCCTTTCCTCAAAGCAACAGGGAATAAGAGGTATTTGCTGGTCTGCACTAACTATTTCACTAAATGGGTTGAAGCTAAACCTTTAGCAAATATCAGAGATGTGGATGCTAAGAAGTTTATTTGGAAAAACATTGTTACCCGGTTTGGGGTCCCTCATTCCCTAATCTCGAATAATGGTTTTTAGTTTGACAGTAAATCATGCAGGAGATACTGCTGTGAATTGGGAATTACAAACATTTATTCTACCCCAGCTTATCCTCAGGGAAATGGACAAGCCGAGCCTGTTAATAAGGTCATGGTGAGTGGATTCAAGAAAAGGTTGGATGATGCGAAGGGAAAATGGGTGGAAGAACTGTCACATGTCTTGTGGATGTATCGAACCACTCCTCGTAGATCAACAAGGGAGACCCCCTTTTCGATGACTTATGAAACCGAGGCTGTTATTCCCTTAGAGACAGGCTTCCCAACACTAAAGACCAACTTATTTAATCCAAGTAGTAACAATGAGTTGCTAGAAAGGAGCTTGGATCTTATTGAAGAAAGAAGAGAAAGTGCAATGGTCCAATTGGCATACTACCAACACAAACTCAAGCAAGGTTATGATGCCAAGGTAAAGCTAAGGCTACTAGTGCCTGGTGACTTGGTATTGAGGAAAGTTCTGGGCACTGCAAAGAACCCAGCATGGGGAAAGGTAGGACTCAATTGGGAAGGACCATATCGCATCACCTCTGTGGCTGGTATAGGGGCCTATTTCCTTGAAGACTTAAATGAACATGTAATACCGCGCCCTTGGAATGTAAACAACCTGAAAATGTATTATTATTAATGAAAATTTCATTTATCAATAAATTCTTTTGTTGTGTAAAAGCATTGTGCTTCATGTTACTCAATCTGTTCAAGTATTAAATAGAACTTAACTCTTGCATGACTCCTCGGACCACAAGCTTAGGGGAAATTAATTACTTTTGACATCTATTCAAGTATTAAACAGAACCTAAGTCTTGTATGGCTCCTCGGACCATAGGCTTACGGGAAATTAATTACTTTTGACATCTGTTCAAGTATTAAACAGAACCTAAGTCCTGTATGGCTCCTCAGACCACAGGCTTTGGGGAAATCAATTACTTTTGACATCTGTTCAAATATTAAACAGAACCTAAGTCTTGCATGGCTCCTTGGACCACAGACTTAGGGAAAATTAATTACTTTTAACATCTGTTCAACTATTAAACAGAACCTAAGTCCTGCATGGCTTCTTGGACCACAGGCTAAGAAGAAATTAATACTCAAGGGCATCTACATAAGTGTTTAAACAAATCCTAAGATATGTCAATTCTCTCGAACCACATGTTTGGGTGAAATTAACACTCAAAAGTATCTATACTAGCGTATAAACAGAACCTAAGTTGTGTCAGGTCCCTCAGACCACACACTTTGGGGAAATCAACATTCTGTAACACCCCTTTATTTTTCACCAAAGGTCAAAACAGATCCAAGGCTATGTTTACATCCTCAAGTTGAAATCTTTAAGCAAATTTAAACTTATATTTATTTACATAAGTGATGAGCAAGATGTAGGTTGTCTGCCTCTTTTATTTCCTCTTACATGACATAAGTTTATCAATATTAACCTTCATTACGTAAGATTCAATTCACAATACAAACACTTAATACACAACTTTGCTCTTGGCACTTAACCAAATTACTTAGGCTATTAAGCAGCGTATTATTGTTGGCTTTTATTGAAGGCAAAGTAACAGCAGTTCAATGCTATGTATAAAAATAGTAAACTTCAAAGTGCATAAAGCAAAAGAAAAAAAGATGAAATGAAGAACATTCTCATTGAATGACAAAGAAAGTACATTGTACGCATTGACATAGTGTCATTTAAAAAAAAAAAAAAAAAAAAAAAAAAAAAAAAAAAAAAAAAAAGGAATTAGAAATAGAATCCTAAGTGCTAAACTTTAGCAGGAGGGGCAGAAAGATCTTCCTTATGGCTCGACTGGGAAGTGGGAGCGTCCTTGGCCTTGGGGTCAACTTCCTGAGTCTTGGCCTCTGCTTCCTTCGCCTTGGCTGCAGCTTCCCTATCCTTGGCAGCATCCTTGGCCTCAACGAAGGGCTTTTTCCCCTTGCCCTTGCCTTTGTCCTTTTCCCCTTCAGCCCCCTGGCCTTGGTCATCAACTTGGCTGGATCCCTTCGAAATTTCAGGAAGAGAGAGGGCATCTAGAATAACCAAAGGCTGCTCGAAAGATTCTGGAGTAGGGGCAAGAGGAGAGGAGGTAGCAGCGGGAATTTCGCGGATATCCGAATGGTAATATATACTCCCAAGCTACCACTAAACAGAGTCTGCAGCAACTCCTGCAACGCTGAGGGCCCTATCCCATGTCAGGTTGCAATAATCCCTACACACCTTTGAAAGCTCCTTAGCGAGCCTTATTTGCATCTCCTCCACACCAAGCAAATATGAAGCCTTCTTCTCAGCCTCGACTGCTTCCTGGGCCAGTTGAGCTTCTTCCTTGGCTTTCTGCAACTCAACCTTAAGATCTATGACCAACTGCCTTTGTGTGGCCAGATCTATCTCGGTTAAGTGCAGTTTTTAACGCTGATCCTCAGCTTGCCTTTCAACAGTTTTCAAACCGGCCTCAGCACTTGAAAGAGCTTGGTTTGCCACTTTAAGCTTCTCGGACAGCTCAATCTGCTCCTGCTTAACAGCCCCCAATGATTTCTAAGCATCAGCACGAGTGAGGGTTTCAGCATCAGCCTGTTTACAAGCGTCACGGTACCACTCCTCGGCCACGAAAACTTGTTGAGTAATTTTCCCAAAGACCACAAAAAAAAAAATAATAATAATAATATGAGTAAAAAACGAAAGCATGATTTAGCCTAAGTTTATAAGTAGATAGATTGTTTACCATAGCAAGGTCCCTTTTCAAGGACAGGATGAGGTCATTCTGCGTAAAGCGCCTGTAAGCTTCCATATCCTTGGGAAGGAGTAAGGGCTGCTCCAAGGCTTCAACTATATACCCCGCTCGACCCCTTTGAAATTCTCGAACCGACGCATTCCAAGGGATGGGAGTCCCATCCACTTCCAATCGAGGACTCCATGTGCATTGTGTCATGCGCACATCAGCCCTATTTTGTTCTTCCCGGCTGTCCACGGATCAGGATCTCTTATCCCGAGCATCTGGGACCACTTTTTGTTGTTTCATCCCCTTCTGAGGACCCACCTCGCCTTCCTCAAGCGCCTCAAGTGGCCTCTTTTTCTTCAGGTCAGGATTTGGCTTTAGTCTGAGGTCAGTGGGGATCTGAGGAGGAGGAGGGGGAAGATTAGAGGGAACTTGGGATTTTGTGGCTTCTTTCGAGGTTGATCCTTTGCCCCTAGAAGCCATGAGTTCTCTTAAACTCTTATTGCGCTTGTTTAACGCCATACTATCTTCCTCTTCTTCGGAGGAGCTGTTTGAGTGGGCAATCACAAAAATAGGGGTATGAACGCTAGAATGCTTGTCTACTTCACCCTCGACGTCCGAGATGGTGATTAAAGGAGCCTTTGGATTCTCTTCCTCCTCAAAATGGAATTTATCTATCTCCTCCTCTAATGATAGACGAGATGAGGCAATCTCTTTCTCAGGTACTGCTGCTACTTCAGGAAGAATCTGTGGAAGTGGCAATGTAACTGGTGGAAGAATCTGTGGAAGTGGCAGTGCAACTGGTGGAAGAATTTATGGAATGGGGAATGCAACTAGTGGAAGATCGTCTCATGCTAAGAAGTTTGGCCACGAAACGTCAATTCGAGCCAACCTTGGATCACCCACTCTTATAACGTTGCCAACGTCTTGATATATCTCCGAGATTGGTTGGAAATCTAAAATTAAGTGGACGGCTCGAAGCTGTTTGTCTTCACTTATGAAAATCTCTAATCTCAATAAATAATTAAGAGCGGCAACATTGGTAAAGCTGAGCCTAGGCGCTACGTGCGTCTTATCTGCAAAGGTAGCCAAGAGATAAAATATGGTTAGAAAGCTAAAATTCATCATCAAAAGAAAGCAAGATGAAAGAGAAGTAACAACATGGTTGGGGTCAAAGAATCTAGATTTCTTGCTACATAACCTAATTCTAAGGTATCCCACCTAGCTCTCCCTCTCAGATGGGGCAAGGAAGGCCATCATGCCATGCTCTCGAAGCTATCAGATAGTTGTCTTTCATACCCTTGTTAGATTTAGGTAGACATGATACTAATCTGATAATGTCCGAGCGGGACTTTAGATAACATCCTGTGTTTTTAAGGGAGTGACACTCATACATGTGGATCACATCGCGCCAGGTGAGCCCTAAATTTAGATGCTCGTTGAGAGCATCAACACTACCCAGGACCCTAAAGAGGTTGGGTGCGCATTGATGGGGGCATATCCTATGGTTAAGGAGATAATCTCGCGTTATCCTACCCATGGGGAGAGTCATCCCCCCTTCTATGAAAGCTATCATAGGGATGATGACTTCCCCTGTTTCTCTATGCAACATTATTTGTTCTGGAGAATAGTATCGCAGAGCGACCTCTTGTGGGATGTGATATCTTTTCTTAAAGGCCTCTATTTTAGCAGGGGAGTTTACTAAATGCTTGAATCTACCCATCCGAACAAGTTAAAGGATTGACTAAGAAATGGTAGGTCGAGAAGACGAGCCTAGGAGAGAAAGAAAAATTCAAAAAGATAGAAACTTACAAGAACTAAGATTTGCTTAAATCTCTGAAAATTTTTCAAGGATTACTTAAAGAAAAGGTATGGGAAATCTAGTAACTTAGAAAGCCCTATGAATTTGAGTGCTTGGAATCTCTGGGGAGTTTGAAGACTTATGAAATAAGGAGAAAGTGATTTCCCTCGATGCTTTATATAGAGGGAGAAAATAAGTGGGAATACTCCCGCTCAAAATTCTAGGAAAAATGTTAGTTGCTGGATTGACGCCTCACCGTTAAAGATGCGGGGAACATAAAGCCACCTAGAGTAATTAATAATGCCTCGTGGGCTACGAAGCGTCAGTGACAATTATGAGACACGTAAAACCACACTCTTGCACGTGTGAATCAAAAAGATCAGTTGATCTTATCTCTCAAAGATCAAAACCCCACTTTTTCTTCTCGGATGGGAGGGAAAAACTGGAATTTTGAAGGGCTATTGTAGGGTAAGGGCCCAAGATCGTATATTGGGCCTTGGGCTTTGTCCGAGGACATTGATAGGTCCGAGGAGGAGCATATAATTATTAGATGTTTTCAGTTAAAGTCTCACAAATAAGGAACAAATGAGAGGATTGTCCGATGAGGAACTCCTCATCGGATATGATGAATATAGTTCAAAGTATGTACTCCATCAATTAGAATGATCCTCCAAAAAACTCCACTGATAGGGACATGCCTCATGAAAATACGAGAATGAAGAAAACCTAAAAATATCTAAGGGAAAGCTGTCACCACTGCATTAAATGCACTGCAACTACTTTTCTGGCCGCATTTATGTAGAGAAGACCTCTGAATAGTGCTATTTTGACTACCACAATTCACAAAAAAACCAGAGAGGGTGTCTGATGGGACAAGTACTCAAGTAAGGGCTCAGATAATCAACAAGTGTAGGATGAAAATGGTCCAAAGGAAGTTATATAATGTGAAAGACTCTTCATGAATGAGTGATCAGAAAAAAGAGGAAAGAAAAGACTATAGAAATCTAAATGATCTTGATATCCAATTATGATTAATTTATAGAAGGAGGATCTCCTCGGACTGAAAATATATTAAGACCAAGAGTGCGTTTGGGAAGCGCGTTTTGCGCTTCCCAGACGCGTTTGCGTTTCTGCATTCCTTTTTCTTTTTTTTTTTTTTTCTTTAGCCGAAAAGCTTGACTTTTCAACTGATTTTCAGCCACCTGTGGGTCCTGTATACTGTTCACAGACCCACAAATTTCACTTTTTAACAACTTTTTCATTAAAAATGGGACCCACGATACTATTTACACATTTAAAAATTATTTTGCTACAGTGTTTTTCAGTTTTCAGTTTTCAGTTTTCAGCTGTATCCAAACGGACCCCAAGTCTCTTGTTTGTGTTTTACAGTCGTTCAAATTAAATTTATTAGTTGTTCAATTCATTAGGACCTAGTTTTTCAACCCACTCTCTACGAATTTTTTGTATTGGGCTCATTGAGCCAACACCCCATACGTTTTGGGCTTGGACTGTAAATCGAGACCCTACATAAACTATTTTAAAAAACTTTTTATGAAAAAAGAAAAAAGTTACAAATTTTTTTGGCAGCCTTTTTATAAAATATTTCTAAAAATAATTGAATAATGAGTGCACATTAGACCCAAATAAAAAAAAAAAATGCCCTAAAATATAAAGACAAGAAGTGTTCTTACGTAAACCCAATTATGCCTTTGCATAACGGTAACAACTAACAACTCATATAAATCAACAAAACAAACTCATATGGTTAGTTTAGTTAGTTGGTTAGTTAGATGCTATGAATCACGCTACTCTCTTCCGCGCCTCTGCTGCTCTTTTCCCGCCTCCTCACTCTACCTCTTCCACCAGGTCTCACTCTCTTTCTTTCTCTCTCTCATTGAACACTTGTTTTCAGTTGGGCAATTCGTCAAACACAAAGCGTGCAGTCAATTTTGAGGTTTCTTCTGCCTCCTTCTGTTCTGATTCTCATATGGGTATATTGATTTCTGCATTTACAGGACTAATGTTACCGACAACATTGCCATTGACGGTCGGAATGTGAATTTCTCGATCACGACGAGGCAGGGAAAAGTCGTGCCGATTCTTCGGGACTGTTCGCTTCGAATTCCTTCTGGACAGTTCTGGATGCTTCTTGGACCCAACGGTTGTGGAAAATCTACCCTCTTGAAGGTACACCAAAATTTACCATACCAAAACTGCTTTTTCTCTACTGGGTTGTTTTGCTTTTAGTGAATTTTGAATTTGTTAGATTGCTTATGTTTATCAAACAATGTCAAGAACTATGTAGATCTTGGCTGGTGTTTTGAGTCCCACGAATGGAACTGTGTACGTGAAGCGGCCAAAGAGTTTTGTTTTCCAAAATCCAGACCACCAGGTGTGTTCTTTATCCATTTTTCATGTTGTAATGTTTATGTTTGTAACATTGCAGTTCGAGTATTTTCACGTTTGGTTGCAAGTACAGGATTTGACATGTCAAACTTTATGGTTTTCAGCCTCTTCCGTGTTATTAATGAAGAGTGAACTTCATGTATACTATGTAATGTAATAGGACTCTTTGACTAGATTCCAAGCCTAGCTTTAAATTTTCCCCTTTTTTTAGTGCAATCATAGATGTGAATAGAGTTTTGGAGTTTGAATTAGTTCCCTAGTCAAGGTTGGAGGTAGCTGTGATTCGTAAATGCTATTCTCTTAACAAGCTCTAGCTCAAATGGAACATTTTCTTTATAAGAGTAAGGACCCATCGGATGCATCTATAACTTACCAAGCAAAAGATAGTAGGTTAGTTTAGTCCTATTCTGTGGTTGAATGTCCTTTTACTCTTTTCATATGGAGGTTGATAACTGAAACGGGTGTAAGGGTTGATTTAACTATGCTGTGGAATGAGCTGCTTTCTTCGATTGGCTTCCTAGGACTTTTTTGTTGGAAGAGGTGAAATTAGAGGCTAGTTCTAGAGTCAGCATTCGACTAAAGAATTCAAGAAAAAGAATGTCAGATGTTCACCCCTTTCCTATACCAGCAGAAGGATTTTTATAAAAGCACATAAAAGATGCTAGTATGTCAACTTCATTGACATATCTAGTGTTCATCCGTGAACTCATCCACTCACATTAGATGTATGGGATACCAGTGAGCTCTAGCTAGGTGTTGCTGGGGCAGCAATGCTCCATGAAGTCACTTTGGTGCTGATAAACCTGGCGGAATAGATACTTCAAATTTAGCACTCATACTTCTATTTAATATGTATTTGATGTGGATATGTTTGATGCATATTGGGATACTCATGTTAAAAAAATTAATTTAAATAATGGATATGGCATGGATACTTTTGAGGATAATTAATTTTTCTTAAGAAAAAAGGAGGTTTAAATGTAAAATATGGGGCTTTGTGTTTTAGAAAGTTAGGAATCTGTAAAATTCCAAATTTCTATTTTTACCGATTGTCTCAAAAACCTCTTGTTTTGAGACCATAATAAATTACCAATTGTCCGAAAAGCTAAACCTGTTTCGAAATGGTGAATTTAATTATTTAACCAATAGTTGAACATCTATGAATCAAGCATGGATCATGTGTTTTGTTGGTACTGACCACTTCTAAATTAGTTTTATTGTTTATACATATTTCATGCCTTTGTTGTTTGTTATATATCTTTTAAAATTTATTTAAATGTATCCATTTATTAGTTAAGGTCTTCCGGATTTTATAGTATTTGTATCATGTCCTTTTCCATATTGGTGCCAGTGCTTCATAGTCAAATCGTATCCTTACCATACAAAATGAAAAAAGAAAAATTAAAATATTATCTTGAGGTTATTCTTACTCATGCCTGTATGCTGTTATTGAATGTGATATTAACATCTGTAATTTCCTTTCCAAATGAAATTGTTTGCATCCTAACATGATGTTTTGTTATTGGTCTCTAGAACATTTTAATTGAGACCATTACAATTCAAAACATGGATGATTAGGTGAAACCAAAACAGTTTGCTTATTATTGTGGCTAGAAAAATGCTCAAAAGAACTGCCAGAAAGTGCCTATGATGGCATTCCTCTTTTGTTGCAGGTAGTGATGCCTACAGTAGAAGCTGATGTGGCATTTGGTCTTGGAAAGTTCAATTTGACCTGTGGTGAGGTTAGATCCAGGGTGTCTAAAGCTTTGGATGCTGTTGGCATGTCTGACTACTTGCAGGTAATTTTTGTGCATCAATATCTTCTGGTTAGTTGAAGTATTTGCTAGAAGTTTGACATCTAATTGGGCCTTTGTTGCATTTTTAGAGGTCTGTTCAAACACTCAGTGGTGGTCAGAAGCAGAGGGTTGCAATTGCTGGTGCTTTAGCTGAAGCTTGCAAAGTGCTGTTATTGGATGAGCTCACAACATTTTTAGATGAAAATGATCAGGTATTTTATTTTTTAGAAACGAGATGGAATATTTTTAATCCTTTGTGCTATCATATTATAGACACATCTATGGAATGTTGTATGCATTCAAATAAAAAGATTTGACAACAGGATTCATTTAACAATCACCTATTTTAACATTATGAATTACCTTTTTTTCCCATTAGTGCCCAGTAGTTGTTTACTTTTTATTTGTAGCATATATGAACCCTTCTAGAAGGGCATTATCCATGTTGAGATAGCATTATCCTCTTGCGTTGTAATATGATTTTGAATCGTTTTACTACAATCTTTGGAAGATGTTCAATTCCTTGAATGATTAGGATTTTCTGAAGATGGTTTCTTTTCTTCTTCTTCTTTTCCCCCCACTTTCTAAATCAGATTGGGGTGATTAAAGCAGTAAGAAATTCTTTGGATAGTTCTGAAGAAGTTACAGCATTGTGGGTGACCCATCGTTTGGAAGAACTCGAGTATGCCGATGGTGCTGTTTACATGGAAAATGGGGAAGTTGTCATGCAAGGTGATGCAGCAAGTATACTGGATTTTATTAGAGTTAGGCAATCTGCTTACATCAAACAAATCAATTCTTGAACAAAATCTGCCTTCTGTTTGTTAGGGCTAGCGAATCTGACCCCTTTATTCTGCAATGGCAAGCTTGTTCTTGCTTCCCTTTGATATATCTTTGTAAAATAATGGGCCAAATGGTGATGCTCATTGGCTTGGAAGTTTGGAAAAGCAGGTCTTGAGTGCATTCAAAACTGCCTACACTGGCTTTTATATTACATACATGTTTATTGAAATTGAAAAATATATTTAGATAATCTTATGGATAAATGCAAGTAATGCTTAAAATATAGGTTTCTTTATTATTATTATTATTTTTTTTGGGGGGGGGGGGGGGGGGGGGGGGGGGGGTGTGGCGGCGGCTTTGAGGACAACCTGATGTGGAAAACAAGTTCCAATCAAACATTCAAACCTTTGTGGTCTAAAGAAAACTGGTAGGTTTCATTTGTTCTCCTCAGATTTCTGGTTTAGATTAGAGCAAACCCTTTTCAGTTGTCATTACCACCAATCCCTGCAGTATTATTTAACAAACATAGTTTGGTAGATCCAGTTCGAGTAGCCTCTTGTAGGATCCAATGACCAATCACAGCTTCTTCCTGTATGCAATTAAAAGATAAACAATCTAGAGGCATTTATGAGCCAGCTTTTGAATGAACTTTCAGGACCGTCTCTTGATTCCTTTCCTCTCTTGTTTTTATAAACAACTAAAGATTTCTCTTGTTTTAATAAACTATTACTAAAGATGTTGGACATAATGAATTGGGAAACAGATAAGATAACCAAAGAGAATCTAAAACCAAAGAGAATATTTTTATATTGAATAGTCACACATCTAACCCACCACAACCTCCTGTAGTATTGTATTGAAATTGATATTTTGTACCATCCACTACGCCACACGTCTTTTTTAGTTAGTCATTGTTGGACTGCGTTTCTGATATTTTAGTTGAAGACTAACTAAAAATTTGTTTGGTGAGCAACCAAATATAAAGACTTGCCAAATTAGTCCACATTTTCATGCCTTTACATTTAGTGGATTCTGGCCAAGTTATTCTTAATTTGGTTCTGGCTTCCTGGAAGTGTCACTGTCACATATATACTCCCTAGCTGAAGATTGTTTTCAAAAGCACCAACTTTGCAAGACCAATCAATTAGGAAGAATAACTTGTGCTTATATGACTACAACCTTGAACCTGACCATTTTACGTTTATTAATTGTACTTTTAAAGAGTATGGTGATTCAGATCCAAGCACATGCCAGAAAGGTGGAATTTCAAGATCTTGAAATTCTGACAAGCTCCATGTGAGTTATTTGAGTTATTTCATGGGCGCTTAATTTACCTCCAATTCCAGAATATTTAGGTCATATACAAAATGAAAATTTCTTTTTATTGGCAACAATAAAATTCAGCCAAAATTTTAAGCAAAATATCTGCAAAATTTGATAAAATTTCTAGTAGTCTAAATGTAAAATAAAAATTTAAGAGATACTAATACTACTTAATATTTTTTCGATATAAGATAGAAATTCTACCCTAACCTAACCTAATCTAAGTGTATATGTGTGTAAAAGCTCATTCTTGGAGATTTGATTTCCGGCCCTTAACCCCCCACACCCCACAAGTACTTATACTTGTGGAGTGACAATCGCACTAAGGGTTTGAGTTTCGGATTATAGGAATTTATTTTAGGTGATTGTAAAGTTGGCAGTTGATTAAAGATGATAAACTATTTTATTTCAGACCACGAAAAATAGACTGCAGGATCATAGAAGACTTAAACGCAACCTGTGACTCCACTTGAAAAACTTAAACCATATTAGTGGATGGACAAAATTTAGCTACAAAATTGGTTGTAACTTATGACTACAACCTTACTTAACATCTTTCTATTGGAGGTGAATTTTGACAAATCTACTATTAAATTACATTTTCAACTTATATCCTCCATGCTTACAAAATTTCTAGAAAATTAAAGATCAATAGTTATGTCATCAATAAATTGTTTAAATTGTATATTTTTGTAGTTTAAAATTATACATAAAATATAAATTTATAAATCATATAATAAATAATATATGATTAACACAAAATTTGATGTATATTAAAGTGTAAAGAACATATAATTCAACTGTTAGATTTTTAAAATAGGTAATAATGTTAATTTTATTAAACTTTGTCGTTAGTGGATTACTCTTTTACTTTTTTTTTTTTTTTTTTTTTTTCCAAGAAGAGAATTTTAATTAGAATGTAAGATGAATTTTCCGTAAGTATTGTCTCATATTAAGTTCTAGTTGATATTAGTTGTTTTATCTTGTGAATCAAAACTTCATGTTATGCGTTATATAGCTTCACGTTTTGAGTCATGAAATACATCATTGTGAATAAAACACAGTGTGTAACAAGCACAGACCATATACAGAAATTGTGCCAACTTTTTCTTTCCAATCACTTTTTTTTTTTTTTTTTGGTTTTCATGAGGAAATTTCCAATGACTTTTCGGAAGCTTATATAATAATATAATATGGTACTTTGAATGGCATTGCACAATCTATGAATGCTTCCAAATACAGATTCGTCATTGCCTTCGGCAAGCTAATTGTTGCGCAGACATGATGGCAAGGAAGGGAGCTGATTATTGTGCTTTTAGTAGTCTGCCTGTGGACGTGTTAGAAATCTTTGGAAAAGACTATAATAGGCTCTGTCCTGAGGGAGCTGTGCGTGTTTAGTTTGTTTTAATGAATCATCTTTTAACCCAAAAAAAAAAAAAAAAAGAAAAAGAAAAGAAAAGAAAGAATGGTTCCAAATACTTATTGGCATTTATATTAGGATTATCAACATTGTGTCCTCACTCAGATTCAAGGTCAACGATAAATAAAGAGAAAAGAGAAGTAATAGTGTAATAGACATATACATGAATGAGATTGGGAAGAAAGAATCCCTTTCATTGCGATATAGCATTGGTTGTTGAATAAATATACATATAGAAGGTTGTGCATGGATATCAAATTGGATTTTTCACTAGATTAACGTAATTAGCGTGGTACTAAATTTGTCATTAGGCTTGAAGTTTTTTTTTTTTGGTTAAATTTCTAATTTAATTCTCCAATTACATGATAAAGTTTAATGTGATCCCTTAACTAAATGTGTCAATTTATTTCTCAATTTCTAAAATTCGGTCAATTTCATTGTTAATTCCCTTCTTCATTTAAATTTTATCAGATTTAATAGTTAAAATTGGCTTGATTTTAACAATTTTACACTTTTTATAATAACCTTTTAACATCAACTCCGTTTGCTACATCAACTAATTTTGTTTAAATTAGATGATGAATAGATTTAAGGATAAATTTGGCTTAATTTTGAAAGTTATAGAACTAAGTTGATAGAATTAATAGTTAAGAGACTAAATCAATAAATTTAATAGTTGGGAACTAAATTGACCTTTATCAATAATTGAATGACTAAAGTAATAATTTAACACTTTTTTTTTCTTCAAAATTTGAACTCAATACCCTTTTAATTTTAACAAGGGAAGATACCCCTGCCTATGGAGTATTGTCATTGTCAACCCCTTTTTTATAATGCTCTTTTAAACCTCAAAAGCTTTAAGATAATGAATTATTAAACATGAATTATTAAATATGTTTGGAGTTATTTTGCTTCAACTCAATTATGTGGTAATTAAAAAAATAGTTCATGTGTAGTTTGAGTCACGTGACTTTTATAATAAATTGTGTGATTTATTTAAATAATACACATGAATAATGTTATAAATCATCACTTAAGAAGAAGGTAATAGTTTACATGATAAATGCTATGTAAAATGGAATTGTTTTATTTGTCATTATTACTAACAAATAAGACAGAGACTCATATAGCATTCATCCAATGAATACCACTTCAATTTTATATATATATATATATATATATATATATATAATTTGATAGTTACAATAAAAGTAGGAGAGATTTAAAGCCTAATGTTTCTATTGAAGTAAGCAAAAAGTTTCAGTTGACTAGTTGAATTTCAATCTGCTTATCACACATGTTACATAATATAATTTATTGTCTATCCCATTAAAATTAAACAATCATCCTCTTAAAAAAAAAAGAAAACAAATAAATAAAACAATCGCAAACAACCATTTCAATATGTCAAGAACTCTTGAAAAAAAATCATACAATATGGTTACTTATATGCCAAATTTATCAATCTTTCCATCTTCTTTCTTCCAAATGACTATCTTTCAATATCTTTTTTATACGTAAATATTAAGTTATTATTATATATATATATATATATATATATATATTTGACAATATATAGTTTTTTTTTTTTTAATATAAGATAGAAATTCTACTATAACCTAATTTAAGTATATATATGTGTGAAACTCCCTCCTGGAGACTTGAATTTCAGCCCTTACCCCCCACACCTCACAAATATTTATACTTGTGAGTGACCATTACACCAAGGTGTACAGTGGTACAATATATAATTAATAATATATGTAGTTAGAATATTTTTATTCAATAATTTATCTTAAAGAAAGCATGACTGATGAAACGAATGCCTTAAGAAAAGAAAAAGATAGTAATAAATGAAATGAATGAAAGATAACATGTTTTCAGGCAATAATTATTTAAATACAAATATAATTTTTTTTAATTTATAGTAATTTTTTAAATAAATAATTTATCATTTTATAAGAATATAATTACCACACTACATAATCGCCATTATGTCATCAAGGGTGTTATTAGTAAATTACTGCAACAAAAGCTGTGAAAGGTATCGAATATATTGGATATATGTCACACATATTCCCTTTCATAGCATGAATTTTATAGCTATATAAAATTCATATATTATAAAGAGATGAAACACACACACACATAAGTTTTGCCTTAAAATAATTATTGTTATTTTTATTATTGTTGTTATTGATTTTATTATTTTTTTTAGAAAGGAATCCTGGAAGTAGCAAAACAAGCGCACACACGGCACACCTGGGCTGACCAAATGCTATAATGCGCACCCACAGAACAGCGCATCTTAGCATCTCACTTTCATGAAAATTGCTTCCATTACAAAACTCAGAAGTCCAATGGTGTTGATTTGACGAACTTAACCAAAAAATAAACAATGTATATATAATTTTAAAAAAAATTAAAAGATAAAGAAAAAAAAATTCAAATCCCAAAATACTTTTTAAATTCTCTCTTTGAAAAGTTCTCTCAAATCTTGAAAAGGGTCTCAGTTTTTCTGCCTCAATATCTCAAATTTCTCTGCTTTTGGTCTATTACTGTTGTGAGTTGTGACCCTTGATGGGTTTTCTCTAGGCATGTGCAGCTTTTGAGGTCTGGGCTTAAATGGGTTCAAGGTAAAATTTTATTTTATTATTATTATTATTATTTTTTCTATCTGTGGGTTATTGTTGAATTTTTTGCTTATTGGGTGGCTAAAAAGATTGTTCTTTGTTGAAAATGAAATGGGTAATTATTGCTTTCTTGTTTTTTGCTCACTGATTGTTGAAAATTTTTAAATTTTGGGTTGTTGGTAATCTCTTTTTTAAGGTTTACAAATTTAAAATATTTGCAGTACTTGTTAACTACTTGATAACTGATGTTTAAACATGGATGGAAACTGTTTCTCAAATTCTCTCTCTCTCTCAAAATTTCATCATTTTATCTATTTATTGTCCTGCTGGTTTTTATTGTATGTTCTGGATATTATGGCACGGTCAACTGGCAGCTTATGCTAAAGCTCTGTTTGGTAGATGAGAACTTGGATTATTAGAAAGAGATCTTTGAATCTTTAAGTAGGCATCCCAATCCTCCTCCCTCACCAGACATCCTTTGGCTGGCAACAATAGAGTTGTGGTTGTTGTGAAATTGATTGTCTAAAATAAGTCAAGATGAATATTTGAAGTATCTAAGTCTTGTTTGCAGTATATGATCGTTTTAATGCTAACATAAATGTTTAACTTGTGAATTAGATGTTTAACTATGACCAGACTGTTAGATTAGTGTTCATGAATTCGAAGTTGTAAATAGCCTTCCGTAATCCATTCTTTAATAGTAAAAAAAGGGTGTTTATTTCTAGTAATCTTTTAGTATAACAAAAATAAATGTTCGAAATCCCGGTTTAATCACATGTTTGATTAGAAAGAATCATATAACTTTTTGGTAAGATGGGTGGGGTTATTCATTTGCAGGATAGGGGTTGGTGTTAGTAGTGAGGCTAATGAGATTGATTGTGTTTTTGTAAGAACTGTATCCAATCTGTTTGTTGCTTGTTTAAGCATTCATTCTTCTTGGGTGATTTGTGGGTATTTATTTGTCCTCTTGCAGGATTATTTGGAAGAAGTTAGTTATTAACTTTGATACTATTATTGTTGTTACTGGTTGGAAAATACTTGTGGCAAGATATGGCATATAGAATGGCTTGATTAGATGTAATTGCCATTTTCAGCAACCGACTATGGACATTTCATAGCTCCTTAACTATTGTCAAATATATACCATGTTATATTACATTTTCTGGTGCTATTCCTTGATTCTGTGAGATTCACAGTTCCCACTGGGACATCAAAGATGCCTAGGTCCATGTTTTGATGTTCAAGACCTGTGTCGTTAGGAGCTTCTCTAGATTCTTCTGATCCTGTTTCTGAAAGAAGTCTCAAGGAAGACATAAGTAAGGTTTAGCGAAGGGCGAATGAAGCCTCAAATATCATGAGTCAAAGGGTGTGCTAAATAAGTTTTCCTGTCCATTAGGAAGAGCAGATAACAGGTGTGCTTTGCTCAATTAAGTGTGACTGTATTGTACTCGATGCTTTCTCAATGGAAGAAACTATAGATTCTATAATTTTTCTCCCAATCCTTTTTATTTATTTATTTTTTCATTTTTTCTTTGTTTGGCCTGTAAGATTCATTGGGAGCCAAACCATATTTACTTTGTGTGTTTGAATTTATTTCTTTATATTTATTTGTCTATTCTCTTCTGCTCTGGGAACATTTAATAAAACTCAGTTTCATATGTTGGCCGATAACTGATATTCTCCCACTTTTGTATAGGTCACCAATTGCAATGAAGCCTTTTGAAAATAATGAAAATGACTTGGAAAATGGTTTCGACAAAGACACAGAGAAAACAACTCGAAGTACCAGGGTGACGAAAATACCCAATCAAGCCTTATTGTCTGGCCTTGCATATTGCATTTCCTCATGCAGCATGATATTGGTTAACAAGTTTGTTCTTTCCAGTTATGATTTTAATGCTGGTATATTCTTGATGCTGTACCAGGTAATTCAATGTAATTGGTGTTCCTTATATGAGATTGAGATTCTTGATTTTATTTTTTTTCCTTTTTAATTGATAATAATTTTGTTGGGGTTTACTCAATGCCATTAAAATGACTTGGAAGCTGTTTTTGATATGGTATCTACCAAGTTGATGACACTTAAATATACTTCTGTGATGCAGAATTTTATTTCAGTTTTGATTGTGTCTACATTGAGTTTTCTAGGCATGATATCAACAGAACCACTAACATGGAGATTGGTTAAGGTCTGGTTACCTGTGAATTTTATTTTTGTTGGGATGCTCATTACAAGCATGTTTAGGTATGACATTTTTCCAGTTTGTGCTCATCTTCATACTGTTTTTGTAGTAACATGGACACCTTTTAATTCTATGATTTTTACAAGACTTTGTTCCTTAAATATGATTAATCTTTTGTGCAGTTTGAGATACATTAATGTTGCTATGGTCACTGTCCTGAAGAATGTTACCAATGTGATAACTGCTGTTGGTGAAATGTATCTGTTCAGTAAGCATCATGACAACAGAGTCTGGGCTGCTCTATTCCTAATGGTATGTTGAGTGCGGAATAAGACAATGAACTTCATATTCTTTTTCTAGTTAGGTTCATTGCTTGCATCTAGTAATGTATCAACCTTTTCGTCAATTTTATTTTTGTTGATTTTATGTTGCCCACATTTTCTCCCCCCTCCCCCCGTTTCTTATACATGTCTTAAACAGTTAAATTCATTTCAGATATATTATTTAAACTAGGGGATCAAATGTAACAATTGAGAGTTTATAGACTAAATTGTGATAGGCCGCCCAAACCACAAGGGATAAATTTGGGCTAAAATGAAATTGTTAGGGTTCCATCGAAAGTACCTCTATCGATTTCATTTTAATAAAAACTTAAGGGGACAAAATTTAACAATTGAAAAAAACTTATGAGACTAAATTGATATCGGCTCAAACCACAAAGGGGTAATTTGTTTGTCCATGTTAGAATTGTGTGGTTAAATGATTAAATTTACCATATTAATCATTTAACCTCACAATTATAACAGTCCAAAACGTGCACTATCTTTATATTTGGATGGGACTCAATTTAATCCAAACTTTAGTAGATCAAATGCAGCAGTTAAAAGTTTGTAGACTGAATTGTGACCGGAATGATTAAAATATGAATATGATAGCGGGCACCAAAGATTGGTCGCCCTGCAGAATAGGTTGTTCATCTGAGGTTAACATGTTAATAGCTTTACATGGGCGACACATGTTTGAAAGGATGCATTGCTTGTGCCAATGTGTCAATGTATATATGCGTGCAATGGTTATCAAGATGAACTCTGATTAATTCTGTGTTGGCTGATGTAAATTGGTACCAACTAAGCTTGTCCACTTTTAACTTATTGGGAATTCAAGGCCTTTATTACTGGATTTGCACTTTTATGAAGATTTTTATGCAGTAACTTTGCTTTTATACATTTTCATAAAATTACAAATGAATTAGTTTGAATTGGCTTTACCTGTGGCTTGTGCAGATCATTTCAGCAATTTCTGGAGGGATTACTGATCTATCTTTTCATGCTGTTGGCTACACATGGCAGCTTATTAATTGCTTCTTAACAGCATCATATTCTGTGAGTGCATAATTTGAACATCTGGATTATCCATAAGCCAGGCCTTTGTATGTTATTTATATTTAGTTCTTTTGCATCCATTACAGTCTTTTAGCATAATTTGGCGTTTTGACATTTTTTTATTGAGATTTCTCTTTTTCTTAGTAAAAAATTGAAAGTTGGGCATAAGTATTTGTTGTTAGGCTTGCTATGCAGTACAAGGTTGAAAACTCTGGTCAATGGAACTAATTTCCAAATAGAGTAGTTGTCAGTGTCCCCCCCCCCCCCCCCCCCCTCCTCCTGTGGCAGCGTATTCTTGTTCTTATGTTGGTCTGAGTCTATTCTCTTACAAGACAACTTATAAATCTTTGGAGGACTATCATGAGCTTTTTTGTGGCTAAGAAAATGGGGGATGCATTCCCAATATGGTCAAAACCTTTGATGTTAATGAGTACTATGAACCATAAGTTACGTAAAGCTTATGAAAAGATAGTGATTTGTTGAAAGTGTATGTATAACTTAAGTAGGCATCTTTTTATGGAGTGAATATATGTGCAATAATTATAATTTACTCAGTTGCATAAAGGAATTTCTAGTGGTCATACACTGTTGTAGAATTTTGTTAGTTACACTCAAAACTTCAAGCTTGAGGTGCAAACATTAGACACTTTGTTCAACAAGACTCCCATAGGTGCACTGGGTTCTTGTATTTCCATTTGGATTGGAGAGTGGTTCCCCATTTGTTACTCCTCCTGTCCCATTATGTTGGTCCTTCTTTCCCTTTTTTTGTAAAATCTATTATAATTGTCTATTTGAAATACTTAATAGAATAAAATGATAATAATAACAGATAGTCCTTCTAGTATTAAAACGCAGAACAACAAAGGCAAATTCAAAATAGAAAAAAGTAGTGATGTTTTCTTAAAAAGTAGGAAATTGTATAGAGGAACAACATATTGGACGAAGAGAGTTAGTTGAGTTAATGTGCGCATTTGTTTACCAGCTCTCACAACATTACTTGTTATATTTTAGTTTAAGTTTAAAATGTAGCTGATGTGTTATCATCTTTCTTTGTGCAGTTGACTCTACGTAGGGTCATGGATACAGCAAAACAGGTTACTAAATCTGGAAACTTGAACGAGTTTTCAATGGTCTTGCTCAATAACACCCTATCCTTGCCTTTAGGGATTCTTCTAATTTTTGTTTTCAATGAGGTGGATTATCTCTTCAAAACGTGAGTTTTTTTTTTTTTTTTTTTGAGGAAATTATTTCTTTAGTAATAGTAGTATATAGCTAATATACCATGTCATCTGTGCTATAATAATTGGTATTGTGATTTTGATGTATAGAATTTATCTTTTCTATTAATAATTATAGATGTTCAGTGTTTGCATAAGTTGATATTGTAGTGTCTTTGAGCTTCAAACAAACTTTGTATGACGTAATGAGTCATTTTAAAGCAGATACATCATATTTATTGGAAGCAATTTCTTCTCTTGTATACTAGATTCTGGCTATGGAGCTAAATTTTCTTTACTACAATTATCACATTTGGTCCATATAATCATCTTATTTGGCCCATGTAATCTAAAATTTGTTTAGATACTGTTGGATATAAGTAGAAATGAGGAAATTCCTTCATGGCTATCAGCCTATCCCAAAGGGACTCAAATGCTATAGTATGACTGGCCATTTTTAGTTTTTATAAGATTAGTAAAGGTTAACTAGAAGCTCAATGGTATGTTCTGGCTATTGCAAGATTAATTTGAAATCTTGCACCCAAGATTGGCTCCTTTTCCATTACCAACTGTTATTTGCTAAATTCTGAAATATTCCTGGTTATAGAATGGATACTGTCCAGTAAAATTCTCCCACAATAGAGAAATCCCGCATATGGTAATCAAAAGTATCATAATAGTTTTCCCTGCTTATCTGGCCTTCTTGTCCTGGTCATTCATTCCCTTGTTCTTTCTCCCTTTTTATGTACTCTTCCTTATGTCTTCCTTTCTTCAACACTGATTCTTTTGAGAGTGAAAGATTTCTTCTTCTTCTCCTCTTTTTTTACTCTTTTTTGTTTGTATAATATGCTTGGTTTAAATGAGAAACCATTTTGCAAGAGTTCCAGTAATTTATCCTATTGCATTGAAATTTTATTCCGATTCCTGTTTACTACTTGTGATCAGATCACATTACATCGTACTCACTAACACCCCCAATGAGACCCTGTCCCATCTCCATCCATCTTTCTTGCTAGAGTTTATTAATTTCATTCAAATGGCTGCTTTCTACACAAGATAGAGATTGTTTCACTACTCTAGATTTTGTATCAAAAGATCTCCCACTCAGGAAAAACTATTTCATTTTTACAATGACAGCTAGCTATATGATCATTTTTCTTCTGTACTGATGAGTATGCTTTTATATCAGTCTTCTAAAACATGGATCTAATTATCAAACTTGATTACATTAATTAATATTGTATACAAGTATTGTAACTTGCAAATAACATGTCTACAATTCTTTTAGTGATATGTTATCATAACTTAACCATGGATATAAGTTTTCTAACAGTATGCCAAGAAAACTGATTTTCTTTTATCAAAATTTTCTTGTTCAATCTTTCGGATCTTGGATTGAATTGGCAGGCCACTTTTGAGATTGCCAACCTTCTGGCTGGTAATGACATTGAGTGGATTTTTGGGACTGGCAATCAGCTTCACTTCTATGTGGTTTCTTCATCAAACTGGGGCTACAACATACAGGTGAGATAAGAATACTTACTTACCTCCAAAAAGAAGAAGCTAATATGTTACTTTTGGGGTAGGATCCATTTTTTTTTTCCTAATTGAGAATCGGATGACCCCAACTTTGAGAATGAACTTAGTATCGGGTTAGAACTTTTATTTGCCATTATTATTATCGTTTTTATTTATTTATAACTTCTCCTTAGTGAACAAGGTTCAAATAAAATAGAGCTCATGTTTGGTAAGAGTTGAAGCTTTGTGCAAACTGGCCACCCAATTACAAACCATTGGCATATGATAAACGCTTACATTGGGTTGATATGGGTTTAAAAGTTCAGTGTTGGATGGGGCTGATTCAGTTGGGCTGGTCTTATGCCATTAGGAACCATTTGTATCAAGTCAAATGAGGTTTGACTGAAAATTTTACCAAATCTGTTTTTTTTTCCTCAAAAATTAATCATTGGTTTACTTTGCTTAAACCATCATGCTTATCTTAGATAAGACCATATTAGTGATCAATCACACTTATGTACATCTCTAATCACTGAACTGCGTCCTGCAGCCTTGTGGGTTCGTTAAATAAGATCCCTCTGTCTGTTGCCGGCATCCTCCTTTTCAAAGTTCCTACCAGCTTGGAGAACTCCGCAAGCATATTCTTCGGTAAGTTCTATCCATATCATTGACTTCTTCCACAAACAAGAAACAAAACTTTGAATTTGTAGTTTTAGCATTACCAACACATTTTTTCACTCTGTAGGTCTTTTGGCTGGAGTATTCTTTGCTAGGGCCAAAATGCGTGAGAGATCTCAAACCTAAAAGGCAGTGAAAGTTATGGTTCTTTACATGATAACCAACTTTTGCACTCTCGTGTAAACTGCATCGGACTGCTTGACTATCCCATGAAGTTGTCAGGAATAGTCAGTCAAGAAGTGTTGTATGAAAAGTATGTAGAAGGAGTGAAGATCTTGGCCCGTTTACAAGTGCTTTCCTCTTGAATTTCCTTCTAACAAAGGAGAGCAGCCTTCTATTGGAATGGATTGAGTGTCTGGGTTTGTTTTACTGAGGGAAAATGCCATCACTAATTCCTTTTCAGATATGTATTGTGAAACGTAGCTCTTATCTTTACCCACATGTATCTTTGTTGTATCTTATAGATTTTCACATTGTATTTGAAACCTTCATATCTACATAATGAATTAAACGAGCTGCTCAAGATAATGGTGAAAGTGGATTTTACTTCAACAAGTGAATGCAAACAAGCTTTTGGCTTGCATTTTGATAAAGAAATGTAATTGATTGATATAGTCATACCTGAGAGTTGGGGCACTTGACATTTCCTATTCGGAGCCGCATGTATTTGAATGCCCCAAAATTAATTTGTTGCCATTTCTTTATCAGTAACACAACCAATAACATAGAAATGTAATTCATCAGCCAAAACTTGTATTGCATCAAATGATATTTCTCATCAGCCTCTGGAAACTCCTTAGAGAATCAGAAATTGTAGAGATGCAACACTAGAGCAGCCCATGTGTTAGCAGGTTGGTCCTTGCACAACTTTGTTTTGGCAACTTTTTTAATTTGTCTGCTGGCCCCCCCATTTTTTGTTGATGCAGTCAGCTGGGGTCTCTGTTCTGATGCTGCTGTAATTGTTAATTCTAGTTGTTTCAATAAAGCTTTCGCATGTTTATACCCCAAAAAAAAATTGGATCAGCCAAAACCGGAAAGGTAATCGGGTGTGAAATCTTTGCAGCACTATGATGATTGGACTCAGGGCTCAATATTTGCGATAAATGTAATTGCATTAAATGGGCGCAACACCGGATATTTTAGGTTTTCAAATCTATTTTCATCTTAAATCTTCAAGTTACACTGATCAATAACTTCATTTTTTATTCTCATTTAAAAAAAACAAAACATAAAACAAAACAAAGCAAAAATTGGATTTTGTATGTCTTTATAATCTCACTGTAGTGGGTCTAAATCTGGTTCGGTTGACTTTTCTACAATAAATATATTGATTAAAAAAGTTCTGCTGAAATTAGGTACCACGTTAGTCCTATAAGAATAAGAAGCGATGCCACACTAGATGATAGTAGGTTTTTCCTTAGATCAAGTTGTAACCTTAGGTTTGTAAACCTAAAATACCAAAGAGGAACTCAGTTCCTCCATGGGTTGATCATGGAGCATCTGATGGCTAGGCTAGCAAAAAACATGAGAGTACTAAGGTCAAAGAGAGAAAGGTGTCCTCAAGAGAATGTTCTCAGGTGAGTTAGAAGGGAGTTAGACAAGCAAAGAAAGAGTCCTCAAGTAAATAAAAAAGTCCCTGAAAAGACCAAAAAGTTTCCTCAAGAGAATGTACTCAGATGAGTCAAAAATAGTTCCTAAGAGGGTCGAAGAGAATTATTGAGAGAATGTCCTTCAATGAGATAGAGTCCTTGAGAGAGAGAGAGAGAGAGGGTCTCATTCCTAAATAATTTTCCTTCATTTTATAGAGAAATGTGTGGTTGTAGGCTTTTAAGAGAATATGTGGTGATAGGTGAATAGAGAATATTTAATTATCGATATTTTTTGAATGAGACCCTCACACCCGCCATTAAATTATGCTTTTATAGTCTCCATTTTTATTTTCCATGCCTATAAATATTAATATAATGAAAAATCATTACTTTAGCATGGAAAAAAGGCCCATATTTCCTACTCCATTGCAGTGCTAAGACGACGTCGTCGCAGTATAGCTTGTCTGAGATCCATTCCGTATTGAGCCCACTCATCTCCACAGAGACAGAGAAATTGGTTAGTTATTCACCAAGTTTGACTTTGACTCTGTGAAGTATACTCTGAAGGCGTTGCAAGACAGAAACGACGTCGCTTCAATCCAATACCCAATCCGAGAGCTAGGTTGTTCGTGGAGAAGAAGATGGAGACCCAAACCAACAACTCAAACCCTAACCCTATTCTAAACGGGAACTCGATAACGGGATCGTTGCCGGTGTGGCCGACAGTGGACGGGTCACTGGGGCTATCGGAAGATGAGTCGGTGAAATACGCACGGCGGTTCTACAGGTTCGGCTTCGCGATGCTGCCGTGGCTTTGGGCCGTCAATTGCTTCTACTTCTGGCCTGTTCTCCGCCACTCTCGCTCCTTCCCTCACATTCGCCCCTGTACTCTCTCTCTCTCTCTCTCTCTGCTTTCAATTTTTCAATGTTGCTGATTTTTTAGGCTTATTGATTTTCGTTATTGGTTGAATCGAATCTTTTAATCAAAGTAAGTAAGTTTGTTTCTTTATGTTATGTTGTGTGTATATAGAGGAATGAATGTTAGTTTCTGATAAAGATTATGAGAATTGAGAACCATTTTGCTTTTATCTGTGGGTTTGTTTAAGATGATATAGATATTTGATCAATGGTCTTGTTGCTAGTTAAATCTTGCCTCCCTACTTAGCAGTGTACACACAGAGAGAGAGAGAGTTTCAAAACCCATAAGAATTATCCGAGAATAGATGTAAAACTAAAAGTTCCAAAACCCACAAATTACAACACAGTTTCGAAACCCATGAATCATAACAAGTTTATCCTGAACAAATTAAAAATCCATGGCATTTAGAATCTTAGAATCAAGAAATGAAAAAGTTTATCCTTTAGAGCAGATCTGAAACCCGTTTTCTTTTTCTCTGTTCTTGATAGATCAAAGCCGATCTCTCTGATTTAGAGTTTGGAAGCTTTACCCTCTGTAAGATTGAGTGTGGGGTGTTGACCAGAGTTGGAGGAAGGCAGACTGCAGAGGTGGCAACTGAAGTAGAGGAAAGAGGGAAGAGAGGTAAGGGGTTGTGGGGGGTAACGTCAGTTCTGGTTGGAACTTGAACAACCCTATCGCTACTGAGTCTGATAATATGTGCCTTCTTGTGTTTGGAATTTTGATGAAATGCCTATCCATTAAGGTGGGTAAGCTATTGCACTTGGGAAATAAGAGAACTTGTGTTACAATTTTTTTTTACTTAAAAGGAAATTGAGATTCCTTTTAGATGTTAAAGCTCAATTCTTGGCAGTGAGCTCTAACTCAATGATGCATGAGAAGTTGGAGAATTTGTCCTAGTATGCTTGTGGTGAGGTTAGGATTCAAAGGATTGTGGATCTAGGATTTAGAACTTTTAAAAAGAATGGTTAAAGCTCAAAATTGGATAGTCTTTGATGAGTTTTGTATGGCCATTTGATAGAGAAGTATGCGAGGTTTTAGGGTTTTGATAGACAACTGGAAGGTCTTGACTTGGGGTTGTAAGGAAGAAGGAAAACAGAGAAATTTATGGGTTGTATGAAAAATATCCATGGACAAAATCACAACAGGGGGAAGAAGAAAAGAGAGAAGAGAAAGGGAGAAAAAGAATAATATGCCAGCGTGCCTCCATGCTAAAACACTAAATTTTTTATGAATCAAGTTCATCTATTCTTCGAGTATATTAACTTGAATTATATATAGGACTCCTAATTTGACTAGTAAACTAAAACCTAATAAGGTAATAACTAATAAATGATAACTTGGACTCGAACAAAATAAAACTTGAGATATTTAGGATCTCCTAAAAAATTCTAGGCTCTACTAAACTACCAAAATGCCCCTGCTTTGTGGGGTTGTAAAAATATAATTTTCCCTTAAATACAAATTTGATCATAGCCCATTAGATAAAGACCCTAATCAAAAACTGTGTTAAACCTAGAACACATAGAACAAGACCTTTAAAACCTCAGGACTTTTGACTTTAATTGGACTACACACATGGGCTCCACAAAATAAATCTCAAATAGCCGAATTTGTGAAGTATTAACAAATTAATCTTCCATGTTTGCATCACTCAAACAACACTTCCTTTCCTTATAAGAGTAAGGTAAAGGATGAGTTTGTGGATTTAAGACCCACCAAATGCATGTGTAAACCGATGAAACTTTTGACCTGCAATCACAAATTTCATTGTAGTTGGCACATCAAATGTCATATGGGCTTATTATGCATTGTTTGGTCTAATCATGCTTATTTAACCAAGAAAGGAGTGATCATTGTATCCCTGGAGGTTTGCACCAAACAGAGAGAAATTTTGGGGTTGGCCATGGACCTTCTATAGACTATTTGGGGTCAGGCATGAGT
Organism: Quercus lobata; assembly: GCF_001633185.2. Taxonomy (NCBI): domain Eukaryota; kingdom Viridiplantae; phylum Streptophyta; class Magnoliopsida; order Fagales; family Fagaceae; genus Quercus; species Quercus lobata. The sequence goes on along the minus strand of NC_044913.1, from coordinate 43,583,313 downwards.
ATATTTGTTGCCATTCTATCCTGACCAACATCATACTCTCTGTCACATCTTTGATTAACATGTCTTTTCAATTCTGGTTTATTCAATTGAGAATTTGTATTAGATGTCATCCAATTTACCTATTCATTACATATCAATCTGGTACTGTAATGTTATAAAACCTTCTATAAAACAAAAAATGGGAGTCCTCTTGTGTGGAGGTTGGCTGTGGCACTCTCATTGTAAAGCAAAGAAACGTTTTACCCGCAATCACACTGGCATGTCATATGTCATATGGGCTTATTGTGCATTGTTCATTTGTTTGGTTTAATCACACATATTTAACCTAGAGAGGAGTGATCATTATATACATGGAGGTTTGCATTATGCATTAATTGTGTGTGACGCACTTGTTGTTTTATGCCATGTCAAAGCTTCCTGTATAATGTATTATTTCCTATTACTTACATGAACTGATTCACTAAAAAGGGGAAAAGAGGACAGAAGAAGCCATGTTTTGTTTGTCTGTATTTTTGTTCAAATTTGAAAGGTCATCCTAGGTCTAAATGTCATGCTCCTGATCTTTGTGGGTTGAATTTTTATTGCTTCAAGGGATATGGTGTGCAGTATTTCTGTTTTTCAAGATGCTTGTGTCTGAGTGTTTGTTCTTCCCTACTTTCATTCTTTAAGTTTGCTGCATCTTCTCTACTTTGATCTAAATTTATGCATTATTTGCTGAAAACATATCTCTAGCTTAAATAGCACTTTCACAAAAAATGGGCAAAGGGTGAGGTTGTAAGTTTAAAATTCATTATATGCATAACTTGCCAATAATAAAAAAATTTCTATGAATCACTTTGTGGTGGCAGTTATATAATAACTGAGTTGCTTACGATGTGTTGTGAGAGGTGCACACTTAAATTAGATGGATATGGTCTCCCATCATGGGGACAGGGTCATGTAAGGATATTTTACATTTTGAAATCCTGTTCTTTTCTTCAAGTGGATTTATTTGTTTGGAATTATGAATTCCTGTTTGAGCCATTTGTCCATAAATTTTCCATTTTCATTTTTTCTTGTCTTAACAAACGTTTGGTTTTGCAGATGTTGTGGGATCAGCAGTTGGGTTTGCTGTATTCACAGCTCTTCTGTCATCATGGGCCTTTACATTTGCCATTGGAGGAGAGCGTCTCTTTGGGCCAGTTTGGGATCAACTTGTATTGTACAAGCTTGCTGATAAATTAGATTTGACTGGTTGGAGCTAGTCTTATGCACTCTTTTCTGAATTTCATTGTTCTCAAGACTCTTTGTATTACTATTACCTCTCTCTTTCTTTCTAATTATCTTTTTTTTTTTTTTTTCCTTATTGTTGGGGGTGTTACTAGAATTCTTTTACTTTCTTTGAACACATGATTTTGTGTATATATACATATATTCTATGCCGAGAGTTTTACAATGCTGTGTATCCGGTGACAAAGTTGATATTGAGGCCTTTCTATACCTCAACTTGGAATTAATATTCAGTGTCGAAAGTAGTAGCCTTTTTCAGTTATAAAAATATATATCCTATTCTTATACCAAAAAAACAAGGCCTAGGAATAATATTTTGCGGATTAAGAACTAGGTACTACAGAAATTCTTTGATTTTGTGTACTTGCAGATGAATGTGTAATTAATAGATTTGACCAATGATGTGGAAGAATGCAATAACTCAAACAAAGTTAAGTTTTTTCTTAACAAAATAAAGTTGTATACAAAGATTTATAAAATTCAACGTTGAAGCCATGTCCTTGTGTGTTATTGGCACCAAAACACATAGAACTATGAACTATGTGATGACAGCAAAATTTTCCTACACAGGGCTTAGTGGACTGATGTGAAGCTGGATGCACAAGGCTTGCCCTAGTTTGCAATGGGACGGCTTTGTCTTTTTCTTCCACTTTTACTATACTATCATTATTTTCTTTTTCTTTTAAATTACCATAATTATTTTTCCTACCATTGTTGACTACTTTTTCACTATCTCTTTCTATCTCTTTTGTATCTAACATCCTACGTACCATTTCATTGTTTTGTCTTTCATACAATTTATCTTTCAAGCTATCATCATTATTTCTAGGACTATCATCTTTTTTCTCTTTCTTTGTCATGTTTCTTTGTTTTACTATTTCTCTTTCATGTCTTACCTTTTCTTCTATTTCTATCTTCCTACGTAGTGATTCCTTACTATTTTCTTTTGGCATGTCTTTCTCTACATCTTCTTTTGTCTTTAGCTTTGAACATAGTTTTTCACTATTCTGTCTTTTCTTATCTTCGTAAGTTATAGATATAGCTCTGTCAGTTACTTTTGAATCTGTCAAACTATTATTATCATTATCTATTAACTTCTCATGTAGAGATTCTTTCTTGTCTGTCTCTATTAGGCTCTTTTGTCTATCTGTGTCTAGTACCGAACTAGAAATTTCTTTTAGTTTGTCTTTTTCTATAGTACTTTTATCTTTTATACGTGTTGCTTTTTCCTTAATAGGGCCAGTTTTTTCGTCAACTAATCTGTCAGTTGCTTTTAATGTCTGTAAATTCTTATCTACAACTTCTTTTGAATTGCTATTTATAAACCAATTATCTGTCATGGTTTCTGTAAAAGATGATCTATGATGGGGTCCAAATTCAATATCTTTTTTATAATGTGAATTTAAAACTTTCATTCTTTCATAGAGGTCCAAAAAACTATCATTTTTCTTTTCAACTGTAGTATCAACTGTAGTATATATAGTAGATCTGTCAATATTTTCCAAGGATTCCAATTTTCTATTAATTTTATCCAAAAAACTATTATTATGGTAATTAGTCTGTCAGTTGATTTTATCTTTTGTTAAATTACTCCAATTATTTGTGTTATTATAATTATAATTATCCATTTCACTGTCAGAATCAGAATCTGTTTCATAATCCATATCACTATTAGACCAATTTTCATTTATATCTTTCATGCTATAACCTTCATCATAAACTATATCATCATAGCCCATGTTTCAATTAGTGTGTGCCTAGCCTAAGTGTGAACAAGAAAACAGATGATGAGCTGATAAATGTATTTATTCTCTTTCTAAGCAATTAATAATTACTGGCGGAACTATTACTAACCATTGGTATCCTTGCTATCGGGACCACCTCCTCGGGAAACTCCATTGCGGGACCACCCAAACAACGCCTGTCCGTCAGCTACAACAAAGGGGCTGACCAACGCGAAACTATGGTTTGCCAACGAGTCTCTAAGCTGACCAACGCTAACAAGGAGCAAGTAGTGGCTATGTAGTAATATAAGTTCCTAGTAACTTCTTAATTGCAAAGAAATAAAACTCATACACCTACCATCCATGGCTCTGATACCATTGATTACCCAGGAGAGAGCACAGCAGTAATATAGAAGCATAAACAATGATAAAATAGTTGATAAGGAAGAAAATAGCAAAATAGATATAGTCAAAAATAGATTAAAACAGGGTATGGAATATGAAAACTGAAACAAATAAAATCTTGAAAATACTTCTGTCTTTGATTATACTTGAAAACAAACTGTCTTTCTTACAAGCTTTGAAAATAAACACTGTCTGAAGAGTTACAAGATTACAAAGTAAAATCTGTAAAGGGTTACAAGATTGTCTGTCTGAAAGAAAGGTTACAAGATTACAAAAGAAAGTAAAGTACAAAAGTCTTTCTAAGGGAGAGTACAAAAGTCTTTCGGGGAAAGGGAAAAGGAAAGCTAAAAGTATTTCTGAGGATTGGACCTTGGAATTGAAATGGAAACTTGGACCTTAAAACTGGACCTTGGAAATGGACCTATCTTTTGTCTTCTGAGTCTGTCTATTTATAGATAAAGTAAACCATGGTAAGTCTTCAAAAGTAACCTGAGTTAAATGAAGTGAACTCAAGTCAATCTGTCGGTAGAATCTTGAACAGTAAAAGTCTATCTTGAACAGTAATAGTCTGTTTGCATGTGAATAATATTCTGTCAAAATATCTTCCAAAATATCTTTCTGGATCTGTCTGTATCTGTCTGGACTGTAATGGATCTGTCTGGAAGCTATTCATGCATGTTGGTGAATAGTGATCTGTCTCCAGTGAATAGTGATCTGTCGCTGGTGAATAGTGATCTGTCGCCACTGTCTGTCGGAAGAGTATTCTATCTGTTTGTGCCTTCTGTCTATCTGTCTATCAATCTGTATCTGCGTAGTTATCATAATCTAGCAGATCAGAGTTGTCCTCATCATGCTCGTGGTACACTCCATAACTATTACATAGGGCACAATATGAAATAAGACGGTAAATAGGACCACGATCCTTTGCTGTCATTAGTCTGGGATCCTTAACAATCTTTCTTTGCCCAATAAGCTTTCTTGCTGAAGGTCTTGGGCCATATACAGCTATCCTGTTGGTGTAGCCATATAAATGGAAGCCTTCTCTGTCTAATTCTTTCTATACATCATTAATCTTGTTACTCATGAAATTAGACCATTCTTGAGCCAGAGTACCTGGATCATCAAGTGATAAATAAGTATCTCCTGTATACCAATTATGTTCAGGGATACAACCCTAATCATGGATAAAAACTAAAATGTGGGCTGGTTGAACTACCATATAATAGCTATTATTCCAAGCTAGAAGAGTACTCCAAATTAGTAATTTCATATAATTAAGTCCTCCAATCTGTCTGGCTGCTTCTCGGATGACATTAGGAAATAAACTGATTTGATCTGCAGAAGTTATAGTTAATTTGCTGATAAACCCTGCTTCTAGCATTTCAGATAGCCAAAAAGGATCACAAATTACTGGATCTTCTGTCTCTGTATTGATAAGTAATCCCGGATAAGGATTGTATCTGTCTCCTAGTCCTTCATAAACTCTGTCTGCGTCTCCAAAACTTTCATACCATGTAGCTTTATGAGATAGCCATGTATCGTCTGTCATATCTTCTGTCCTGATAATTGCTGTAGAAACTAATACTGTGAAAAGATGAATCCATCTGTCATAAGAACTTGTTAGGGCTTTATGAGTCAATATTTTCTGTTGAATTTCAGGAAGTAAAGCTGTGATGGCAAGTCTCGTATTTTGCTGAATCTTAGGGTGGAGCTTTGAAAAGCTTGTTCCCATAAGATAACTTTTTAGAGACTGTGATTCTGTCATTGTGGAGCTTGAATCTCCATCCTCCTTGCCAGGGAGTTGACAACTAAGTGCTTCAATAATTGCACCAGTGTTAACAAGATGTAATTCCAAAACCTGAAGGGTCATTTGGAATAAGGGTTTCTGTCTAAGGGTAAAGGCTGCCTGTAAATTATTAAGAAGTAGTTTAATATGAAAAGGAAGGTTTGTAAATTCTCCGTCTTGAAACATAAGATCACTGTCGGGCACTTTTTGTAGGATTACACTTTTATCACCACATGAATACATTGCTTCTGCTAGCAGTGTATCCTGAAGGGATATTGTCTCTATTGAGACGCCTTCATGCATTTCCGAAATTTTTACTGAAGGTTTTCGGGTACCTTTGGGTTGCACCGCTGGTGCCTTGCCCTTGTCTTTCTGAGAGAATCTTTTACTCATGGTGGTCTGCAATTGGGTTTTGGGAAAAGGATTATATTTGGAACAAATATTTTCTGTCAAAACTTCTTTCGAAATTCTTTTGCCTCTATCTTTCTGTGAAATTCTTTTGAAATATTTTATAAGAAAAGTAATAAAAGCATTTACAAGACAAACAACATTTATAAAACAAACTTTTCTTTGTACACTTTTGTGCTCTTGCTGAGTAGCAATAATATTAGAGTAATCATGATGGGATCTGTTAAGGTAAATGAGATTCAAAATATTCCTTAAATCTAGTATGATTCTATCCATGCATGTACTATTATATATCTCTTCGTAAAGTCTTTCATTAATAGGACAATCTGTTAGGGGATTAATTCTGTCTATAGGGAGATCAAATCTGTCATTATTCAAGAGATTACCACAATTAATATTTTCTTTAATGTTTAATAAAGAAGAGTCTGTCAAAGATTCTTTTATTAAAATATCTGTTATATGAATATTTAAAAATGCTATAAAGAGTGTACATTTGTCATTTAGTACTTCTATCAGTCTATCAGTATGTTTGTCATTATTATTAAAGGAAGTAATAATTGTTCCATCTATATTTTGTGTGGGGGCACTATTCTCAAATTGCCATCTGTCAGTCCATATACTATTAGTCCATGCATATTGATTACAAAAGACTATATTCATAATTCTGTCTCTTATGAGTTCTTCTGTAGATTGGACTTTATGCAAAAGAGCAATAGGAAAATAAGAACGTATCTCTGTCTCTTTGTCCTGTTTATCTTTCTTTTTGTCATTTTCTGTCAATTGATTAACAAGTAGCATTTCTGTCTTTAAAGATGACAAACTTCTTTCAGTTCTATAGATTCCTCTATCATTGATATCTGTTAAAATAGTAACCTTTTTGGAAGAGTGTATTTCTTTCAAGACAGGTGGTACAATGAATTTAAAGAATATATCTTTTCCTAACACATTAGTTTTAATTCCTTTATCTGTCATTAAAAAAGGATAAATTAAAGCCATAAAAGGAGTTCCTAAAATAATTTTAGAAGGAAAGTCTTTAATTAAAACAAAAGCTGTCTCAAAATATATTCTATCATGGCATATATGAACATTAGGTATATTATAATTAATTATTAGTTTTTCTCCATTGGCCTGTATTAATCTGTCAGATGATTTATCATAATACTCTAAGGGTATTAATTTTTTTTGTATACAATTCATATTAACTTCTGAATCTATCAAAGCAATTTTTGTCAAAGAAAACTGTTTAGTCATTTCTGTATGCCATTTTTGGAAAATTAATCTGTCAATTAAACTTAAGAAATTCTGTCTATCAAATTTATTACTATTGTTTGAAACATTAACATCTGTAACTTCTTTATCTATAGGAGGATCAAGGGGGTCTATCATGGGATTAGAAAATTCTTTTATTACAATATTATGTTCATTTATGTCTGTCAGATTTTCTTCTTTGATTTCTTTAATTTCCTTTTTTACCATTTCTTCTTCTGTCAGTAAAGCTATTGGTTTTATCTCTACACCATCTTGTTTTAATTTCATCTTTTCTTTCTTGTCTTTTTCTTCCTTTCTACAATCCGTAACATGGTGACCATATTTCCTGCGCCTAATGCAAGCAATAGGTATTTCTATAGTGTCTTTCAATTTTAATAAATATTCTTTCTTGTCTTTATAGTGATTTGGTAGATTTTCTATCAGTTTTATTATTATGTCTTTTTGTTTTCTTTTTCTGTTATTAATTTTAAGTGGGTTGGTTGATTTTAATTCTTTCTTTACTTGATCTATCTCTTTTTGACTAACATTAAATATTTCCATCAATTCTTTTATAATATCTTTCTCAAATTCTAATTTACTAATTTGTTTAATAATTCTGTTATGTCTGTCACATTGTTTTTTAGTATGTCCATATCCTTTGCATTTATGACAAATAGTACTATTAACATGTCTATCAGTTTTCTCATTATCTGATAACTCTGTAGTATTTAAAACTATTATGTCTCTTTTTCTGTCTGTCTCCATTGGTAAATTTAAAATTTCTATCTTTTTAGCCAATTCTATTAAACTGCTATTTTCAGTTCTATCAATTATTTTAAGTCTCTCATCAATTTCATCTTTAAAATTATTACACTTTTTGTCTTTTTTAAGAGAATAAATACATTTATCAGCTCATCATCTATTTGCTTGTTCACACTTAGGCTAGGCACACACTAATTGAAACATGGACTATGATGATATAGATTATGATGAAGGTTATAGCATGAAAGATATAGATGAAAATTGGTCTAATAGTGATATGGATTATGAAGATATAGATGAAAAGATATCCTATTCTTATACCAAAAAAACAAGGCCTAGGAATAATATTTTGCGGATTAAGAACTAGGTACTATAGAAATTCTTTGATTTTGTGTACTTGCAGATGAATGTGTAATTAAGACGGTGTCTAAATAATAGATTTGACCAATGATGTGGAAGAATGCAATACCTCAAACAAAGTTAAGTTTTTTCTTAACAAAATAAAGTTGTATACAAAGATTTATAAAATTCAACGTTGAAGCCATGTCCTTGTGTGTTATTGGCACCAAAACACATAGAACTATGAACTATGTGATGACAGCAAAATTTTCCTACACAGGGCTTAGTGGACTGATGTGAAGCTGGATGCACAAGGCTTGCCCTAGTTTGCAATGGGATGGCTCACTCTACTTCTCTACGTGGCAAATTGTATTTACTTGTTACTTTTGCATGGGTCCATTACTTTTTCTTCATCATTCACAATATCTACCATGCGAATAGTTTTGTTTGTTGCATGCTAAAGTGTTCTGTCTCTCTTTTTTGTCCAACCTCAATCCATAAAAGGTTTAGGGTGTTTATAGGAATGTTTGAAGCGCATCTCTCTAGAAATGGGGGATAGAGTGGACGATTAAGTCTAATCCTCCTCCCCTTGGTTAGGTTGAGAGGTTAGACTAAGGCTTAACTTTCCCTATTGTTCAGAGCAGTCATTTTGTATTTATTATATGGAGAATGTCAGTAGGTGACAACAATTAATACGGAGATGACAATTAGCTTTTTATGAACATTATTTGATAATAAAAAAGTACTTATTAGAAATATTTACAATACCTCTTTAGGTAGGAACTGACCTTCCTTTTTGATCAGTCCATCGTTGACTCATCGGAATGAAACTAGGGTAATCATTTGATATGTCGCTCCCTCTTCTTTAATGAGGTAAACATTGCCGAGGTCTTCTGGGCTCCCCTCTCTACTCAGGTTGATGCTGGGCCTGTGGTACTTTCCTAATGGGCCTTCATGTAGAGGTGACGTAGGAATCCCTTCAAATATACTAAACTATCTGGCAGCTAAATTAGAATTACCGACGCCAATTTTATATTTTTTTATATTTTCGCATGCCCACCTCTTTGCATTTCATTAATTCATTTAGCAAAGAATATTCTACATTATTATTATTATTATTATTTTTCAACAAATAGTTAGAAAGTGTGTACAACCAAGTCAGTAAAAAAAAAAATATATATATATATATATATATATAAATATATATTCAGCCAAAAAAAAAATAAAAAAAAGTCAGCAAAAAAGAACTTCGTACTTTACCATTGGTGAAGCAGGCTCCTTCAAAATTCTCCCACATATGCTATCACATCAACATCATAAGTAAGCCATGAAACTTATTCCATTTGCAGTTTTTTATTTTTTTAGAAGAGTCCGGTTAATATGTGCTCTTAGGGCACACATTAAGTTTTCTATTTTTAGATACTGTAAGGACACGATTCGGAACGAATCGTAACAGTGTTGAGTTCGTACGTAAAAAGGCCCAAACAATATCATTTGTAGAGCGTGGGTTTGAAAGGCTAAGCCTTGGTCGCCAAACGGTGGGTTTTACGTGATATCCATACATGGTTAATTCGTCTTCGCCTTAGGAGTCTTTCTCCTGGAGGCGGGCTGGGAGGCTCTGGTTTCTGGCCATTTTTCCCAGCCTCTCTTATGAATTACTTACTTTTCCTTTTATACTAGCCCGTGTTTTTTTATCCTTCGTCCACTTGTAGGATCGACATTCCAAGACTGATACTTGTCCCATCAGTCCATACCCGGAGTGGTTGGGGGTGGTTGAGAAAGCTGGAGTGTACGGCTCTGTCAGGTGCAGAGTATTGAATGGCAGTAAGAGCAGCTTTCCTTGGTTGTTACACTTTCCAGCGTCCCCTTTTCTATTGGCACAGATATTTTAGATTTTTTCCCAAGTTGTTTCTATACCATTTTTGCCATTTCTTCTTGTGAGATCTTGGCCATGACGAGGACTGAATCGTCCTCGGCTGTGTCCCAAGGCTATTTCATACTTGTCTTGCCGAGTCCAGGCCATCACCTTTCTCGGCTTGGGCCTTTGGACCCCAACAAGTAAGTGGGTCAGGCCCACGAATCATTGGGCCCCACAATAGCCCCTCAAAACCCTGTTGTCCAACCTCTTGGTTGGAGAGGAGGATTTTGGTAATACCTAGCCCTTACTATAGCTCGTTTAACTCAGCCTTTTATTAATGTTGGCGTCTCCTCATATGCCCAGGAAACGTACTGGTCTACGAGACATTCCTCTGAATTCATTCACAACGCGTTCATGCCGTTTGGCTATCCAAAACGTGCCTTTAATAGTTTCCCTTTACGAGACCATTCGAATTTAATGGTTATTGATGGTGTGGGGAAGTGGAGCGGGCATATTCTCCTTTACAGATTTTCTTGGAGTCCTGGACATATTAAATACCTTCCGTTTCGCCCCTCATATAAAAAGAAACAACAAGAGGTTATTTCTCCTGTACATGAATCCTTTTAATCCCCCTGAAATCTGAAACCCTTAGACTCCTCCAGAGTCTACTTTTACCCGCTGGTTATACTTTGATTCGTAATTCGTTCAAAATAGGCGCAAGTAATGAAGGAGCCATTCCTTTCTCAAAAATTCCATGTCCTTATGAAGCTAAAGATGGCTCGGTCGGGGCAGGGATGGCAGAGGCTCAAGATACTTCTCACCCTCCTTTCAGCCAAAATCCGAAGCAGGGGCTCGTCGCGTCAGACCTTTGGCACGACTGAGCTGGGATCACCCATTATCAGTACCAGCCGCTCTCTTACGAGCATAGCTAACATGGCACCAGCGCGTTAGGAGTCAGGACTAACGCAGGGGCAAAATATCCCTGCTTCCTCCTCTCTTCCTTCACTGGTGTCTCTCTTTTTCTTTCTTTCTTCTTCTTTCTACCGCCAAATCTATCCTGGCGCTTTTCCTTCTTCCTCTTCTTCTCCTCCTTCTTTCCTTTCATCTCCTCCCTCTTCTTCTCCTCCTTTTTTCTCTTCATCTCCTCCATCTTCTTCTAAAGAAGGTTCTTCTCTCAATATGAGCGCTACTGGGGCAGAGTTTGGAAGGACTTCGAAGGCCAGTTTAAGAAGACATTTGACCGTTTATTTGTTATATTGTTGTTATTTTCCTTTTACTATTTTTGTAATCCACTTTCTGTATAGGCTTGTTTAAGCCCTTCTTTGTACGTTGTAATATCTCTTTATATTAATAAAAGTTGTTATTGCTTTATTTCACACACTCTATCTCTTCATTTCTGAAATAGTTATGCCGTGAATAGACATACTATCTTGTGAATTCTTTTTATTTTTACACTTTGACTGATGTCTAAGACCGAAATCCCAGCTAATAAAAAGATCTTACTCCGTGTTTATAAACACTATCCAACTTAGTACTACTGAATCGAATTAGTGACACTTAGGGTTGAAACCCCTATTAAGAAGAAAAAGAAAGGAACATTATGTGAACTTATTAAGGCGGCCTGGCACAATATCGTCGACCTTAGAGCACAATACTTAAGGCCGAAAACCCTTATCAAAGAAAAATGCGCTATTATGAACTTACGAGTGCCGTTCGGCACAATAATACAGACTTGAACTAAGGACAATTAGGGTCAAAATTCTTGCTAAGGAAAAGATGTTATTACGACTTTAATAAAATTGTTTGGCACAACAATGCCGACCTGCGAAAACAACACTTACCCCAAAATAGCCGAGACGACAACTGAATGCTCGGTGCGGTGTAGGAAGTAATCATCTGAAGATATACAACCCACAAAATGAACAGCCCCTCCAGGTTGCCGAGTAGTAGGGCGTTTCACCATCTTCTTAACAACTTTAACAGTTTTAACTTTTTATGGTATTTGAGCCGAGGATTGAATAACTTAAAATTTTTGTTAAGTAACCAACCTTACAAAATTCAGTTTTTCTTCCAAAACTCAGTTTTCTCATCCAAGTTACAATACCTTGGTTCTGTCCAAAACTCAGTTTTCTCATCCAAGTAGTTGGTTTACCCATAGGTTTGAGTCTGAGGATCATACAATACCTTGGTTCTGTCCAAAACTCAGTTTTCTCATCCAAGTAGTTGGTTTCCCCATAAGTTTGAGTCCGAGGACCATACAATACCTTGGTTCTGTCAAAAACTCAGTTTTCTCATCCAAGTAGTTGGTTTCCCCATAAGTTTGAGTCCGATGACCATACAATACCTTGGTTCTGTCCAAAACTCAGTTTTCTCATCCAAGTAGTTGGTTTCCCCATAAGTTTGAGTCCGAGGACCATACAATACCTTGGTTCTGTCCGAAACTCAGTTTTCTCATCCAAGTAGTTGGTTTCCCCATAGGTTTGAGTCCGAGGACCATACAATACCTTGGTTCCGTCCGAAAATCAGTTTTCTCATCCAAGTAGTTGGTTTCCCCATAGGTTTGAGTCCGAGGACCATACAATACCTTGGTTCTATCCGAAACTCAGTTTTCTCATCCAAGTAGTTGGTTTCCCCATAGGTTTGAGTTCGAGGACCATACAATACCTTGGTTCCGTCCGAAACTCAGTTTTCTCATCCAAGTAGTTGGTTTCCCCATAGGTTTGAGTCCGAGGACCATACAATACCTTGGTTCTGTCCAAAACTCAGTTTTCTCATCCAAGTAGTTGGTTTCCCCATAGGTTTGAGTCCGAGGATCATACAATACTTTGGTTCTGTCCAAAACTTGATCTTTGGAGCGGGACCTTGGCTTTAGGGGAATTATCTCCTCGGCCAAGCCTCTAGAACCATCCATGCGACTGACGCTACCGAGCGTAGCCCCTAATCAAGAACCATAGCTCCTAGCAGAACTTTACACTAGAACTCTATAACCAACTGTTAGAAATGACAAGAGAACTCTCTCGACCTACCGCCTATGCCAACACACAAGCCTTTTCCATAGACGACGCCAATTGTAAGGACACGATTCGTAACGAACCGTAACAGTGTTGGGTTCGCACGTAAAAAGGCCCAAACAATATCATTTGTAGAGCGTGGGTTTGAAAGGCTAGGCCTTGGTCGCCAAACGGTGGGTTTTACGTGATATCCATACATGGTTAAGTCGTCTTCGCCTTAGGAGTCTTTCTCCTGGAGGTGGGCTGGGAGGCTCTGGTTTCTGGCCATTTTTCCCAGCCTCTCTTATGAATTACTTACTTTTCCTTTTATACTAGCCCGTGTTTTTTTATCCTTCGTCCACTTGTAGGATCGACATTCCAAGACTGATACTTGTCCCATCAGCCCATACCCGGAGTGGTTGGGGGTGGTTGAGAAAGCTGGAGTGTACGGCTCTGTCAGGTGCAGAGTATTGAATGGCAGTAAGAGTAGCTTTCCCTGGTCGTTACACTTTCCAGCGTCCCCTTTTCTATTGGCACAGATATTTTAGATTTTTTCCCAAGTTGTTTTTATACCATTTTTGCCCTTTCTTCTTGTGAGATCTCGGCCATGCCGAGGACTAAATCGTCCTCGGCTGTGTCCCAAGGCTATTTCGTACTTGTCTTGCCGAGCCCAGGCCATCACCTTCCTCGGCTTGGGCCTTTGGACCCCAACAAGTAAGTGGGCCAGGCCCACGAATCATTGGGCCCCACAGATACATTTTCTCGAAAATTAAAAAAACTGTCATTACTTTTTAAATTTTCGAAAAAATTATTTTCAAAAATAGAAATTAAGACACACATTAGTAAAATCCTTCTTGAAATTATTCTTATGAAAGTAACAATTCTATTCAATTGATTTTAGAAACAAATGGGACCATTGACAAACAATGAAGCAACCATAAGAGTAGCTCAACTGTCATTTTCTACAGGCACTAATTTAATTCAGGTATAAATATATACATCCAATCACTCATGGATGTCACAATGTACAATTGGACATGCTTTGTTTTCCAAATATGACTAAGAAAAGGACAGTTAAAAGACCCGCCAACTGTACATGGTAACTGAGACGTTGGTTTTCAATTTTCAGGAGGAAGGAAATACAAGAAATTGGTTATCAAGCCAATCAATAGGATATTTTCACAATCTATTGTGTAGTACTCCAAGTCATAAGAGCTCATCATTGCTGAGGTTGGATTTTTATTTATTTATTTATTTATAATTTGATAGTTACATTGTACAAGGGATTTTAAACCCTGAATATTTCTATTAAAAACATCAAAAAATGTCAATTAAGTAGTTGAGCTCAAAGTTCTTGGTGTCTAGTATTTCGAACCTAGCTAATAGACCTTTATGGCCTGTTTGGCTGGAGGAGGAAAGGAGAGGAAATGGAGGGGAGTAGAGTAGAGTTGGTTAAAAATAAGTTAATTTTGTGCTAAATCTACTCTACTCTACTTTATTCCCCCTCAATCCAAACAGACCATTAGAGTTTGATTCTCTCATTCATCAATTAGGGGTAAAAATAAAAGTAATAAAGTGAAAGGAAAAGTTGAAAGATAAGCATAGAAGGGGTATATTCAGCGCCTTGTCAAAGTTGAGAGGGTAAGAAGAACAAAATTATTAAGGAGAATCAAAGTTAAGACTTGAGAGTGTATGGTTCCCCCACTTTTTTTGGGACCCTTTTAGAACAGTAAAAAGAATTAAAACTCCCGTACCTTTTCCTATTTCCCTTGCTGCTTCAAGGGAAATAGGAAAAGGTTTAGTTTATATCCCTCTAACCCATTATATGATGACTATATGACGGCTTATAAAATTATTATTTTGCTAAAACTATTCTTTTGAAAGAGAACAAATGTGTCAATTTTTTACTTCATAAAAAAGTGAAAATTTAAAATGATAACATGATGACTTTTTCTAATGGGATTGAGACATCAACTATATACGTGCTGATGTATTTTTTTTTTTTTTTAATTTTTTTAAAAATGAATTCTCATGTAAAAATTTAACAAACTTCATTAGAAAATTAGAAGAAAAAAAAAAAATTCTGTCTGAGTCATCTTGAGTGCGTTGGATTTCAGTACACTTTGCATCAACATTATATTGCATAAGTGAGTTTCAATTAGCTCAACTAATAAAATCTCTTATCATTAAATACTAGATCTGTAATTCAATATTTGCCTACACCAAAAATCAAATGTTTATATTAACCTAATTATAAAAAGCAATCATTATGTAACGGACTTTTATAAATTGACATTCTATCATATCTATCAAATAGACATTACATATGTTGCATAAAATTAAGTAAAGTACCGGCAAGGGAAGATTTGCACCAGCTCTCTGTCTCTCTCTTTTAAAGGGGGGTAAATAGGCTTTTATCTATTTCCAATATTATATATATTCCTATAAAAAATATTATATATATTGTCTAAAAGCCACCAAATACGACCAACTTTATATTTGGACCTAATTCTGTTTAAAGGGTTTGTTGAGCTATAGGACTGAGACTTTTTCTGAACATTCTTTTTTCCTTTTCGGGGAAGACATTTTCTGAACTTGTAAAACAGATGTTTTTCATTTTTTTTAAAAAATTCTTTATAATTATTTTCTAACTTTATAGTTGTTCAAAATTCAAAAGTAAAAGCAGATGCATGGGGCTAGGAAAAGCTATCATATCATATCATAAGATTGAGAAAAAGTATCTTTGTATGTCACATAAATTAACTGCAAAGAATCAGAAAACCGTGGCCCCAGTCAATAGAGAAGGCTGAGGGAATAATAAATATATAATATAATTGTAGTCACCAAAAATGCAAGCCAACTCTTCTTCTTCATACATTTCTCTCTCTAGTAGACTTATGGGATGTAGGTGGTATTAGTGCCTGTTATTAAAAAAAAAAATTAGTTGAGAGTACAAGAGTTTGATTTGGTGTGTATAAATTTTCAATCTGTTAAGCAATCAATAGATTAATAATTAATAATAACTAACCATAAACTGCCTTGTAAGACCGGAAGAAATTTGCCCAAAAATTTTACCAAGAAAATAAGAGGATAAGACTAAGTGCCTTAATTAATTTTTGTTTTTTGGACAACACGCGTGTATGTGAAATTCGTCACCCTTTGTTTGGCTTTACCCATGATGTGCCTTAATTATTCCCATCCGTGGCAATCTGCTTCTTCCTTAGCTTTTATATATTGGCGTTTGCTTTATGAATCATAACCCAAAATTTACTTATTTATCTTTGCAACTAAATCATTTCTTGAAGAATGAATTCCCAATTCCCAATTATCATTTTTTTTTTGTTGGCTACGTGATCCTATGGATTTTGGTTCCTCCATTTCCCTCTCAAAGTATTGTGGGTTGCAAATAGGTTTTTTCTTATTAAGAGAAATGCTTATTGATAGATACAAAACATGGCTTAGTTTGTTACCAAAGGTTCTCATCAATAATAAGGGTTTTATGTGTCCAAATCGGATGCCCCATTATTCATTTACCATCATGGTGAAATTTAGGTATATATATTCTAGAGCGAGTGTGTCAATGACATTTTGGTTACTACTAGCAACATGGCCAATTGTAATTAAACTCTTATTTCCAAGTTGAATTAATAATTTTCTATCAAGGATCTTTGAGTTTCTTGTAAAATCTGGAATGAAAATCTCTTAAGACTTTAGGGACTCCAATTTTAGCATCAAGTAAACTCTCCAAAATTAGTGGTAAACCTTGAGCCAATCCCTCACTTTACTGTTAAATTGTTGATAGTCTACAATATATATCTTACTTTCACAAGACCGAATATATCTATCCATAATCTATCTGATGAGCATTGTGTATTTTACACTACCTCGAGCACATCATTTGCTAGCTGTGACATTTCTATCTAAAAGCATTCTTATATTCATCTTCAAACCTTGTTCATAAGCAAATTTGGCTAGGTGTGTATGATTGCCAATCCACTATCCAATGCTGGATTGCTATTCATCTTGGCGACAACTTATCTCTTGGTTCTCTCAAAAGCAAAGGAGAGTTGCTCATTCCTCATCTAAATCTTAGTACAGAGCCCTTGTCGATATTGTTACCAAACTCTCTTGGATATCTTGAAATATTATTTGAAATTCATATCTCACTGCTCCTTGTTCCTACACTTCAATGTGATAATATTGGTGCTACTTATCTCTTTGCCAATTTGATTTTTCATGCACGTACTAAACAAGTTGATATAGTTTTTTTATTCAGTTCATGACAAGGTTGCTCGTAAGGGTCTTCAAATGCATTTTATTTACATTGCCGACATCATGATCACAGGTCTCTCCTTTAGTCGCTTAATGTCTCTTCATGAAAGTCGCCTCTCACAAGTCTTCAACTTAAGGGGATGTATAAAAGAATGTATATATATTTGGACTTGTATTTTAGGTCTCTAAATTTTTTTTTTCCTTATCATGTGCTTGATTACATCAATGTCTTATATAGAAATGCATATATAATCAAACTCCACTTTACATGTGATATTATGGCATAGGTTTTAGCCTTGTTTCAACCATATTAGCCATTTTTCTAATAGTCCGTGCTAGAAAATTATGAAGGTTTATTTTATTTTTTTATTTATTTTTTTTTTCATACCTTAATATCCCAATGGCTTTCATAACTAGTGTCCATCATCCACGTCTAAAATAAATATTAAAAAAAAAAAAAAATACAATAGACACAACAAATTTCGCAATTTTTTTTTTTTTTTTTTTTTATATAAAGAATTTTTGTATATGATTCAATAGTTATAAAAGGAGGTTTGAACCTTAGGCAATTTTACTGAAAACACCATAAAATATCAATTGAGTTATAAAACTCTTGACACAAGTTATACTTTCAAAATCTAAGAAATATTTAATAGTTTCTTGTAGGAAACCGTGAAAATACCATGTAGTTTATATGTGTGACAGTCATATAGATGAGCATAGAGCTTAAAATCACAAATTTGAAGACTACATGTGTATATAATAACAATATTCTCTGTCGTCTTTTCCATCAATAAAATATGAGTGCATGGATTTTTACACAATTAAGTTCTATTTCACTAACTGGAACCGGCCGGGTTGATCTTTAGTCATATGAGAAAGTTTAGTACGTTTGAGGTTTGCTTGTTATATAAGTATCATGTTATATCTGGCATTAAAAGAGAAATAATTCATGTACTGTACTATCTCCATACAGGTGCACAATATGAATGGAATGATGCATAAGAACTTACCAAATACATGAAAGAACCTTATTTCAAATTAGTTCTTGACAGCAATACATTTACCCACTCACTCCAACTGATATTAATGAACTTCCTCATTCTATCACTCTAATAAACTGCATGGAACAAAATACTTCTAAAATGGTACAATCTTAAAGAATACAACTTCATGTTGTGGGCTTGCCTTGCCTCATCAGATGCAAATATATAGCTTTCCTATTAATTTGCCTAACATATTTACTAACACGCATGAGAGAGAGAGAGAGAGAGAGAGAGAGGGCAATAATTGGGGCAAAATGGGTGAATTGCATTACAGGCAATAAGCACAGGCAGTGGTTGTAAATGTGTATTATATAATTAAATATAGCACACCCTATTGTGTGAACAGATAACAAAAGTGACTTTTCATCCATAACCCAAGACCTGGTCTCTCTCTTCTTATATGTATATTCTTACCTCTCTACTTGTTCTGCTTGCCTACCTCTTATGAATCTTAAAAACTTTCTCGTCACGTGATTAATTGGTTACCATAATAAAGTTTTCAATCTGGTTTCCAATATTGTTGGCTACAGAAGATGAAAAAATCTAGAAGCAGTATTAGCAGTGATAGTGAAAGTGGAAAGAGATGCATTAGAGGGCACTGGAAGCCAGCTGAAGATGAGAAACTCCAACTACTTGTTGAACAGCATGGTCCCCAGAATTGGAATTTTATTGCAGACCATCTAGAAGGAAGATCAGGTAATATGGTATCAGAGTTATGTTTCATCTTTTCAAAAATAGTGCGTAACAGCATTATGTCTATTCAATTCTTACCTTCTAACTTATAATGGTCTGTTTGGATTGAGAGGGAATGAGGGAAGTGGAGGAGAGTAAAATAAAGATATTTTTAACGAATTCTACTCTATTTCTCTCTGCTTTCTCTCCCTCCTCCTCAATCCAAACATACCTAAAGATCTCAGAATTTTCCTCTCATGGTAACTGTTCAAGCTGTAAGAAATGGGGTTTTCAAACTAATTTTTTCTTTGTATTGTAGGGAAAAGTTGCAGATTGAGATGGTACAACCAACTTGATCCCAATATTAACAAGGAGCCATTTACAACAGAAGAGGAACAAAGGCTTCTTGCAGCTCATCGGATTTATGGAAACAAATGGGCTTTCATAGCTCGCTATTTCAAAGGTAGAACTGATAATACCGTGAAGAATCAGTACCATATTATGATGGCAAGAAGAAAACGTGAAAGGTGCTCAGTCCAAGGTCATCGAAGTCACTCCAAGTTCCAAAACCTTCAAAAATTAGGGACCTCATCCATGAGTTCATTACATTCTTTAAGTTTTAGCCAGTCAACGATGACAACAGATTCATTCAGTGTTGATATTTTTGGTGGAGGAAGAAAGAAACATTTAGGTCCAAGTATTTCTTCATGTGCCAATGAGACATCACATGGTTAGAATAATTAGTCTCTTTTCTTAATATTGTTACAACCCTATTTCTTGTGTGTATAATAATAACACAGATTTCATTGTGTCAGGAATCCCTGTTGTCCACGAGGTTGTTCCTCAATCTTTCAAATTCTCAAATTTTGCTGGGGTTTATGAAAGTGAAGAAATGCTCAACTTAGAGGGACTTGATGATAACTCCAATGCATTTTGGAACTTGAAAATGGCTTCTGAGCAAGATCAAGGAGATGGATCGATCACTCACAAGGCTGTTCCCTTCATAGATTTTTTTGGCGTGGGAATCTCTTAATAATAATTAGTTATGCGAACTCATTCTCATCAGCTGAGTTCTTTGAGTCTAAATTTTATGAACTACAGCCTCATTTATCTTTATATTACATGCATAAGAGAACATCTATCAACATTTAGGGCCTAGCTTAGCTTGAATTAAGCATATTGAGGAGGCTGTTTTATATTATGATATGCAATTATTGCATATCACGGAACTGCAGTACATATTTTGTGAAGCTTAGCTTGAATTAAACATATGTACAAGGATGTTATATTTCTTTATGTTTATGATATATGTAAGGACTGATATTGGATTGGACCCAATATAAGATTGAGTTTTAGCCTAGGAAGCCCAAATAATAAATTTGTAAAGCGTGGATAAAAGAACTAGATCTACTCTAGAAGAAAAACAATAAAATTTGCTAATTTAAGACTATTAAACACAAGTAAAATGAGAAAGTCTATCCTCGAAGTGGCCTGAGGAGTTTATATTATATTGTCTTGTTGATCAACAAAGTTACAAGAGTTCACAGTCTTATCGTAAAAATTGCTTGATTTCCTCTCCAATCCCTTTTTTAGTACATCTTCCTATTCTATATACTACAATTTTAGTATCATCCCTTCCATACACATGTAGGTTAGATTTTGGGAACTCCTTCCTGTCCCATCCAACACCTCCCAGAACTATCAACTAGTAGTTATAAGGCTACTTGACCACTGTTCAGATATCACCTCCACATTAATGCGGCTAGAGAGTTAGTTGGGAGGCATTTAATACGGAGGTAGCAGCTTTTTGAAGATATTTGTTGCCCTTCTCCTTTCTTACCCCTTATCCAACGTCCAACTCTTAGTTGTGATGTAACTTCGAAGAAAGTCTATGATGATATGGCACTCTTATTGACCTCGAACCTTTGTTGCCAAGATGACTTTTCTCCTCGGACATTCGTTGAGCTTATCTCATATTATCTCTACTTTTCTCTTTATACCGTTCCCCTTATAACCTTATTTAGCCATCCTCGGACTAGCTAATGTTCTCGAATTGGGTCATAGACCCAATTAGTACAACCTTAATAGTACTTCCTGATTAACTGGCCCCCACAATATATATGCAACTTCAACGCAACAATTATTGCATCACAGAATTGTAGTACATATTTTGTCAAATAAATGATCATTCACTTTCAATCATTGATAGATGTACTGATGTAGGGTTTTAAATGAAAAATTCGTTTAAAACCAAAAAAAAAAAAAAACTCAGCTTAGCTCAAGAAAGTTTTTTTTTTTTTTTAAAAATTTTATATATATATATATATATATTTTTTTTTTTAAGAATCAGCTCAAGAAAGTTTGTTTATCTTCATTTATTTAGTAAACGAGCATCAAGGCCAAGCGTAGGTTTAGACTCAACTATTAAATAAGTCAAGTTTAAACATAATAATGTTTTCATAAACAAGCTTTTAAATATAAGTCTCAATTTATATATATATATATATATATATATATATCATATTATATGATTATATGTATACAAGTACAAAAATATACTTATTGATGAATTATTAAACTTTATAAACAAGTTTGAATGACCTCAAACTATTATTTGTAATTTATTGATAAAAAGTCTCTTTAATGGTAAAATTATATATATAATTTTTAATAATACAACATTGGTGAATATAATTTTTATAAGTTCATAAACAAAAATTATTTTATGTAATCAACTCAAATAATATAACTTTCAACTATAATTTAGTTATTAATTGATTCCATAGATTTGTAAAAGGATAAGAAAAAAAAAATTAATCATGGTATATACAATATGTGAGAATGAATAAATTAATTTAGTAACTCTTGAGCAAACTCAAATTTGTTCGACAAGAAAATGAACTATAAGTTTGAAAATGTAATTTAACTTGGTGATAAACTAGAACTTGGCACATGTTTGAATAAAGATTATTAGGTTCTAAATGTTTAGGATTAAATATTTATATTTCTAATTTTATGTATGCTGGCAAACCGAGATCAAAACATATCTAGATTATGTATTAGACATTGCTCATGATAGTACAAGTTTGGATTCAAGAACATTGAAGCTGCAGAAAGAAGATTTTACTTTCAGTACTGAAGTTCAACCGATCGAACTTAAGCCTTGACTGATCAAAAATCATAGACAGGATTTTCTGTAGAATTCTATTTCAATCCAAACACTACAAAAACGTTTAGGGTTTCAAGTAAAACAATTATGGGTATAAAAGGAAAACTCTAACTATGTTTAGAAGATCATGAAAGTCTTGTGATTTACTCCTATGAGATCTGAGAGGTTTTATACCTTCTAACTCAACAAGCATCTGCAGGATCAAGAGATCTACAATCTAGAACTGGTGGAACCAAGTTGCTGCAAAAGATCAACTACTGATAGTGATCTAAAACCTTTGAATGGAATCTCAAAGTCACAAACGTGGGAGTTTGTGCTCAGCAAATCCAAGATAGAAGAGTTCGTGGAGTTGGAGTTGCACGTGGTCATGTTAGTAAGTTCTACTTGAAATAGTTTTAGATTTAGGGTTTAAATCTATTGTAATCTTCTATTTTATCATAGTGGATTTGTACTTACCTTGGAGATAGCTAGATTAAATTCTCCCCAAGTTTTTACCTGAAATGATTGGTTTCATTGGTTATCCTAGGTCATCATATTATTGTTTTCTTTACTTTTCTGCACTAAGTAAAATGTTTATATGTATTTAACCTAGATCTTATAATTAACCTAAGTAAATACTTGGCTAATTCATTAGGTTAAGCTAATCTATTTTTAAGGGGTCTAAACAGACAAACAAAGATAAATAGAACAATTATAAATTTTTAATACTTGATTCAACTCGACTTATTTACAATCCTAGATAGATGTTACTAGTAAATCAAAATCATTTTTGAAAACTAGCTATATACGTGTTGTTTAGCCACCCACTTTATTGTGAGTCATCCTCTACATTTTAAGTTGTGTATCATCCTCTCAATTTCAAGCGAAATTAAGAAAATCTATTTCATAATCAATATTTTATTTTATATGAATTATCTTTGAATTTGTAACATTGAATCTAAGATACAAAATGAATTAATCAGATGATTTCTTTTCCCTACCGTTTCAAAGTAAAGTAATAAATCATACTTTCTAATATTACATTTCTATAAATACACTATTGGCTTGGAATGTATTGGCAATTGAAATTTACATGTCAGCTCCCATGTTACTTGTTGAAAGTTATAAGGAAATTTTGTGTTGATGATTTATAGCTAGGTCCAGATTGAGGTAAGTAATGCAAAACAAATCCTACTCTAATAATTCTCAGCCTCGATCTCAAAAATCTCAGCCCTTACTGGTTGAAGTTTATCTAAGAATTCTTCAAGACAAATTTTCTCAAAACAAGAAAAAAAAAATTGATATTGGACTCTGCCGTGGTCAGACAGTACTACATAGAGAGAAATCCAAGCATTCAGATTTGAGTCTTCAAGCAATAATCGAAATTACGTATGAGGACAACTAAGAGCATTTGCATCAGATCATGTAAAAATTTATGTATATTTTAGTATAAGAATTTACTTTTTTTTTTTTTAAATATTCATTTTTCAAAACACTTTACATCAGATCATCTATTTTATACTACATTTCATTAAAATATTATTTTTATTGATTTTTTTTAATTGTTTCTATTTCTTCACACACAAGAAACCATCATCTACTCTCTTCCTTTATCCTCAGGATATGTAAAAAAAGAATAAAAAAACTAAATGACAAATAAAGTGTCTATTTAAATTAACACATTATTGTAGTAACCATGTATTTTTACACAACTTTGCATGACCTAATGTGATTAAATTTTGAACTTGGTGGGTTCACACCAGCTGAGGAACTGGGTTAGGGAGGTCTAGGTTTAAGCAGAGGTGCTGGGTTAGGGAGGTTTGCCTTCGCCATGGGTTTTAATTTTTGATTTTTGAGTTTGGCTAAACGATGTCGTATAAAACTTCAACTTTTGTGTTATCACTTTAGGCAAAACAGCATTGTTTTAAGACTGATTTGGCAAAAAAAAAAAAAAAAAAAAAAACAAACAAACAAACAAACAAACAAACAAAACAAACAAAAACGTCAACAATATGATGTCACTTAATAGCAAAATCTATCTAACTAAGTGGGTCGAATTGGTAACAAAACCAAACTTTGGGGGGAGGGGGATAAAATCAAATTTCTAAAATTTTGGATGTAAAATCCAAACAACTCCAAATTTCAGGGATGTACTTTGTAATTTACCCTTTTGACTTGATCATTTTTTTTATAATACAAGCACTGACGTGAGTGTTTTAAAACTTTCCCGATTAATACTGGTCCCTTGGCAAAAGATGACAAAAAAAACTTTGAGTAAGTAATTGATCATAGGTAGAACGTAGGAGTAATCTATATATATATATATATATATATATATATATATAACCGAAACGTCTGAAACTCTCATAATTTTTCACGTCAGCACAATATTTAAATAAAATTATTTTTGTTTAGTCAAAACTTAACAAGGAGTGAAACTTTATCTTTCTAACAAGTCTAACTTAAATTCAAACTTTGCAAGGTTAATCATGAACACTATAAAAGCAATGCAAACCCCAATATTTTTTTTTAAAGCTAAGTAGAGCTATGAGCTATTCTTATGTTATTTTCTTCTCCTCTACTTTTAAAAAAAAAAAAAAAAAAATTATTTTATGGTTTTTCATGTTTTTTTAAAAAGTAATTTTTGTACAAAAACCACCAAACTCTCTTTAGCCGTTTTTTACAAGATAAAAAAACTTGCAATAATTGAAATTATTCTTTTGAATGTAACCCATTATTCTTTTATATTTCTCTATTATTTAGTCATATATATTTTATTTTGTTTCAATAATTTTTAAGCAGTGAATAATTTGATTCTTTAATATTTTTTGGTCTTTCAAGTAATGACTTCTTCATCAAATTGTAATACAAATTGAAGTCATACAATAGCAAATCATGCAATGATGTAATTTCTTAATCAATTTAAGATTTTATAAAATTATTTTAATCTACTTCACGAATAGGTAGGCTCCTGTGCATAGCACGGATTAGCAACTAGTTAAATATGAAACATAATACTAACCGGTTGTTTACAAGCTATTTGCATGGACACTAGTTAACATTTTATAAGAGAGAAAATCAAAAGTAAATTAAACGACAAAATAAAAGGTTTTAAAACAAAATTATATTAATTATTATCCCTTGTTTGATTCCTTGCACTTCTAAATTTCTGAAATATGATATTCTGGGTGGGCCCGAGACATACATATATAAATATATATTCCTCACACCATTCTTTTTCTTTTGTACGTTTTCCCCTTCCGCCAAACCAAACATTAAAAAATAAGAAAATTTAAACACTGCAGGAGGTTATAATGGTTAAATTTATATTATTTTGGCTTTTGTAATGTCGGATGGAATTTTAGAACTCCTTTGTCTGAAGATCTTCTTTTCCTAATAAATTGAAGTTGGTGATGACTGCTTCATTTATTTAAAAAAAAAAAAATTGTTTCCGAATTGTTGGTGACTGATTGACTGCTTTCGCTATATTCAGCTGAAGGCTTTTTGGACGCTGGGAAAACATTTTCTACGTGGGTCATGGGTACTGAGTGCATAAAATCATGATTTCTCTCTTAAATAAAAGAAAAACAAAGCCATAACTTGACAAAAGTTGAGAATTATGAGTATTGAGTAGGAAGATGGTATTTAGAAAAACATTTGCGACTTTAAAGCACGAATGGAATATTTTATTTTAAAGTGATGATAATTGTTTCTATTTTGAAAGAGTTTACCACTGGGTTACAAGCATTTCACTTCTACAATACAACAAAATAACTAAATGCAAATATCTATTATATTATGGAGAATTTAATTAAAAATGTTGGGAGGAAATGAAAGGAAATTGAATTTGATTCAAAACCCTACAAGAAAAGGTTATATGTGCCAAGTGCTAAATGCCACACACGTATGTGCATGCTCTAGTATGTTCACAGATTTATTCTATTATTTATTTATTAATTAGTACTTCTGTTATTTTATATATATATTCCCACCAAAAACCTTTTTATGAGAGACAAGTATATTAAAACATACTCACTTTCATATCACAACCGACACTAAATTGTTTTTATAAAAGACTATACCATACATTTTTCTTGTTATTCAAAATAAGTTACCAATAATCTTGGTGTACAAGTAATACTTTTATCTCTTTTCAAACATAAATTTATGAGACTTTAACGTGTCTATAGTCTATTTTGTCAGAAGATATTCTTACACGGCACATTTTGCATTCCTATAATGCTTCCATAATTTCCGAACACGGCACATTGTTTTTTTTTTTTTTTTTTTTTTTTTTTTTTTTTTTTTTTTTAATATGTATAAAAAAATTCTAAACATATTTCTTAAATTAATACCTTTAGAGCGTCCGATCACTTTTTCCTTTTAAGAAACTTCAATCTTATTAGTCTTGCCGTTGCCGTAGTCAAAAGTTTTGATCTCACTAGTTGGGTTAGGTAGTATAAAGCACATATATAAAAGACACAAGGGACAACCTTGGAATTTGATTTTTATCCTATTACCATTGAGGTTTGAGATCAATGTATAATGAGGGTTGAGAACTTTGGGGCCTATGAGCTCTGGCTCAACTAGTACTACTACCACATACAAAGCAAGCCACGTATTTAACCATTTGGTTTGCCTTATATAATAAGACATCTGAGCAGAAAGGTTCCAGATGGATACAAATAATATTCTCTAAAAAAACCTTTAGTTTCTATTGAAGGTTCTCAAGTTTATAATTTTATTTTCTTATTTTGATTCTTAAAGGTATTGGTGTTGATTTGGTCATGTAAATTATGGGGAAGGTAGGTGTATATTACCTCGTCGAAGTTATAGACTTAACCGTTAACAACTGCAATTGTGCTGTTCGATTTCATATATATATATTTATGAGTCCAGTTAACAAGTATTTTTAGAGTATTTGTTAATAAACAATTTTTAAAAGTTTTGATACTATTTTTATAAAAAAAATAAATAGAAAATAATTGTAAAAAAAAAAAATCAATTATTTTCCTTTTTTTCATAAAAAAATTTCTAAAAAAATTTAGGATATCCGTGAGTAAAATCCTACTTTTATAAAGATAGGCGCCGTGCAAATGATTCAGATTTTGTTTGCCGTGGGCCACTTGATAGAGATGCCATTGGCCCTGATAACAAGAATCAAGAGCAGACAAATGTCTATGATTAATACTGATCCTGGTAACAAGAATTAAGAGCAGACAAATGTCTATGATTAATACTGATCTATCTGGGCATTCCGGAGGAGAATGTGTTAAGAGAAAAACCATTAACGTTTTGTTTGCTTAATTAGTTAAATTTTTTTATTAAGTAATAGTTTTCTACCAATATATATATATATATATATATATATATATATACACACTACTATTTAAGGGACTTTTCTTATTTTGATTCTTCATTTTTTTTTTTTTTTTTTGGTTCAAAAAAGCCCCCCACACCCTTATGTTTATGTAAAGACAAACTAAAGGACAATCCAGTAAAAATACAACTCTAACTTCCACTAAAATATTACCTAAAAAATAGGATCACTCTCTTATTGATTTTCAAATTACTTTATCTACTTATAAATTAGATTCTCAAAATAAAAATTATATATAAAAAATAAAAACACAAGTTTTTTTTGCTACAAAAAAAGTTTCATCGCACTCGCAAAGCACATGTGATGAAGTTAGTGTATATATATATATATATATATATATATATATAAACATACAAATTGATATTGGAATTTGGAGGTCTAAAATGATGTGTTATATATCCAAAGCTTGCACCACAGCATGAGTCCATAAGCGGATAAAAAGAATGTAATATTAATGGCCGGAGATCTCTTCTACAAGTTTAACAACAGTAATTAGTCTGCATAATAAAAACCAATCCAAGAGAAGATAAAGTTAAAAACATATTAACCAATTTGAAAAAAAAAATTCGCAAACCTTTTAGCCGTGAAACAGCTTCTGCAATATATTGTAGTATGCGCTACAATTGTCACACACTGCCTCAGCCAATCCTTTATGTTAATCAACCACAATAGGAAATATGCATGTCTCCAACAATAGGAAATATCCCCGTGTTAATTCTATTATCAGAAGTGAGGTTGTTGGCCTCTTGGAAAGTTCCTGATGTGATATGTTTGAGATCGAGTGTGTTAGGGATTGTCACGGTCAACAAGGCATTACTATCGTTGGTGGCAGTATTTTTAATTGAGAAATTACTCTTATTCCATTGCTCTTTTTAATTAATTTGGCTTTTCAAAGTGGCTTCTTGTTGGTTTAGATAAGTCATTAATTTTCTCTCTTTTTTATTATAAAAAATTTTTATTTATTTTTTATTCTCACATATACTTTATAAAAGTTTTTTATCTTTTACATTAATAAAATTTTAAGGCCAAAATACATTGTTAGCCCTTGAAATTCAGGTATACTTCACAAGTTTTGGTGGGATCAAAGATACGAGATGATACAGCAAATTGTGCACAAAAACTATTGCCAGCCTATAGATGGCACAGAATCAATTTTATTGAAATTGACATAACAACTACAATGATTATTTAAAAAATAATTCATTTGAAAATTTTTATTTTTAGAAAAGAGAATGATGGCTTTAGATTCTCCTTCCACTGCCTAATACGTATAGATAAGTTAAAAAACTTCATCATTTGACTTTTAAAAAAAAAAAAAAATTATATAAGAGCAATTCCATCTTGAAAAGGTCAGTTGTTTCCACTAGCAATTCATGATTCATTAGATTTCCTTATAGAAAGGGCCACTATACTTTGAAGCTTTTGTGAAGGTTTGATAGTTTTTTGTATAATGTCTACTGTCACAGAGAAGTGAAAACATAATAGTATTGAAATAAAATTTGGGTGCCTTTCTCTTGCAAAGGCACTAGGTGATGGCCTAAGTGGCCTAGGCTTAGGGCTGGCCCTAACTGTGATTTGTAGAGAAAATGTGATAGATCTATTTAAAAATAATTGTATAGGTCATGTCAACAAAGGGCAAAACTTAGGTATAGTACTTAGGTGTTGTTTATTAATTTTTTCTCTTAAAATTCTGTCATATGAATTTTTTTTCTCATAGAATGGAAGTGTATTATTTTATTTAAGTAGCACATGTCTGGATTTTAAGAGGTAAACTTAAGAAATAGCACATAAGGTAATATACCTAAGTTTTGACCTTCAACAAATTGTGACAAAATTAAGTTGTAGTCATAGAACTATTTAAAAAATATTCGGTTAATGGGTGCCTTTAAGATATTTACCATTTTTCGAAAAGTTTTAATATTACTTTTATAAAAAATTAATTATTTTTTATTTTTTTATAATTTTTTTTAAAAAAATACTTCTTAGATTGATACCTTTAGAGCATCCGATCACTTTTTCTTTTTAAGAAACTTCAATCTTATTAGTCTTGCCGTTGCCGTTGCCGTTGCCGTTGTCAAAAGTTTGGATCTCACTAGTTGGGTTGGGAAGGGTAGTATAAACTATAAAGCACATATATACAAGACACAAGGGACAAGGGACAACCTTGGAATTTGATTTTTATCCTGTTATCATTGAGGTTTGAGATCAATGTATAATAAGGGTTGAGAACTTTGGGGCCTATGAGCTCTGGCTCAACTAGTACCACTACCACATACAAAGCAAGCCACGTATTTAAACCATTTGGTTTGCCTTATATGATAAGACATCTGAGCAGAAAGGTTCCAGATGGATACAAATAAGATGCTCTAAAAAACCTTTATTTTCTATTGAAGGTTCTCAAGTTTCTAATTTTATTTTCTTATTTTGATTCTTAAAGGTATTGGTGTTGATTTGGTCATGTAAATTATTGGGAAGGTAGGTGTATATTGCCTCGTCGAAGTTATAGACTTAACCGTTAACAACTGCAATTGTGCTGTTCGATTTCATGTATATATTTATGAGTCCAGTTAACAAGTATTTTTAGAGTATTTGTTAATAAATAATTTTTAAAAATTTTGGTTCTATTTTTATAAAAAAAATAGAAAATAATTGTAAAAAAAAAAATCAATTATTTTTCTTTTTCCATAAAAAAATTTCTAAAAATATTTAGGATATCCGTGAGTAAAATCCTACTTTTATAAAGATCGGGGCCGTGCAAATTATTCAGATTTTGTTTGCCATGGGCCACTTGATAGAGATGCCATTGGCCCTGGTAACAAGAATTAAGAGCAGACAAATGTCTATGATTAATACTGATCTATCTGGACATTCAGGATAGGAGAATGTGTTAAGAGAAAAACCATTAACATTTTGTTTGCTTAATTAGTTAAATTTTTTATTTAAGTGATAGTTTTCTACCAATATATATATATACACACACACACACTACTATTTAAGGGATTTTTCCTGTTTTGATTCCTCATTTTTATTTTTATTTTTGTTCAAAAAAGCCCCTCACATCCCTATGTTTATGTAAAGATAAACTAAAGGACAATCTCATAAAAATACAACTCTAATCCTACTAAAACATTGCCTAAAAAATAAGTTCACTTTCTTGTTGATTTTCAAATTACTTTATTCACTTATAAATCAGATTCTCAAATTAAAAATTATATATAAAAAATAAAAACACAAGTTTTTTTTGTTACAAAAAAAGTTTCATCGCACGCGCGAAGCACATGTGATGAGGCTAGTATATATATATATATATATATATATATATATAAACATACAAATTGATATTGGAATTTGGAGGTCTAAAATGATGTGTTATCAAAAGCTTGCACCACAGCATGAGTCCATATGCGGATAAAAAGAATGTAGGGATAATTATACTTTACCCATCTGTAGTTTGTCTCTAATTTGATTTGCCTACCCGTGGTTTAAATTTTGACACTTTACCCACTTGTGATTCTCACCGTTATTGTGCCATAACCCACCTCTTCCTCACCTTTACTCTAACACATATTATGTAAAAAAATAAAAGCCCAAACAGATCAAAACACTCTCACTCAAATCTTAAACATGAAAAACATGAAGAGCATACCCAAATTTTGAAACTTGAGTTGGCTCATTAAACCCAGAACATGAAGATTAACCAAAAACTAAACCTAGATTTTTTTGTTTTTCATGTTTAAACTAATTGTACCCAAAGGGTATTGAAGGTTCGAATAATCTGAGAGCCATTAACTTGGGTAGGAACCAGTTCTTTGGGAAGGTTCCTGATGGCATTGGAAGTTCTTCTACTGCACGGATGAAGGAATACAATCTGATTTTTATGGTTACTCGGAAGAATTTCCAATGCCATCAGGAACCTTCCCAAAGAACTGGTTCCTACCCAAGTTAATGGCTCTCAGATTATTCGAACCTTCAATACCCTTTGGAATCTCACCCTCCAAGGAGTTATCCGATAAATCCAGTGATCTAAGCCCATTCAAAGACCAAATCCCAGATGGTAAAGACCCCGAAAACTGATTCGACGAAAACTTAATAGACGCAAGTGTTGAACACGAGCTCAAACTGTCTGGTATCTTCCTAGAAAGCTTGTTCTTGGCCAATGAAATGATACATAGAGACCCACATTGCCTAAAGAAATTTGTGGTGTGTTTGATTTGGTTTTAATCTTCAGTTGCAGTGGTTGTGGGTTATATTCAAAATTTATGGGTTTAATTTTTGGTTAATATTCAAGATTTCTAGGTTTAGTTTTTAGGTATGTTCTTCTACTTTTCTTTAGACTCACTAAACCCAGAACATGATTGTGGGTTTAGTTTGGGTACAATTAGTTTGAACATGAAAAACAGAAAAATCTGGGTTTAGTTTTTGGTTAATCTTCATGTTCTAGGTTTAGTGAGCCAACTCAAGTTTCAAAATTTGGGTATGTTCTTCATGTTTAAGATTTGAGTGAGAGTGTTTTGATTTGTTTGGGCTTTTGTTTTTTACATAATATGTGTTAGAGTAACAATGAGGGAGAGGTGGATTACGACACAATAACGGTGAGAATTATTGGTGGGTAAAGCAAAATTTAAATCACGAGTAGGCAAATCAAATTAGAAGCAAACCACAGGTGGGTAAAGTGTAATTATCCCAAGAATGTAATATCAAAGGCCAGAGATCTCTTCTACAAGTTTAAACAACAGTAATTAGTCTGCATAATAAAAACCAATCCAAGAGAAGATAAAGTTAAAAACATATTAAACAATTTGAAAAAAGATTTCGCAAACCTTCTAGCCGTGAAACAGCTTCTGCAATATTGTAGTATGCACTACAATTGTCACATACAGAATCAGCCAATCCTTTATGTTAATCAACTACAACAGGAAATATGCATGTCTCCAACAATAGAAAATATCCCTGTGTTGATTCTATTATCAGAAGTGAGGTTGTTGGCCTCTTGGAAAGTTCCTGATGTGATATGTATTTTTTTTTTTTTTTTTTTGGTAAACGACGCTTGGAATTAATTAACGAACAACAAGTCTATTACAACAAACAAGGCCATCTTTATCGCTACCCAGCATTTCAGCCACCACATCCGGTGGGTCAAACAAAAAAATGAAAATCAGTTACATCAGGATCAGCTCCCATCCTTGCAAGCCGGTCAGGGATTGTCACGGTCAACAAGGCATTACTACGGTTGATGAGGCAGTATTTTTAATTGGGAAATTACTCTTATACCATTGCTCTTTTTAATTTGGCTTTTCAAAGTGGCTTCTTGTTGGTTTAGATAAGTCATTAACTTTCTCTCTTTTTTATTATAAAAAATGATAATTTATTTTTTTTATTCTCACATATACTTAATAAATGTTTTTACCTTTTACATTAATAAAATTTTAAGGCCAAAATACATTGCTAGTCCTTGAAATTCACTAAGCACTTTTGATTATAAAGTTTCAAATGAATAATATCGGTCATTTTGCTAACTTCCATAGGTTTTTTTTACTATGTGACTAATGTTGAAATGAAATTACATTTTTTTAAGTGATGTGCACCATTTTTCAATATTAAAAAATGGGCAGTGTTTATTCCACACTGTTTATTACTCACATCAAACACACATTTCAATTTTTTGTGTGTATGATGTCTGACCGTGTGCAATAAGGTGTGCATTAATAATCACCATTAAAAAATTACACATCCTCCTTGACACATCAGAATACAGAACACACAGTACCGATTCATGGACCCAAACCAAACCGATCTTCCCCAAATCCAAAACCCAACCCATACATCAGAATACACAACAGTATTTAACGAATTTTAAGTTTTGCAATCAGAGTACGCATGCATACAATACACACAACATGTCTTGCATGTCTGACATATGTTACTAGTAGTACATAAGAAAGCTTTATTATCTTGCATATTAGGTTACTTTCACATGGATATAGATTCCACAAGCATGGATTCATCCCTATGTGAGAGAGGCGATTGCGGATATAGATTCCACAAGCGTGTAATTCATACTTGTGTGAGAGAAGCTATATATGCAAACGTTACACAAGATAACACCTAACATAAGAAGACAAGCTGAAGAAATCAAGGTGTTGGCAACTTT
Organism: Quercus lobata; assembly: GCF_001633185.2. NCBI lineage: Eukaryota > Viridiplantae > Streptophyta > Magnoliopsida > Fagales > Fagaceae > Quercus > Quercus lobata. The sequence continues at coordinate 43,549,855 of NC_044913.1, read as the reverse complement.
TATTTGTGCAGAACTATTGACTAGGGACTTCTACTTTCATGATCAACCAAAAATTTAACAATCCTTCCTATCAAAAAAAAAAAGAGAAAAATTTAACAATCCTTAACCCTTTCAGTTGCTCCTCCCCACTATTGTGTTCTGCTTCATTCTCCTGATATCCAAACTTTTGTAAAGGTTCTAATCTATTTGTTCCTTTTGTCAAGGACTTCAGGTGGATAATTCCTGTCTTTCTTAGTTCATCACATTCTTCTACTTGTTTTTTTTTTTCACCCTCACAACTCCTAGTGCTTGACAACTGCTATATTAAGAAAGTACAGAAGGTAATTGAATCAGATGATTTCAGCCGAGGCAAATTTCAAATACGAGCATAAACTCATCAATTGAATGAATTGTAAGTTCCATACATGGTACATTTCTGCTATGGACCTCTGTACTTGTTCAGTTCTGGCTCTCTCTCAATGTCGAAAGTGTATCATCAGTAATTAATAACCAAAGCATAACAGAATCATAGAAAAATTTGCAAATCTTAATTACTGTATAAAATCTGGAAATCATCAGGAGAACCAATCAGGACAACCAAGTTCAACTTCACAATACTATTGGTTTGGTGTCAAAATTGAAGGCCGATATCCAACCAGCAGTGCTCTACAAACTCTACAGTGCTCCAGCTTGATATCTCACTCACCAAAGTCAAGAAAACAAATTTATATGGACTACAAAAGCCAAATCCATTCAAGCCAACCATAAGATAACTGATTCAATTCTCTTACAGAAGGATGCTGAGAAGTAACTCCCAAGCGAACCCTTCAAATTCAAGCCTAATCTTTCTGAATATACAATTCTCCCAAAGCAGAACTGAACCGTAAAGTGCATACATGAACAGAGGGAGTATGTTGAAGATCCATATTAATATAGAGGACTTTATGATCTTATTTTATGTAGATTTACATGACTGATTAATTTATTAACAGGATTATTTGATTACATAAAATGCCTTGCATGCAGATTAGTACTTAATTTTGAGTTCGCAGAGTTAAACATGGCTTTTAGTCTGAAGATGATAATTAGCTTGAAAAAACTTAACCTAAGCTCTGCTCTGAAGCATATTGTATTTGCTTCATTTTCCTGATGTCCAAACCTTTTTAAAGGTTCTAATCTTATCTGTTCCTTTTTCAGGGAGTTCAGGTAGATAATTCCTGTCTTTTTTAGTACATTCTAACATATTCTTCTTGTTTTTCCACCCTCACAACTCTTACTTGTGACAACTGCTATATTAAATTAGTACAAAAGGAACTTGAATCATCTGAGTTCAGCCAAATTTTTTTTTCTTATGGTGAATCATATGCAGTTATAGAAGAAAACTTTCAAAAACAAACATGAACTAATCAATTGAATGATTTGTAAGTTCTATACATGGTAAATTTCTGCTATAGTCCTCTGTACTTGTTCAATTCTGGGTCTCTCTCAATGTTGAATGTGTATCATCAGCAATTAATAACGAAAGAATAACAGAATCCAAGAATAGTCTGCAAATATTACTTACTGTATTAAATCTGGAATTCATCAGAAGAATCTATCAAGGCAACCAAGCTCAACTTCACAAGACTGTTGGTTTGATGTCAAAATTGAAGGCTGATATCCGACTAGCAGTCCTCTGCAAGATCCATGGACATGGTACACCAGCTTGATATCTCTCTCATCCAAGTCAAGAAAAAAAAATTATATGGACTGCACAAGCCGAATCCAGTCAAGCCAACTATATGATCACTTTTTTCAAATCTCTCAAAGCAGGACGCTCAGAAGTAAGTCCCCAGTGAACCCTTCAAATTCAAGACTAATTTTTCTGGATGTACAAATTTGGAGTTGTTCAAAGAAGCTATGAGTATGAACACCAAAATGAAGAGCCATTGTTCTGCAACTGGAGACATGGCATTGGGAACACCTCACTAGCAAATCCTGAAATAAATTCACACTGCCACGTCCTGGGCGGAGCAAGGCCAAGAATTGTAACATTTTTTAAGCATATTTCTTCAAATGACGCACCCTTAATGCCCTGCAGTACAGGGGCTTTTGTTGAATTTAAACTAACCACATTACTTATGAAAATACCCTTTACTTTTGGAAAAGCTTTGGGATCCCATCCTTCATCAGGGTGGTCATTAGCTCCTCTACTGAACCTTATGGGTATCTTTACTCTCTTCATGGTTATGTTACTAATACTGATATTTGCTATATACCCCCCTCTACCCTTATCTGATTTTATACGCACCCCAGCTGCTGAATCCCAAACATGCAAATCATCAATAGTTACATTTGAAATCCCACCAGACATCTCACTACCTATTCCAACCCCAGAACAGGTTGGGGTAGTTCCGGAAACTCTCCTGACAATAATGTTTGAGCTTGGACGGGCAATGGTGATTCCATATTGGTCCCAACCACTCTTCACTGCCACCAGATCATCCCCACTCTCGATGTAACAGTCTTCAATACACACATTTGTGCTTGAGTCTGCACCATTGAATCCAGTATTTTAAAACCATTTATAGATTACAGTGCAAATTAAAAGGAATACAGGAATCCAATGTAACAGTCTTCTTTCTTTCTCTAACTGAACTAGTTAATAAATCTTAATGCAGTGCACATTACAAGGAAAAAAGGAAGAATAGAAAACATGTACCATACCTGGATCTATACCATCGGTATTTGGCGCGTTGAGAGGAGCCAGAATTGTCATGTCTTTGATAACAACATTACTGAAACAAATGCAGAGTAAGTATTTAGTACATTTCAAGCATAACATGTCAAAGTAGTAAGTAAAAAAAACCAAGTCAATCCTCGGTATTTCATATCAGATTATATTAGTGTTTCAACTTATATCCAAGGTCAAAATGCTCCATATTAAGCTCAGAACAAAGAAAGCCTACAGGGATGAGGTACTATCTTCTAGGGAACTTGGTGAGAGGATATGGGGCAGCAACCATGTATTCATACGTGGGAGAAAAGTTGTCCTATGTCAAAACCTGCTTGTTGCACCTCTGAGATCGAGAGGCACTGAAGCATGGTTTCAATATCAGAAAAGAAAAAATATTCAACTTGTGTTCTAATGTCAAACCAATGTCATTTTGGTTTGGGTCAAGACAATTGAATCATGTATGGTTATATTGCTATTACATATTACTTTACCAGAAATAAGATCTGAGGTAATCAAACACAAATATCATATACTATACAGAAGAAACAGAAACAATGTGGTATGAGAATGTCTACGGACACTGAACCTGCAGTAAACAGGATGAATGGTCCAAAATGGAGAATTGAGGAACGTAAGGTTTGAAATTAGAATGTTGTTAGAGTTCATTAGCTCAACTAGGTGGCCTCTAGTGTGCTCCAATGTTCTGTTCCACCATAGCTCCCACCACATTTTTCCTTGGCCGTCAATTGTACCATTCTGTCCTGCAAGACAAGTCATCAGATAAACAATCTATTGGAGACAGCAGATAGCTTGTATTCAAAAATAAAGAAATAAATACATAATTAAAATTCAGGTATACTTCACACTTTTGGTTTGACCAAAGATACTACATGATATTGCAAATTGTGCACAAAAACTATTGCCAACCTATAGATGTCACGGAAGCAATTTTATTGAAATTGACATAACACCTACCATGATTATTTAAAAAATAATTCATTTAAAATTTTTTAACTTTAGAAAATAGGATGATAGCTTTATATTCTCCTTCCACCACCTAAAACGTATAATAGATAAGTTAAAAACACTTCATCATTTAACTAAAAAAAAAAATTATATAAGAGTGATTCCATCTTGAAAAGGTCAGTTGTTTCCACTAGCATTCATGATTCATTAGATTTCCTTATAGAAAGGGCCACTATACTTTGAAGCTTTTGTGAAGGTTATGATAGTTTTTTATACAATGTCTACTGTCACATAGAAGTGAAAACAAAATAGTATCGAAATAAAATTTGCCTACATAAATGATTACTAATGTTTAAAAATAAGTCCCATTCGATTTTGGATATGCCAAATGAAATTAAATGTAGAATTTTTCAAAAACTTGTACCATTTTGTTACCAAATCACATACTTTAAACATTACCCCCAGAATAACAACAATTTCCATTCAAGAAAAAAGGGTGTCTTGTACCTGTAATGACAACATTAGTGAGACCATCTCCATGTATAAGGCTTATATGTCTTCCCCCTAATCGCTCTCTCCCTCTTCCATAAGAAGGCAATGGTTCTATTATAGGCCATTCTTTCGGGTCCTATGAAAGAAAAAATAAAAATAAAAACAAGATGATTTTAGCAACACGCTAAAATAATAGTGAACATATTGCATTTTTTGCCTCTCAAATATGATGTTTGTTCAGTTTTGGTCTCAGAATATTTTAAATTTAATAATTACATTATTAAGCCTATTTTCCCATTTACTGACTAAAACAAAATATTGAAACATCCTATATTTAAGAAACTAAAATCAAACCAACCCCAAATTTAAAAGAACAAAAAAATGCAAGCAACAAATGGACGACAAAACAAATATACATCAAATCCAAACACTAGCAAATAGACACTATCCCAGGTCAAACGCACAAACTGCTCTCAATCTCATACACGGCAGGGCAAATAAAATTATGGATAAAAATATAGCTAAAGACGAAATTTACTTTTCCTAATATTATTTTACTATAACTAATTAACTAGTCTTAGTCATAATTACACACACAAGGGCCACTTCACACAAACATATTATAAAAATGTACGTGTAGTTTGATGGAAATAATCTTTGGTAGGCCCCATAGCCGCACATGTCAACTTTCCGAATCTTTTTTCACATAGAAAAAAAAGGCATCAGCATGTGAACCATGAGTATGACCACCTTTTTGCTTAGTGATCCTTTAATCCCAAAGATACCCTTCTTTTCAATTTCAAAAAGCTATAAAATGCCCTTTATACACATAATTTTTCAAACGCAATACTAAAAACCAAAACTAATTTAATTCCATGGAGAATAACATCAGAAAGAATTTATAACATCAACCTTACGAATCACAAAACTAATTAAGACATTTATTTATTTTGTTATTGAAGTAGTATCAATCATATTCTATTCTATACCATGTCGAATGTCAACTTATAGACCCACATCTAAGGTCCACTCTTTTGTGAGGAAAAAAAAAAAAAAGTAATGTTTTTGTATACTGGGTGAACTGAATAATTCCACCAGTTTGTAAGTTTGTAAAACTGGTAATAATATTATCAATTTTCTTTCAACATTCAAGTTATATATAAGGATTTTGCTAATGTGTGCGCTAAGGGCACAATAATTAATTATTTTTGAAAAATTTTCAAAAATAGAAAAAGTATTGACAGTATTTTCAATTTTTAATAAAATATTTTCAAAAATGGATAAATTAATGTGTGTCTTATATATAATGCACCATTTTGCTTCTCCAAAGCTTAAAAAATTTTAAAATATTATTAACACAAAAATTTGCAGATTTTATAATGTCATTAACATCAAAACAAACATGAACTAATTTAATATCTATTGAAATTTAATAGTAAAACTAATAGTTTAATGATTCAACAACTAATAAAATAAAAATTCCAAATCAATATATATTCAAATAATATTATACTAATATAATTGCATCAATGCCTATTATAAACGTTAACACTAAAAGTCAAAAAGACAGTGATCAAATTGAATAGTATTTTACTTGCCTGGGAGCCAAGAATTACAGCACCTTCTTCAAGAAACAGAGTGAAATTACTGGTAAGGTTAAAGCTCCCAGTAACCCACTTCCCCTTCGGAACGTTGAGCTGGGACCCACCTTTGTGACCGAAACCTTGCATGTACCGCACCGCCTTCCGAAACGTTTCGGTGTTGGACGTTTTCCCGTCGCCAACTCCGCCAAACTCCGCTATCGACATCGCCACCTTCCGCCGCGGCAGTCCCACGTGTCCGAAAAACCCGGCACAGCTCCTCGGGTCAACGGGCACGTCATCACCGGGTCGGGACGGTCCGGAAACGAACCGTATCGGGAAAACGGATTTGCTAGAGAACTGAAGAAGGAGAATCGCGAGGAAAGCGAGGAAGAGAAGAAGAGGTCGCGAACATGAAGATGATGAAGAGGGATTGATAAAGTTACCCATGATGATAATTGGTTTGTTTGAATCCATATGTATGAATGTATGTATTTGTGATTGAGAATGCAAAAAGAGGAAGTTTGTTTTGATGGTAAACGCGTGCCGGTGCATTCTTCTTTGTATATGGAAATATTTGTCTTAAAATGTTTTGTGTGTGGGGTCCGCTTTGGAAAGTTTGAACCGAAAAATGCTTTTGATCCGGTTTGTCTGGTGTGAAAGGTTGTGATCAGGTGAGGACGAGAGTAAGAATTGGAGGTGGGTGTTTAACGTTGACTTTGTTTTTAATTTGTTTCTGTTATGACGTGGCGGGTGGTGATTGGGTGATGGGTTTGGGGGGATTTGGTGGGGGGGTAAAGCAGAGGATTGAGATTTGAGAAAAAGTATGATGGTGTTTTTATAGGTAAGGTGGTGAGAAAGAAAGAAGCCGCTCTTCACGGGAGACTTTTGAAGAGTATACTTTTTAAAAAAAAAAAATCACAAACAAATAGGGAAGTAATAGGATGTGTTGGATGTACAATGGTTTGCATGATGAACACGTGATCGTGGTGGTGCATCCCAATATGATCAAGAGGAAAAGACACCACCCACCGTACATTGATTGCTTTTTTGATAAAAAGTCCTCCGTACCTAGATCGTCTAACAACTTCCTCTCAAGTGAACTTGCGGTGGTATATATATATATATATATATTTTTATCAATATTCATTTATTTTAATTATTTAGAAAAAGCATTTTTATTTCGTTTATCTATAGTTATTAAACTTGGAATGGACTTTGATCCGATCTATGAGTTGGATTAGAGCATTTGTAGTAGTGTAGCTATATTGCTATAATATAGCTACATTGCTGCTAAAATGTTGCTCCAGCAGTGGAGTTAAATCTAAAAATTTTAGCTCCACTGCTATAGTGCACATCTAAAAATAGATGTGCACTGTTCATGAGGAGCAAAAAAAAAAAAATTATTTTAATCCCCGATGGATTAAAATAATACCTCTCATTCACTCTCTCTCTCTCTCTCTCTCTCTGAACATTACTCACTTCGGCCTCTCACTCTCTCATTTCGATCTCTCACTTCGGCCTCTCACTCTCTCAACTTCGGTCTGCCGCCGATCCACCCCTTCTGCCGACCCAGCTCACCGACGTGATCGGAGTGCTTGCTCGTGGTGGGTTTCTCCCAACTCCGGTCTCCCAAGCCACCAATCCACCTCTTCTGCCGACCCAGCTTGCCGACATGATTGAAGTGCTTGCTCGTGGTGGGTTTTTTTTTTTGTTTTTTTTTTTTTCCTACTGTGGACTAGTGGTGGTGGTGGTGGTGGTTGTGGCTGTGGTTGTGGCCGTGGCTGAGGAAAAGATTGGAGATTTGGTTTTTTTTTTTTTTTTTCCCTGTTGTGGACTGCTGGTGCTGGTGGTTGTTGTGGCAATGGAAAAAGAATTGGTTTTTTTTTTTTTTTTTTCTTCCTGGTGGTGGTGGTGGTGGTGGTTGTGGCAGTGGCTGATGGTAGAGGTGGTTGTGGTTGTGGTTGGTTTTTTTGGGTAGTGGGATTTATTATTTTATTGTAGTGGTTATAATATTTTATTGTGATATTTATATTATTTTATTGTGTTGAAACCTAAAATAGATCCACTGCTGCAGCATATGTATATGTAAAATAGATAAAATGACTTTTTGTGTAGGTAAATAGCTAAAATTTTGCCTTCACTGATGTGAATGCTCTGTAGATCAATGGTTTAATTAGTAGGTCAACAATTAAACCATAAAGTCAAATAAAAAGAATTTAAAATATATATATATATATATATATATATATATATATAAGTTTGAAAAAATCATAATATGAATATGTAAATTTAAAAAAAAATTTAAAAAAAAAAGGCATATGCCTAAATCAAACTCACCATTATAATTCAAAATCAAGGTTTACAAGCAATAACATTAGAAATTCTATAAAATTCATAAACAAAATAAATGAATGTCATAAGATTGCAACAAAGTTTTTGCTGATTTAAAATCTTATTACATGTCTTAAAATTCTGTATATATTAAAAAAAAAAAAAGACAAATCTCAAACCATGTAAACAAAAGAAGAGAAAAAAAAATGTTAAAGACTTAAACTTAAAGCAATAAACATGATGGTGATACACAACAAGTAGTCTTCGTCCATAATGGTCATCCAAGGCCAGTGACGCCCAAGACAATCTTTAGAGAGGAGAAAGGAAAGATGTGCACTACAAACATAAAATAAGGTCATCCAAGGAAGTGCTATTCATCCAAATAAATATTGGTCGTCGATATCACAGGAAGGTATAGATGACCAACCAACACTTAGTGAATTTCAAATTATTTTCTTCAAACCCTAAACGATTGGACCACGATCCTCTATTCCGAGACGTGGGGTGAATTCTCCAAAATTTGCTCCACTCTCCCCACCAAGCCCACACACCTCCCATGATGTTACTGGAACCTAACAAGTAGACCCATTCCAAAACTCTTTATAAAAAGGGCCAAGCCTCATCTAACCAAGGTGTGTTCTACTATTCATCAACTCACTATATATACTTGAGTTATAGAGAGAAAACTGACTTAACCATTGGAGGGTCCTTGGCCGGTTCACCTCGGTCACCTTCGATAGTCTCTTTCTTTCTTTTTAGGTCATCCAACCGTTGTTGAAACCCGGAGCATTCAACCTACTAATTTTCAAGCATCATCAAAATAAATAGATCACAAAAAAAATAAACAAAAGAAGAGAAAATAAGGTTTAAGCAATAAACTATATAACATATACTAGTATACTCATACCTATGTGCTAACTAACTAAGTGAAACTAAAAAATGATCCATACAGATGCATAGTCGCAAGTTTGGGAAACTAAAATAGTGAAAAGTGATGAGTAGGGTAGTGTGAATCGGCATAGAAGTGAGAGAACAGTACATTTTTTTTAAAAAACTTCTCTTATTTAAATTACCATATTATCACACATTAAACAATAAATAAGTCAATCTGATAGACCTATTAATATAATTTTACAAAATTTACAAACCCAATTGGGTCATATAGTTTGCTTTTTCCCACTAGGTTTTTATCAATTTTGACTGGGTCTTATGCACATCTGATTCAAATGATGACTAGGATTGGTCTATGTGTTGGGTCACCAAGTTACCGGTCCGACTGGACGAGTCGGGTTTATTAACACTATGTTTATGTTTGGAATAGTTTATAATTTTCCATAAACTTTGAAATTAAGCAATTTTTCTATTTACGTTTTGGAAATGATGAGCAAATACCTCACTACGATCAAGTTCTCTATTAAACCCTAACATGATCTTTTGATTCCTGAAATATTCTATTATGTAATGACTAAAATAGCCCATACAAATTATGTGATTTGTAAGAAACATATTTAGGACCCTGTAATTGATTATTAAATATGTTTAGAACAAAATTCATTGAAAGGGACGATCCTCACTTGCACATGCATATGAACATGGACATTAATAATAGTGTGTGGTGTTATGGGGATGTTATAAGGTAAGGGTGCATACAATAGTAACGTGCTTATACATCATTTGACTGATAAGATTTATGACAAAATGAATTATATGATGAGATGCATGACAATGTGAAGAGATGCATGGTGAGATGTGTGATGGGATACATGTAAGCATGATGGTGTATGTGAATAGATGAGGCGATGTTTTTTTTTTTCATATTTAGGGTAGCTTATTAAGGGACTCCTTAATACCCTACAAAAAACGAGGGCTATAGTGGCGTTTGAAAAACATCGCTATAGATCCTAAAAATGCCGCTATAAGTTCATCTAGGTTATAGTGGCACTATAAAACGTTGCTGTAGAACCATGGCTATAGGTCCCTAACTACAAATCTAAATCTATATAGAACTTGGCAATGAAACACAATGAATGAAGGTCGACCCATGACTCAGCAATCTTAAGTGTCTAATACTTTCCCAAAATGTACCCTAACTCTAAATCTAAAATTTGGTGTGACATCCTCTGCAAGGGGCCTAAACTAGTTCCTAGACTTAAACCAGGTGGCAACTGTTGGATATTTTTATAAAAAATATTATATTTAATTTAATACTCATTTATGTGTATCAATTATCCCTTAATGTCAGATACGTTGATTGCTAAATTTGAAAATTCAAATATAATTCAAAATTTGAATAGTTTTTGTCAATGGTTTTAATCAGAAAATTTATGAACATTAACGTGATATTAATACCACAGTTGCTAGCATATTTGGTTTTATTACAAATATATATTTTCCATTCTAAACGTTTTGTATTCAAACGTTCTTAATTGAATATGACATAATAACGTTATATATGGAAGAATTTCAGCACTTAAATGTACAGCTATTGCTGAATTATTTTATGTTACCATATATAAACAAGTGTTTACTATTTGGTTTAAGGAAAGTCAAAAACAAATGGCAATACTTATGCATATTTGAAAATTGTATTATACGGTTGGCTTTTAGTCTTCAGCCACTTTATGAGACATTAAATGCATAGATCATGATTCTTTCTTTCTTGTTCTCAACGTACAAAAGGCTGGCAAAGACTTGATATCCGGTCTATATAATATTTTATATATATATATATATATATATATATTAAGAAAGCCATTGATTATATTATTAATTTCAATAACTTTATGACCATTTAATGGGTATCAAACCCTTTTGATTCTTTGGCTAAAGATAAGTTATAAGTCCGGCTATCTATATATATGGAAAGAAAAAAAAAAAGTAAAAGACACACACATTTTTTAATTTTGAATTAGAAAGCTGCAGACTTTTCAAAAACAATTTTAGTCTTAAACACTTACCATCTATTGTTTCTTACTACTCACAAAAATATTCTATCTTTTACAAAAATTTCTGGGAAAAGAAAGTACTATAGAGAGCTTATATCCTACGAGCAGTGTAGGCTTGCAAGGATAATCAGCAAAGGTGGCTGGACTGTTGTATCTTGGGGACAACGTGCAGAAACTATTTGTCTAACCACATCGGATATACCGTAGACGGCAAGATTTGTCTTAAGACAGTGACTTGGTCCACGCCTCATCTCTGCCACCTCTTTTGGTAAAATCAAATTGTGTAATTTCCAAGGAAAATTCAGGTATTATCTCTCCTTTATTTCCAACAATTTGAGACAGATCGTTATGGAGAACACAAAATCATCCTTGGAAAATGGTAATGTTATGTCTAATTCCTCTGGAGCGGGTGATCTTAATAAGCCATTCCGCTTCCGTGGTGTTAACTTTAAGAGGTGGAGACAAAAGACTTTATTTTATCTTACTCTCTTGAATGTGGCTTATGTCTTAACTGAGAAAAAACAAAAGAAAAAGAAATCTGAACAATTGACCGAAGAAGAACTTTCTCAACATGAAAAAGATGTTAAGAAATGGGATAAGGATCATCTCTATTGTAGAAATTATTTACTTAATTGTCTTTCTGATGATTTGTATGATTATTATGATCAAGCTTACAAATCAACCAAAAAGATATGGAAGGCATTGAATCAAAAATATGATACAGAGGAAGCTGGATCCAAGAAATATGCATGTAGCCAATTTTTCAGATTTCAGATGGTTGAAGGCAAGTCTGTGGTGGAACAATCCTATGAACTCCAAATGATTTCACAAGATGTTCGATCTGAAGGCATTCGAGTAGATGAACAAATGCAAGTTTCAGCCATCATTGACAAGCTGCCTGAGTCTTGGAAGGAGTTTGCCAAAGTCCTAAGACACAAGCAAAAGGAACTCTCCATTGAATCCCTTATCACCCGTTTGAGAGTGGAGGAAGAGGCAAGGAACCAAGACAAAGCTGTTGAACTCCATGGAGCAAGTGGTCCGAAGGTAAATTTTATTTCTTCAAATGAAAACATGCCAAAAGCCAATGTAAAAAATAATGACTATGTAAGGCCTAAGAAAAGGAACTTCAAACGTAGGCCAAATGGAAATCAGCCTCAACATAAGACCCACTCTAATCAAAGAAAGAACCAAGCACACCATCCTAAGCATGCTCCAAATAATGGCAGCCACTCTAATGATAGAAATTATGCATGTTTTGTATGTGGAAAGCCTGGACATTTGGCTAGAAATTGTCGCTTTCGAAAACATGGGCCTATGGCTCAAGCCAATGTCATTGAAGAGCCTCTTGTGGCTATGGTTACCGAGATTAATATTCTCGAAGGCTTAGGAGGGTGTTGGATTGATTCTAGGGCAACCAGACATGTTTGCTATGATAAAACTTGGTTCAAGACCTACACCATTTTGGATGAGAAAAAGGAAATTATGCTTGGTGATTCTCATACCATTGAAGTTGTAGGTATTGGAGAGGTGCTTCTCAAATTTTCTTCTGGAAGATAAGTCACTCTCAAAGATGTCTTTCATGTTCCAAACATTAGAAAGAATCTAGTTTCTGGCTTTTTGTTGAATAAGGCTGGTTTCAAACAAGTCTTTGAGGCTGATCAATATGTACTCTCTAAAAATGGCATGTTTGTTGGCAAAGGCTATGCTTGTGATGACATGTTTAAACTTAATGTTGAGATGAATGAAAATTCAAGTTTTGCTTATATTGTTTCTTGTGTGAATGTTTGGCATGGTAGATTATGTCATATTAATAATAAATATATGAAAAATATGAGTGGTTTAGGTTTAATTCCTAAACTTGAAAATGAACTTGAAAAATGTGAAATTTGTAGCATGACTAAAATTACTCAAAAGCCTCATAAATCAGTTGAAAGAAATACTGAATTATTAGAACTTATCCATAGGGATATTTGTGAATTTGAAGGACATTTGACACGTGGAGGTAATCGGTATTTTATAACCTTTATAGATGATTTTTCAAAATGTTCATATGTCTATCTTATAAAAAATAAAAGTGATGCTTTTGAAAAATTATCAATTTTCTTAAAAGAAGTTGATAATACTTTTGATAAAAAGGTTAAAAGGTTTAGAACTGATAAAGGAAAAGAATATGATACTCTTGGTCTTAATAATTATATTCAATCTCTTGGTGTTGTTCATGAGACTACTGCCCCTTATTCTCCATCTTCAAATGGAGTAGCTGAACGTAAAAATAGGACTCTTATAAATTTAACTAATGCTATGCTTGTTAGTTCTGGGGCTCCTAAATATTTTTGGGGTGAAGCTGTTTTAACTGCAAATTTTGTTTTGAATAGAGTACCTCATAAAAAGACTTTTTTAACTCCTTTTGAGTTATGGAAAAAATAAAAACCAAATCTGAATTTTTTCAAAGTTTGGGGTTGCTTAGCATATATGAGGCTACCTGATCCCAAAAGACCTAAACTTGGGGTAAAGGCTTCTACATGTGTATTTTTGGGTTATTCTTTATATAGTACAACTTATAGATTTTTTGATATTGATAATAATACAATAATTGAATCTAGAGACGCAATTTTTCATGAAAATAAATTTCCATTTAAATATAAAAATAGTGGGGGTTTTGAACAACAAGAGAAATTTGAATGTTCAACATCTAAGTCAAAAGATGTTAATGAATATGAGATTGAACCTAGGAGGAGTAAAAGATCTAGGATTGAAAAGGATTTTGGTCCAGAATATTATGTGTATAATTTACAAGTTGACCCTACTTCCTTAGAAGAAGCTTTATCTTCTCCTGATTCAGGTTTTTGGAAAGAAGCCATCAATGATGAGATGGATTCTGTTATATCTAATAATACTTGGAAACTTGTAGATTTACCTCCAGGTTGTAAAACAATTGGATGTAAATGGGTACTTAGAAGAAAATTAAAACCTGATGGATCTATTGAAAAATTCAAAGCAAGGCTTGTAGCTAAAGGTTTTAAACAAAAAGAAGATATTGATTTTTTCGATACTTTTTCTCTTGTTACTAAAGTTACGTCTATTAGATTATTGATTGCTATAGCAGCTATTCATAATTTGATGATACATCAAATGGATGTAAAGACGGCATTTCTAAATGGAGATTTAGAAGAAGAAATCTACATGAACCAACCAGAAGGTTTTACAATGCCAAGTAATGAGCACAAGGTATGTAAGTTATTAAAATCTTTATATGTTTTAAAGCAAGCACCTAGACAGTGGCATGAGAAATTTGATCAATGTTTGCTTTCTAATGGTTTTAAAACAAATGAAGTGACAAATGTATATATTATAAAACATTTGATGATGCTCATGTTATAATTTGTTTATATGTTGATGATCTTATAATTTTTGGTCCTAATATGGATATTATAAATGCTGCCAAAATGCTTCTTAAAAATAACTTTGATATGAAAGATTTAGGAGAAGCTAATGTGATTCTTGGCATGAAAATTTCTAGAACTTCAAATGGCATATTTGTATATCAATCTTGTGGGGCCCAATAATCTATGGGTCAGGCCCATTTGCTCGTGGAGAGTCCGAAGGCCCAAGCCGAGGAGAGCTATGGCCCAAGCCCGATAACATAGAGCACAAGACTGTTTTGGAATACAGCCGAGGACAGTTCAGTCCTCGGCAGATCCAAAATCCCACCGGAATAAAGGGGTAAAACTGGTATAGGACTAAACTTGAAAAGAGACCTAAAATATCTTGGGAAAGTTACCCTTATGACCCTTCCCAGATAAGACTCTGCACCTAGCAGAGCCGTATTTTTCAGCCTTATCAATCATCCCCAACAATTCTGGGATTAGACTGATGGGACAAATATCAGTCTTGTAAAGGTTGACCCTACACGTGGACGAAGGACAGTTAACGCAGACGAGTATAAAAGAAGAAAGTAAGTAAATCTAAGAGGAGGCCCCATTCCACCTCCAAAAAACAAAGACTCCATGGGGGAAAACATCAGGAGAACACCTGCACATCACAGAAAAACCCACTGTCGGGTAACCGGGGTAAGACCTTAATGACCCTCAGATCAAGTCCGAGGAGTCCAACCCCATAGGATGCGACCCTACAGAGCTTAAATATTCAAACCCAACTCCTCTTACTATATGAATTCCTCTAAAATCAAGACCGGAGCATCGCCCCGTGACCAACGGCTAGTTTTTCAAGTCCACTCTCTACAAATCATATTGTGAGGGATTTTTCATGCGCGAGCCCAACATCCTTATTGGGCCGCCAAAGAATCGTGTCTTTACAATTGGCGCCGTCTGTGGGAAACTTGCGCGTTGGCGCGGGTGGCGTTGGAGTCAACTCTCTAGCAAGCAGAAATTCCTGGGGTTTCCTCCGTCTCCAGCGACATACAGTTGCTGCTCCAGCATAAACTTCTCCTAGGGGCTACGCCTTGCAGTGACAAGGGCGTGGGCATCTCTAGGGGCTTCCGGCCTCAAGTCAACTTTCCCCGCCCTGGTATAGGGGCTTATGGTCAAAAAAATAAACCAAGTAAAAAAGAATCTCACAAGTTTTGGACAGAACCAAGGTCTTGCATGGTCCTCGGACTCAAGCCTATGGGGAAACCAAGTACAAAAAAGAAAGCTCATAAGTTTTGGACAGAACCAAGGCCTTGCATGGTCCTCGGACTCAAGCCTATGGGGAAACCAAGTACAAAAAAGAAAGCTCATAAGTTTTGGACAGAACCAAGGCCTTGCATGGTCCTCGGACTCAAGCCTATGGGGAAACCAAGTACATATAAAAAATCATAAGTTCTGGACAGAACCAAGGCGTTGCATGGTCCTCGGACTCAAGCCTATGGGGAAACCAAGTACATAAAAAAAGTCAATCAAATCGCAAGTTTTGGACAAAACCAAGGCCTTGCATGGTCCTCGGACTCAAGCCTTTGGGGAAAACAACTACTTGTAAGGAAAAACTACATTACATGCACTTTAGGATTTATCCGAGGAAAACTCTCTATTAACAATTGGGTTAGTTCCTAAATAGCGAGGATTCTCAAGTCTGCCTTTGGATCTGCAGCGCCAAAGGGACTGACGTGATACGGTGCAATATATTACCCTAAAGCACAATCAAAGTCCCTCGCTACTCGGCTACCCTCTCGGACATTGGTCTAGCATGCATCGCGCAGCACTCAGCGACTATCCCGGTTAGTTCCAAGAGTTTAATTTATTGAGGATTACCATTGTTATACTTGATAATATTTGTGAGTTTAAACCAGTAGGAATCTGTGTTAAGGCATTTTTCTGCCCGGAATATCATTAAGGGCAAGCTTACATTTAATATTCATGCACAAAGTAGTTGTTACGGAGAAGAAAAGTATGTATAAAGAAATAGACACATATTTTATTAAGACAAAGGAACAGTACAGTGTACAATGAGAAGCTGAAACAAGCTTACATTGAAACTAACTACGTAAGTAAAGAAAAATATAAGAGAGTGAAGATAAAGCCGAGGAGGTAGCACAGAGGAGAAGTCGGCTACTGCCACGAGACCTTATTCCTCCTCAATGCTTTTGCACGCCCATAACTCAGGCAGCAAAAGAACCCGACTTAAGCCTCACACCGCTGAGGGAAAGATGCAGGGAGCCGGAAGCTGAGGAGCCTTCACCAAAAATTTGCCTGCGACAAGGCAGAGGCGCTGGGGGCGGAGAATCTTTCTTCTGACACACCAAAATTCTGGCATGAACAGAACCTGCTTCGGATTTTGACTAAAAGAGGGAGAAACACCCTTTCCCCTCTGTCAAACTGGAATATTCTCTTGAATTTATACCTCCTTTGCCCGTACCTCACTATCTGGAGTCTCAGGAGGACACGGCGCCTTTGTGGCGGAGAGAGTTCCTTTGCCCCAACCCTCGCCTCAAACATGATGTATTAGGAGAGGAGACTGAAGGATTTGTGCGAAAGTAAAGCAACTTTCTCTCCTATTTATTGAAAAGATAAGGTGGTGGCATTTAATTCACGCAGCGTCCCAAGGAACGCTACGGACAAAACGTCTCCGGCTCAATTTCCAATGCCGTCTGCAACCCTGAGATTAAAGGAGCCTCTTGAAGGCGCACCACGAACACTGGGATGCCAAAAAGTACCGCGTGACCTAAGACTACGGAAATGCCCCCTAATTTGTGGGCCCAGCAAATTCGGGGCCCAGGCCCGTTCAGCATAGGGGCCCAAGGACAGAACCAAGGCCTTGCATGGTCCTCGGACTCAAGCCTATGGGGAAATCAAGTACAAAAAAATAAAAATTATAAGTTTTGGACAGAACCAAGGCCTTGCATGGTCCTCGGACTCAAGCCTATGGGGAAACCAAGTACAAAAAGTAAACCTTACAAGTTTTGGACAAAACCAAGGCCTTGCATGGTCCTCGGACTCAAGCCTATGGGGAAACCAAGTACAAAAAATAAACCTTACAAGTTTTGGACAGAACCAAGGCCTTGCATGGTCCTCGGACTCAAGCCTATGGGGAAACCAAGTACAAAAAATAAAAATTATAAGTTTTGGACAGAACCAAGGCCTTGCATGGTCCTCGGACTCAAGCCTATGGGGAAACCAAGTACAAAAAGTAAACCTTACAAGTTTTGGACAGAACCAAGGCCTTGCATGGTCCTCGGACTCAAGCCTATGGGGAAACCAAGTACAAAAAAAACCTTACAAGTTTTGGACAAAAAGGCCTTGCATTATGACTCAAGCCCAAGGCCTTGCATGGTCCTCGAAGCCTATGGGTACAAAAAGCCTTATGGGGTTGTACAGAACCAAGGCCTTGCATGGTCCTCGGACTCAAGCCTATGGGGAAACCAAGTACAAAAAGTAAACCTTACAAGTTTTGGACAGAACCAAGGCCTTGCATGGTCCTCGGACTCAAGCCTATGGGGAAACCAAGTACAAAAAATAAACCTTACAAGTTTTGGACAGAACCAAGGCCTTGCATGGTCCTCGGACTCAAGCCTATGGGGAAACCAAGTACAAAAAATAAACCTTACAAGTTTTGGACAGAACCAAGGCCTTGCATGGTCCTCGGACTCAAGCCTATGGGGAAACCAAGTACAAAAAGTAAACCTTACAAGTTTTGGACAGAACCAAGGCCTTGCATGGTCCTCGGACTCAAGCCTATGGGGAAACCAAGTAAAAAAAAAAAAAAGAAAAAAAAAGAGAAAAATTACAAGTGTTGGACAGTACCAAGGCCTTGCATGGTCCTCGGACTCAAGCCTATGGGGAAACCAACTGCTCAGATAGGGAAAGTCCTCGGCCCAAATACTGTAAAATGTTAAGGCCAATAAGAGTGTTAGGATGATGGCGGGACGCTCCGCTATTCGGCAGCCTAAGGGGGCTGTTCATTTTTGCGGGTGATATGCCTTCGAATAATTACTTCCTACACCACGAAGAACATCCAGTTCTAATCTCGGCTTTGTTTCGGGCAAGTATCACTATTTACAGGTACGCATTGCTATGTCAAACAATTCTATTAAAGTTATGGTGACATCTTTTTATTAGCCAGTATTTTGGCTTTAGTTATCATTGATTCAAATGCTATATTATTGTGCCGAGCAGCGTTTGCAAATTTTTTTTTTTTTAAAAAAAAAGCATAGAGACAGAACATGCGAAATAAAATAACAACAATTTTTATTAATACGAAAAATTATTACAACGTACAAAGAGGGGCTCAAACAAGCCTATACAAAATGTGAACTGCCTAAGCAACGATAACATCCGCCGTACAGATAAGTAAACAGTCAGGCGTCTTTTAAACTCGTCTTCAAAGTCTCTCCAATCTCTACCTCAATACTGCTCATATTACGATAAGAACCTTCTTTGGAAAAATATGAAGGAGAAGGAAATAGTAAGGAAGAAATCAATGAAGAAGATGGAGGAGATGAATGAGGAAGATGGAGGACATGAGTAAAGAAGGAGGAGAAGAAGAGAGAAGAGATGAAAATAAAAGAAAAGGAGCAAAAGAGGGAGAAGAGAAAGCACCAGAATGGATCTGGTGCTGGGAAGACTAAGAAAGGGAAGCGGAGAGGGCCACCAGTGAACGAAGAGAGGAAGAAGCAGAGACACTTAGTCCCTGCCTCGGTCCTGACTCCTAACACGCTGGGGCCATATTAGGTGAGCTCATAAGAGAGCTGTTGGTTATGATGATGGGAGTTCTCGACTCA
Source organism: Quercus lobata (assembly GCF_001633185.2). Taxonomy (NCBI): domain Eukaryota; kingdom Viridiplantae; phylum Streptophyta; class Magnoliopsida; order Fagales; family Fagaceae; genus Quercus; species Quercus lobata. The sequence goes on along the minus strand of NC_044913.1, from coordinate 43,530,628 downwards.
GTCACGCCGAAAGTTGGACGTGATGAGTCCCTGCTTCGGATTTTGGCTGAAGGGAAGGTGGGACGAATCTTAAGTCTCCGCCACCCTTGTCCTGACCGAGCCATTTCGAGCTTTATTAGAATACGGTGCTTTGAGGAGGGGTATGGTTCCTTCATCACTCGTTATGGTAAACGTATTCTGATTGGGTGTATAACAATTGGGTTAAGTGAACGCTAAGGAAGGATGAGGGTTTCAGATCTCAGAAAGATGGAGGGGTGTCTGCACAAAAGTGATGGCTTCCTACTTTCCTTCTTATAGGAAGGGCAAAACGGAAGGTATTAAATTCATTCAGGTTTCCAAAAGAATCTGAAGAATAAAGATGTATCCGTTCCACTTCCCCACCTCATCAGATGAGCCGTCGGACGTAAATAAGTCTCGTAAAGGGAATGTCATTAAAGGCGCGTCTTGGATAGCCAAACGGCAGGAGCGAGTCACGAGCAAATTAAAGGGAGCGCCTTGTAAGCCGATATATCTTCTGGGCAGGTGGAGAAACCGTCAGCATTAATGGAGGGCTATATTAAAGGAGCAGTAATAAAGGCTCGGCATTGCCAAAACCCCCCTTTCCAACCAGGAGGTTGGACAGCCGGGTTTTGAGGGGCTATTGTGGGGCCCAATAATCTATGGGCCAGACTCATTTGCTCGTGGAGAGTCCGAAGGCCCAAGCCGAGGAGAGCTATGGCCCAAACCCGATAACATAGAGCACAAGACTGTTTTGGAATACAGCCGAGGACAGTTCAGTCCTCGGCAGATCCAAAATCCCACCGGAATAAAGGGGTAAAACTGGTATAGGACTAAACTTGAAAAGAGACCTAAAATATCTTGGGAAAGTTACCCTTATGACCCTTCCCAGATAAGACTCTGCACCTAGCAGAGCCGTATTTTTCAGCCTTATCAATCATCCCCAACAATTCTGGGATTAGACTGATGGGACAAATATCAGTCTTGTAAAGGTTGACCCTACACGTGGACGAAGGACAGTTAACGCAGACGAGTATAAAAGAAGAAAGTAAGTAAATCTAAGAGGAGGCCCCATTCCACCTCCAAAAAACAAAGACTCCATGGGGGAAAACATCAGGAGAACACCTGCACATCATAGAAAAACCCACTGTCGGGTAACCGGGGTAAGACCTTAATGACCCTCAGATTAAGTCCGAGAAGTCCAACCCCATAGGATGTGACCCTGCAGAGCTTAAATATTCAAACCCAACTCCTCTTGCTATATGAATTCCTCTAAAATCAAGACCGGAGCATCGCCCCGTGACCAACGGCTAGTTTTTCAAGTCCACTCTCTACAAATCATATTGTGAGGGATCTTTCATGCGCGAGCCCACCATCCTTATTGGGCCGCCAAAGAATCGTGTCCTTACAAATCTCATTATATAGAAAAAATTTTGAAAAAATATAATTATTTTGATTGTAAACCTGCAAGTATTCCTTTTGACTCTAGTGTGCATCTTTTTCCTAATAAAGATGAAAATGATATTTAAAATCAAAAGGAATATGCTAGTATTATTGGTAGTCTTAGATATGCTACTGATTGTACTAGACCTGATATTGCTTATGCCGTAGGAGTTTTAGCAAGATTTACTAGCAAACCTAATTTTGAGCATTGGAATGTCATGACTCAATTAGTGAGATATTTAAAAAGAACTATGTACTATGGTTTGCTATATCAAAGATATCCTACTGTTCTTGAAGGATATAGTGATGCTAGTTGGAACACCTTATCAGGTGATTCTTTGTCTACCACTGGCTATGTATTTACAATAGGTGGTGGAGCAATAAGTTGGAAATCTAAAAAACAACAGATTATTGCTAAATCTACCATGGAGGTAGAATTAATTGCCTTATCTTCAGCTAGTGAAGAAGCGGGTTGGTTACGAGATTTATTATCTGAAATTCCCATGTGGGAGAAACCTATTTCACCCGTCTTAATTCATTGTGATAGTACTGCCACTATTGATAGAGTGTGCAAAAAAAATACTATAATGGTAAATCCAAATCTATTAGAAGAAAACGCAGTACTGTGAGATCATACATAAACAATGGTACCATAAATGTTGATTATATTAGTACAAATGATAATATTGCGGATCCATTAACTAAAGCTCTAGCTAGAGCAAAGATTTGGATAGCATCGAGGGGGATGGGACTTAAGCCCAAAGAAGAATAAACTACCTATGAGGATACCCTACCTAGGGACTGGAGATCCCAAGAACTAGGTTCAAAGGGAAAAACTAATCATAGAGTAGTTTGATTAACATGCACTAAATATATGTATGAGTAATAATACTCATGTCCCTCCCTATGGTGTGCGTGCATGTATCTTGTAACGTTATATAGGATGAGTTTTTATTTATTATAAAAAACTCTTAATGTGGACAATAGCTCTTATGAGTGGGATGTTAGAGTTACAAGAACATCCTTGATAGCCACACCTAAGTGAGCATGGAAGTGAGGCCACTTCCTTTGAGAATGGGGCTAGTTCTCTAAATAGCTCATGGATGCTGGGATAAAGCACAAGGCCGTAATGTGCTGGCTTAGAAGCTTGTAGCAGAGTACTGGAATATTATATGTGTGATGTAACGTTTTGTATCCATAGAAAAAGTTATAGTTCAAGACTTAGATCACTATTAACTTTGGAACAATGTTGCTGAAACACTAAATGAGGGTTCAAGCCATTGGCACTCCCATTATGCATAATGTTCTACTTAACCTAGAAAATTTTCTTATATATATATTTACCTATTTATTTTTTATAAAAATAAGTGGGGGATTGTTGGATATTTTTATAAAAAATATTATATTTAATTTAATACTCATTTATGTATATCAATTATCCCTTAATGTCAGATACGTTGATTGCTAAATTTGAAAATTCAAATATAATTCAAAATTTGAATAGTTTTTGTCAATGGTTTTAATCAGAAAATTTATGAACATTAACGTGATGTTAATACCACAATTGCTAGCATATTTGGTTTTATTACAAATATATACTTTCCATTCTAAATGTTTTGTATTCAAACGTTCTTAATTGAATATGACATAATAACGTCATATATGGAAGAATTTCAGCACTTAAATGTACAACTATTGCTAAATTATTTTATGTTACCATATATAAACAAGTGTTTACTATTTGGTTTAAGGAAAGTCAAAAACAAATGGCAATACTTATGCATATTTGAAAATTGTATTATACGGTTGGTTTTTAGTCTTCAGCCACTTTATGAGACATTAAATGCATAGATCATGGTTCTTTCTTTCTTGTTCTCAACGTACAAAAGGCTGGCAAAGACTTGATATTAGGTCTATATAATATTATATATATATATATATATATATATATATTAAGAAAGTCATTGATTATATTATTAATTTCAATAACTTTATGACCATTTAATGGGTATCAAACCCTTTTGATTCTTTGGCTAAAGATAAGTTATAAGTCCGGCTATCTATATATATGGAAAGAAAAAAAAAAGTAAAAGACACACACATTTTTTAATTTTGAATTAGAAAGCTGCAGACTTTTCAAAAACAATTTTAGTCTTAAACACTTACCATCTATTGTTTCTTACTACTCACAAAAATATTCTATCTTTTACAAAAATTTCTGGGAAAAGAAAGTACTATAGAGAGCTTATATCTTACGAGCAGTGTAGGCTCGCAAGGATAATCAGCAAAGGTGGCTGGACTGTTGTATCTTGGGGACAACGTGCAGAAACTATTTGTCTAACCACATCGGATATACCGTAGACGGCAAGATTTGTCTTAAGACAGTGACTTGGTCCACGCCTCATCTCTGCCACCTCTTTTGGTAAAATCAAATTGTGTAATTTCCAAGGAAAATTCAGGTATTATCTCTCCTTTATTTCCAACAGCAACTCCTAGTCTTTTGTCTCTTGGTCCACTTGATTGTGGTGTACTCCCAGATGGCATAAATCAAAATTTCTAGTTGTATTAAGCCATGGTACTTGCATATATATTGTATGCATAATTTTTTTGTTTTTTTTTTTTTTTTTGGGAAGGGGATCACCTACCACTAATATAAGCTAGATGGCCACTTTTATTTTTGGATTTTTTTTGGCTAAATTTCAATTTTGGAGGTTGGTTATTTGGTTTTCAAACTTGAAGGGCCAAGTATATATGACATAATTTTATTTTATTTTGTTTTGGAAGGGGATGACCGACCACTGATATAGTGATATAAGCTAGATGGCCACTTTTATTTTTGGATTTCTTTTGGCTAAATTTCAATTTTGAAGGGCCAAGTATGATTTTCTTAACACTATCGAATTTATAATTAAAAAAAAAAAAAAAAGGTTTAATTTTCTTAGTAAAAACTTTTAAATTTGATCTATTTAATAATAGCACTTTTTAAAAGCTCTTCAAATTTCAAAGTGATCATGGTCTCTCTTAAACTTTTCGTAGGTCCATTTCTTTTTTGGTAAATAGGTCCGTATTTTCTTTTTTCTCTTTTTGATTAGTAATAGGTCTACATCTGAGTTAAATGGCACATGGACTTTTAGCTTAACTGGCCAGTTTTTAATCCTCAGATTGTCCAAAATAAACGCTAATAATTGAATATTAACAAGTGGTTCTTTGCCATTTCATGAAGCAGGAAAAACATTAGATAAATTCTTTTCATATAGTGGGGTTGATGAGGTTGATAATGACATCAATAATAGTAAATTCACAAAAAGACTATGGCAGTTTGACTATTCAAAGTTCACTCCTATATTATCTCTCCAATTTATGAAGCTCAGCCTTCATATCAATCTCATTCTTTGTAGAGATCAAGAAATTGAAAGGAAAAAAAAAAAAAAAAAAAATCATGGACAGAGAACAAGAAGATCTCCAATTTCTTGGTTTCTTTGGGGTCTTCAAAGAGTCCTTCAAGATAATCTTCTCATGGAGAAGAATCTTCAGCCAAATCACCCTAGCCCTTATACTCCCTCTCTCCTTCATCTTCTTAGCTCATATCCAAATCTCTCAACTCCTTTTCTTCAAGATCGTGAATGACCAAGACACCTTGGATTTCGATGAACAGGGTGGTACACCAAGTTACAACAAGCTCTCTAATCTTATCTCTTTTGAATGGGCAGAATTTTGGCTCTTCAAATTTGTCTACTTTACTTTCCTTCTTATCCTTTCCCTTCTTTCAACCTCGGCGGTTGTTTACACCATCGCATGCATATACACAGGCGAGGAAATCACGTTCAAGAAAGTCTTAGGCGTTGTCCCAAAGGTTTGGAAGAGACTCATGGTCACTTTTATGTGGAGCTTTGCTATTGTTTTAGCCTACAACATCTTTTCTGGAGTACTGTTCTACTTTTGGGCACGTTATTTTGGACTGTACAAGATTGGAATTGCAATTTTTGTTGGTCTCTTGGTGTTATACTTGATGGGTTTTGTGTATATAAGCCTACTTTGGCATTTGGCAAGCGTTGTATCAGTGTTAGAAGATGTGTACGGGATCAAAGCCATGATCAAGAGCAAGACCTTGATAAAAGGTAAGATGTGTCTTGCTGTGGCTCTCTTTTGCACGCTGACAATTCTTTTCATAGGGGTTCAGCTATTGTTTGAGAATTTGGTTGTGCTGAATATAACACGAAATACAACAATCAGAATTGGAATTGGAATTCTTAGCTTTTTGTTGCTATTCAAGGTGTTCCTATTTGGTCTGGTTGCCCAAACGGTTGTGTACTTTGTTTGCAAGTCATATCACCATGAAAATATCGACAAGTCCTTGTTAGCAGATCATCTAGAGGTTTATCTTGGGGAGTATGTTCCGTTAAAGGCCAAGGATGTCGAACTAGGTGAATTTGATGTCTAGTTATTAGCTATGTTATTTTCTGTTTTTTAGCTAAGCGATGTCTAGCTGTATATGCTTGTTTTAATTATGGACAATGCTAGAGAAAAAAATCTTACTATTTTGGAGGTTTAATTTACGTAGAAAATGAATGAGGCTCTGTTTGGTTCACTACTCACTCATATCTCATATTTCATATCTCAGTTCTATCACTCAATTCTCTATCTCATATCTAATATTCTAATTCCTAATTTTCTACTGACTTGGAGGTGTTTGGTACATACACTTAAAAATTGAAAATTGTTGTTTGAAAACATGTGTGAAAATATATGTAGATGAAAAAGTATGTAGAAATACGTATAATGTTGTTTAAAAACTGAAAATTGTTGTTTGAAAACATGTACCAAACACCCTCTTAGAGCATTAGCATCAGGAAATGCTACTCTATTCTATTTTACCATCCCAAAAAACTACTTTATTAATTATACCATCTCATTTTACAATACTTCCAGCATCCCAAACTTTTATTTTCCTATTCTACTCATTAAAATAAAATATCTACACAATAAAATAATATTTCCCCCAATCACCATCATTTATTCTTTCTTTCTCCCAATCACCATCACAGTAAAATATTAGTTTTTTTTTTTAGAATTGTGCTACAGTGCAATTCTAAAGATAGAATTGCACTGTAGCACTATTGCAAAAACATTTGTAATACTTAGTAATAACATTTCCTAATACAATACATTTTGGAGCTTGAAATGTCAAATATCCCTTACATCTAGCATTAGCATTCCCCAAATGCTAATGCTCCTGGTTCCAATTGTGTTTGGCATCAAAACTTGGCTTAAGTTTTTAGATTAAAAAGCAACTTTATCTCAAAACTGTGGAGCCCACTGGTCTTAAGAGTCCATGTGAAAGTCACTGAAAGTAAGACGAAAAGAGGTAGGCATTGAAGAAGCTCAATAGAAGAATGAAAGACACATGCATTGAAGAAGCTCGAATAGAACTTAGCTGATAGGGACTCTCTCTCTCTCTCTCTCTTTATGCAAAAGTTAAGCAAACTTCTTATACCACAATATCAAAATGAAGTCTTTCTGCTTCTTACATTTCAAAGTCTTTGTGCAAATTCTTTCTCCACGGTTAGCCAAAACCCACAAAGCTGACTTTACCCATAGTTTTAAAAATGGGTACGATCAAATAATCGGAAAAGGAAGTGATTATCAGTTTTGTGGTCCGATAGGAGGTCGAATCGGTGATGTCATAAATATTTAATTAATAATTTTAAAATTATAAAAATATATAATAATTTTATGACTAATAATATATCATGTTATAATATATAATAAATTTTTTATAAAAAAAAATTAAGTGAGTTTCCACCTTTAAACATATTAACATTACAATATCATCCTTAAAACAAATTAAAATAATTAGTGGCATAGATGGCCATCACTATAAAAAAGTTGTACTCAATCTTGAAAGCTTGTATAGAAGTCTTTATTTTCTTTTATGACAGAAATTGTAATTGTTGATTAAAAAAAAAAAAAACTGTAGTAGTTGATCTCATAAATTATATTATAAAATTATTAATATAAGAAAATAGTAATTGGTTTTTTATGAAATCATTTTAAAGAAAAGTGTAGTAAATTTTAAGTTATTTCATTTGATTAACAAAAATAATCCTCTTAAGAAAGAAAAGCAAACAAACATTAAAAAAAATCGTGCTCGTGACTTACTTGTGCAGTTGTGCTGTTTTACCAAACGTCCAAAAGGACCAAACTATCCACCACACAAACTAATATCATTTACTTAAATAATAAAAAATAAAACAAAAAGTAAAAAAAAATAAAAAGAGTCCACAACCCGAATGTCCCTTATAAATACTAAGTGTAGCCTAACCGCCCACTTACTCTCAGACCACATCTAAATTTCTCTCCCTCTCACAGATTGCAAATCTAATAAATTTCTCAAATTTCATAGCTTCCCACTTGCTATCTCATTAATTTAAACTAGTATGTAGCCCCGTGCTACCGCACAGGAATGGATATATTATTAATCATGAGTTTATTCATGTTTAAAAGGCTCAGTTAAGTCTAAATTCATATTATTAACCAGAAAATTTCATTAACAAAACTTAACAGTATATATATTTTACACAAAAAGATGAACTTTGGTGACAATGTTTATCCAAAAGATCCATTCATGCTTTTGAATCTTCAATCTCTATTGGTGATTGAAATTTTCACAGCTTAAAAAATTTAAAATTAAAAAAAAAAAAAAATCCTTAGAGTTGTACTCATTTTGTAGTTTTACGATGGGTCATTTTGTAACATGATGGGCATTTGTGAAAAAAAAAAAACCTCTGAAGTTCCATGGTTGATAAAAGAAATTCTCTCCAATCTCTTTTTATAGAGAGATGGGTTTGTGCGTGTTTTTATACATCCTTCATAGTTGTATTATCACGAAGCAGGTTCAATGGATTTAGATTGGTACTACCGATTCCCAAAGCATGAGTGTTTAATGTATTATTAATTTCATCTCATTGGCTTCTGCACATGATAGCAAAATTAAAAATAATTAGATTGTACACGTGTATAGTAAAATTGGAATGAACAATTGGAATGATAATATATGATAGTAACAACAATAGGAAAATTCAAATAAAATTTCGAATTAAATTGTAACAATCTAAATAAAAAATTCTAGTAGAAAGACAGGGTGGAGTGATCCACTCCAAGAAGGCGACCAAACTTGTGTAAGTATAGAATAATAAATCTCTCTACAGAAAATTTACATTGTTCATAATCTTTACCTTCACTGAACATTTTAAAAACATAGTGACTCACATCTTCCATCAAGACATCTACAGCCAGGTCCTCTCCAATTCACGTGAGATTCCATTAATCACTAAGTTCCTTTGCAGCCTACAAAAAGTATCATCCATCGGTCCATAGCAGTGCTTTTTTCATTGTTATAGGTGCTCAACCTGAACAAAAAGCCAAATATAAGGATAGTGAATTTTAGGCATAATGTGCATCTAATCACATATTAGCACTTTATAACAATGTAAAGATGCAAACTTTGTAAGTGAATAGTAAACAAAACTCAGTGTCAGAACCAAGAAGAAAGCACTTTAATCCGAAACTCAGTGCAAATGTAAAGATGCAAACTTTGTAAGCAATTTATAACAAAGATGCAAACTCTGGCTTTGCTATCTTTTTAGAAATTATGCAATGTACCCAAACCAAGTTCTTATCACCGATATTAATCTCTTTGGTTTTCACGTTTGACTACAAAATCAAGAAAAAACTCAATTAGCACAGTAACCCACTTGACCCGATACATAGAAGTGGTTTTAATGAGAATGAGCCCACATACATTTAGCCACATGATGCAAAATTCAATTTCAATTTCAGATTCTAGACACATGGCACAAAATTAGAGCTCTAATTTGGAATTCAATTTCACACTCTCTCTGCTTTACCTATTATTTTATATATAGATTTCTAGATTTCAAACCTCCATTGTTACAGATTTAAAATCTCTCTCTCTCTCTCTCTCTCTCTCTCTCTCTCTCTCTCTCTCTCTCTCTCTCTCTCTCTCTCTCTCTCTCTCTCTCTCTCTCTCTGTGTAGTGACGACATTGGCACAATGGCACACTAGAAATCTATGGTGTGCTTCCAAAAGGGAGTTAAAAGTTGAAAACTATGATAAAGATTTGCAAGTCAAAATCTGTAGATCTGCTGTGAATGTTTCGACTAAATGATCTTTTTCTTTCTATTTATAATTATTTCAAGAGATTAAAAAACAAAAACTAAGATCAAAAGTGTCTTTGATTGCTTTAGGGCCCGTTTGTTATGATTATTTGATTGCTTTAACACGTATTTTCAAAAAGTACAATGTTACCAGAAAAATATTACCAAACGGCCTTTAACAATGGTGACTTTGGTATCATTTGAGTATTTTAACAGAACTATTCAAAAATCGGTTAAGCTGTTCCAGTTTTCGGTTTTCACAGTTAACCGGCCAATTTTTGGTTAATTTCGGTTTTTTACTACTTTTCAGTTCTCATTTGAACTAATTGAACTGGCCAATCCAGTTCAAATTTTAAAACCATGACATTACCAAAAACACAAACTCACTACCCAGGCCGAATAAGAAAGAAACCTGTAAAAGACTACAAGAATCCAAAAAAGACCTGCAGCTCTAGTATCAATACCATAAAACCCATAAATTACAACTATTAGTGAAACCAAAAATCACATGCCAAAGAAACCCATCAAAGACTATAAGAACCCAAAAAAATCCACTGCTCTTACATTCTCAATCTCATACAAACCCAAAAATTACAACTTATTATTCCAAAAATCCCAGCCAAATAAACTAGACAAAACCCACATATTTTTACAAAAAACCCAGGCCTAAAGAGAAGAGAGGGAAGAGGATAAGAAGAGTGGGTCTGATTGAGAAAGACAAAGAAAGGGGAAAAAAATAAAAGAAGAAAGAGAAAGAAAGATAAAAAGAAATAAATAAAAGAAAAAAAGAGAGCTGTTGGGTGGAGTGTGATTAAGACTGGACATTGAAGTGGGTTCCACATAAATGCAAAGAATTACAATAATGCTGCTACAATAACTCATTTCTTATCACTTGAAAACAGCCGAAACTTGTTTTCAATTTTCATTACTCTAACTCAATTTTTTGAGTTTTGAGTCATAAAAACTGAAAACAAAAATTTAACCAAACAATACAATCAGGTGTAGGACCCATGAAAACTGAGTGATGAGTGATAAAAACTCTCTAAACCAAACGTGGCCTGAGATTCCCATGAATTAGGAGCAGCTCTACGTTGTAGTCAGGGGGTTCAAATGAACCCCCTGACCCGAAATTTATATATATATATATATATATATAATTTTTTATTAAAAATTGTTTTAAACCCCTGACAATACAAATTTGTACCCCCTCACCTTCAAACCTGACCCTTTTTATTTAAAGCCCAGCTTAAACTTTGAAAAAAAAAAAAAAAAGTCCAATAGAAAATTTCGGTCTTTAATTTCAGAAGCCCATAAATAAAATATTGAAAAATCATAAAAATAAGGCCAAATAAAACCTAGTAGTTGCCACTGGGTAGCCTCAAAAACTCCCACTATCCTTCTTCACTCTCCAGACCCAAAGGAAAAAGGTTGTCTATACTTCACACACAAAATCTGCCACTGCTTAGCCCCATAATCTGCCACTGCTGCCACTTAATTGCCGCTTGATATGCCGCCTGGATCTGGTTTTGACAATCTATGTTCTTAATCGCCGCCTCCATATCTCTCTCTCTCTCACTGTGAGTGTGTTTTTGCTTTGTCTTTATCTCTGTTCATGTGTCTTCTTCGAAACTCCACCTCTTACTCACATGTTTGATGTCTTGCCATATGTTGTATATAGGTTATAGTGTTTTGTATTTTTTAATTGAGTTTTGAGCCATATACATGTCTGATTGTGTAGTCACTATTACTGTAGTTTCTATGAATCTATGTGTAGTCATAATTGAGTTTGTCTTTTGCACTTTGACTGTTTGATTGAATTTGTGACTTGTGAGTAGTTGTTAGCTATGTGGGTGGGTTAATACATTAACACTAAAGGACAATAAAAATATAAAATATTTAAAGAATTGTAAACTTATAAATTAAAAAATTGCAAAAAAAAATCAATTAACAACAATAATTAATATGTTTATTACATTAGAAAAAAAAAATATGCCAAATGATCTTATACTTTATTATTTATTTTTTTGCTAGAACTATGGACAAATTTGTAATAAGTAAACTTCGTAGGCTGCAAGATTCATCTCTTACTCAAGATTTATCTTCTACTCAAGGCTCTCCGTACACAGAATAAGCTAAGTGAAGGATAAAAAAAGTTAGCAAAATCAAAGTGTTAGTTTGCCGTGCCAAGTAATACACGGGATTGAAACCAAGAAAGGAAAACCGTTCCCTCAACACGAGTAATCTCAGAGAAGAAATTAATTGCTTTGAGAGAACAGACCTAAATGATCTATGCCTAAATACAGATCTTTTGCCTATTATAGAGAGTAAGGCTATTAAGGGAGAGATGAGATCAACCTATTAGTGCATGCCTGCCGTTCTAAACTCTTTGTTTTTTTTCTCTCGTTACTTCTTACTTTTCTTTTCTTTTGTTTTACTTCCTTTCCTTCTTAATGCTTACTTCTGGTTATGGTTTTTCTTAGAAATTCCTATTACTGTGATTTTTCAAATCCCCCCTCCTTTAGTGCACAGCAAGGGGTCCTTTATATAGAGCCTGTCGTGACTGGTATTTACTGTTTTAGCCCTTAACTGCCTTTTTCTGGTGTGGGTGTCCTTGCCGACCACTTATTGGTCGTCAATTGTTTAACCACCATCACTTACCTGTGCTGGCTGTGTTGCTCCCCTCTGCTAGACAAAGAAAGCTATTTTGTTTGTTTACCTATCATGGCTTTTCTATCCGTTACAGTGTGTGTGTGCGCTCTCTCTCTCTCTCTTTATCTCCCATGACATGCACCTAGTGGTTTCAACTCATCCTTACTTCTTTTGGGTGGCATGTCATCCCAGCATGATATTTCCCCCAAAAGAACATGAGCAAGAACCCCAGAATAGGTTTTTTCCCTCTCCCCACCGCTAGACCATACCCTCTCTTACCTCTAACCCATGACCCACCACTTCCTATATTGGCTGGGTACAGACTGGTGGTGCTTGGGTCTTGCGCGTGCTTTACCTTCTTCGCCTGCTACTCATGCATTTGTCGTGATCTGGAGATTGGTCTGTACGTTCTACCGCGCACTTTTGGCTTCTTATGGCATGGGTTATTTTTCGATCTGCCATTCTTTATAACTTGCTTCTTTTTGGGATTAGGCCTTGTCGGATCATGGGCCTTCCTTCACCCGGCCTACTCTATATTCACTCTGTGGCCTTGTTAGCATTTCCTGCCATACCACTCTGTTATTCCTCCTGTAATGTTGTTTGAATCAATCTTGTTGGTCCTCTTTGGGCTTGCTGTTTATTTCCCTCCCAATGACTCAGTGTGTTCACTGGGCCTTTTCTTACATTGTTTGTGGGCTCATGTGTCCCATTTCCCTCTTGGGCATCCTTGGGCTTCCTCGACCATTTTCCAATCCTCCTTTCCCATGGTCCTTTACTAACTCTCTTGGGTTTCCTTGGCCCAATTACTTCATACCTCATCCTTGGGGCTGATGGGTCTTCCATTAGCTCCTTACTTTCTTTGCTTGCATTATTTTGGGCCTGCTGTGGCCCATTCTCGCTTTTCTACATATTGCCCATGAGTTTGCTTCTTCTCTCTTTCCGAGCTCATTCAAGCCTGTTTGCTTTCTCAAGACCCACTTTATGAGCCTGTGAGCCGTTCATTCCTGCCACTTGGGCTCAATGGCTATTTCTTGCTTACTAACTTTGGTCTGTCTGTGTTGCTGGACTTTTTCTCTTACTGGGCTTGTCAAAAATGAGCCTCAACAAACTGTAAGCTCTACTTTTTTTTTTTTTTTTTTTTGAGAAACAAACACACACAAGGGAGAGGGAAATGAGTTCTAAAACAAAGGCACACCACACCTGTAAGCTCTACTTGATTATCAAAAACAAAAAAACAAAAAACAAAATAAAAGTAAGCTCTACTTGAATTTTTTTTTGCCTCAACCATGATTTGACTTTCTATCATAGCTTAATTAATGAGAAATAAATTCATGATTCAACATGCTAAAGTGACCCAAAGGAAAATTTATTTTATACGACAGACATATGATACATCTGTGAGATGGACACAAATGTCTTATATTCTTAGCTCATACATAAATTTCTTGATTTGGAGACATTAACATCATGCTATTAGCAACATGGTTACAAGTATCCCGATCCAAATTTTAGGATCTTACGATCTTAAGATCTGACATTCCTAAACCTTTTTAGATCTCACTAGGATCTTTACTAAGATCAAATTCGTGTGAGATCCAGATCTGAGATCTTATAGGATCCCGATCCCATAGCGATACTAATTAAAGATCCTATGATATAAGGAAAATTTAAATAAATAATAAAAATAATAAAAATAAAAAAACTTTTTTGGTCCTCCAAATGGAGCCCGAATTGATAAAATATATATATATATTGGCCCGAATTGATAAACTTTTTTGGCCCGAATTGATAAAATATATATATATATATATATATATATATATATATAATTAATATAAACTTCTTCTTTTTTAGCTAGGTGACAATAAAAAAAAACAGTTTATACTATTAATGATGAATCTAAGTTTGGTGATACAAATAAAAATGAAGTGAATGAACCTTCAAATGCAACATTAAGAGATTTTGATGACTATCTAATGGATGATGCGAGCCATGTGGCTGCTAACAATAACAATAATGTTGTTTATAATCAACCGTACTTTGAGGAACCCATCCAAGATAACCAAAACTTTGGTCTTGCTAATTGAGTGTGTTTATGGAGTTATTTGAAACATTGTTATTTGCTTTGCTTTGTTTTGTTTATTGAGACATTATGCATGCTTTGAGTTGTTTAACTTAAAATTTGGTATTTGTGAGTTGTGACTTTTGAACTTTGAACTTTATTTATTTCTAATTTGGTACTTTACTTTTTATTAGTAATTTCACTAATTTGTATTAAATTTTTTTTTTTCAACTTTTCTTTAATATATATTATGAATTATAATTATAGGTATTTTTTTAATATTTTTTTAATTGGAAAATAGGATGTTACGATCCTCATGCTGATCTTACAATCTGATCTCCAAACACTCTCATCGATTCCGTGTAGGATTTCGTTCCTGACAACCTTTAATATTAGTTTTTTTTTTTTTTTTTTTTTTTTTTTTTTTTTAATGAGAATCAACTTTTAATATCATTTAGTGACAAAGGATAGGCTCAAATTAAATTGTCTTTTTAGTTATGGTGTCAACTCTAAAGTTCTGCACGATTGCACCTTGGTCTACGTTTTGTTAAAGTGGTACAAAGATTATTGGGGTTATATTGCTTATCTTGTATATGCCGACAAATATTGAAAAAAAAAATTTAAGAGAGAAGGAAATGTAACTATGAAAGTCCAAATAATCTCTTCAATTTTTTTTTTCAAAAGTCCAAATAATTTTTACTGCACTCCTAGATATAATTAAATTAACTATCAGTGCTCACCCAAAAAAATAAAAAAAATAAAGATTAACTATCAATGGAGGTGTCTAGCGGTGGAGAATACCAAATTAATTATAATTTCTTTTAATAATATTGGGAATAGTATGTGACAAATACACTAATAGAATTGTGTGTTCCAGTCAAGATTTTTGTAACTATCAAAATTCATGTATTACATGTATCATGGATAGAGTGACTCGTTTGTTTCAATTAATAATATTTCTTGAAAATGACTTTTTTTTTTTTTTTTTTAAATTGACCCCCTTTTTTTGTGCTTTTTGTGCTTGATTGAAATCCTAAAATTGCGATAAAAGTATTTTAAAATATTTGGTTTGCTCCTAAAAAATCATTGTCTCAAATTCCTTTTTTAATTACAAATAATTATATGGACAAGAACATTCATTCATGAAAATAAATATCAAATGAAAAAATATGTAATATTTTGAAAACCTCAAATTTGGAATTTACATGAAAAATTAAGTGAAAAAATAAATGTTTTCAAATGTAAGGACACGATTTGTGACAACCCATAATAATGTTAGGTTCGCACGTAAAAAGGCTCAAACAATATCATTTATAGAGCGTGGGTTTGAAAGGTTAGGCCTTAGTCACCAGACGGTGGGTTTTTCGTGGTGTTCATACATAGTTAAATCGTGTTCGCCCTGGGAGTCTTTCTCCTGGAGGCGGGTTGGGAGGCTCTGGTTTCTGGCCATTTTTCCCAGCCCGCCTCTAGGAGAAAGACTCCCAGGGCGAACACGATTTAACTATGTATGAACACCACGAAAAACCCACCGTCTGGTGACTAAGGCCTAGCCTTTCAAACCCACGCTCTATAAATGATATTGTTTGGGCCTTTTTACCTGCGAACCTAACATTATTATGGGTTGTCACAAATCGTGTCCTTACAATTGGCGCCGTCTGTAGGGAGAGCTTGTGTTAACTTAAAAGACTTCCGGTGCAACGTTTCCGATGGAGGAAGTGGGTCCACACCAGCTCGCGGTGGGACAGCATCAGGAAGATGCTAACCTGCACCAGGCAGAGTCAAGGGGCTCCCAGCATGGTGATCCCCGAAGGAGTCCCGAACGGAGAGAAGTCCATAAAGGGAGTGTACGTACAACTCATACCACTAGAAGCCACTCTCGTGGGAAGAGTCACGTCTCACGTGGGAAGAGTCACGTCTCACATGCGAAGCATGATGGGAATCTGCAACGTGAGATTGCAGATTTGAAGAGAGAGTTGCGCCTTGCACGGCGGGAGCGCTCCCCACCTTGTCCCGAACCATCATCGAAGGAGTCGGATGGAGCTAGTTACAGGCGGAGATCGAGGACTCCGCCAAGCGAAACTTTCTCCTATGAAGAGAAGCACCGCCATCGACGTAAGCGTAGAAGTCCACCTAGTAAGGGCTTGGGAAATGATGCCATGAACAAGGCCCTGAGTCAAATTTCCAAGAAACATAGACGATGCGATTCATCCTCGGCGATTCCATCAGCCTACGTTCTCTCTATATGATGGTCATTCAGATCCAGTGGAACATTTAAGCTATTACAGCCAGAAGATGGCTATTTACTCCAGGGACGAGGCCTTGATGTGCAAAATTTTTCCATCGAGTTTGGGTCCGACGGCGATGAGGTGGTTCAACGGCTTAAGGGTCAATTATGTTGGATCTTTCAAAACACTGACTCGGGCTTTTGGTGCTCGCTTTATTACATACAGTAGGGCTCCTCGGCCTTTGGGATCTTTGCTGACTCTGTCTATGCGAGAGGGTGAGACTCTCAAGAATTACTTGGATAGGTACTGGGAAATGTTTAACGAAATAAAGGGAAAGAACGATGCTGTGGCTATAACCACTTTCAAAGCTGGTCTCCCAGCTGATCACGATTTGAGGAAATCCCTGATGGGTAAACCGGTCACCAGTGTACGCCAACTGATGGATAGAATAGATAAGTACAAAAGGGTAGAGGAAGATCAACTTCAGGGAAAAGGAAAGGTCAAGGTGATCCCTCAGGATAAGAGGGATGTCAGGTCGGACCGTTATAATAACAGCCGACCACGGAGGGATTTTGTTAGGCAATCAGGTTCGGTGGACGCCCAGGTTGTTAATGCAGTATTTCGAGAGCCAGTTCAGCAGGTTTTGGAGAAGATAAAGAATGAGCCATTCTTCAAATGGCCGAACAAAATGGCGGGGGAGCCTAGGAAACGCAACCCGAGCTTGTACTGCCATTATCATCAGGATCATGGGCACACGACGGATAACTGTAGGAATTTGTGGGACCACTTGGAGCAATTGGTCCGTGAAGGGAAATTAAAACAACTCTTGCATCACTCCAGTGGAAGGGCAAGTCAAGCAGGTTCAGAAGTGCACAGGGACGCTTCGTCAAGACTCCCTTTGGGTACGATTAACGTTATCTTCGCGGCTCCGGGCAGGACTGGATCTTGCCCCGCTAGAGTGTTGTCGGTGTCCCGATCCCCGGCCGAGGATCATTCCCAAGCATTGAAGAGAGCCAAGAAGTGTGTCCCCCTGATTCTAGGCTTTTCAGATGAGGATATGGTTGGGACCATACAGCCCCATGAGGATGCTTTAGTGGTAACGTTGAGGATTGGCGGGTACGATGTCAGAAGAGTGATGGTTGATCAGGGTAGCGCTGTGGATGTGATGCATCCAGACTTGTACAAGGGGCTAGGTTTGAAACCAGAGGACTTAACAACCTATAACTCTCCTTTAGTAAGTTTCGAGGGAAGGTTGGTCACTCCCAAAGGGCTAATTAGGCTGCCTGTGCAGGCAGGTACGGATGTGGTGGAGGTGATACCTGAACAGTAAGGAGGTAGCCTTACAGCTGCTCATAGAAAGTTCCAGGAGGTGCTAGATAGGACAGAAAGAAATCCTCCGAACCTAACCTACACGTGTGTGGTGAGGATGGAAGGCAAATGGTGGTATATAAACTGAAAGAAGAACATGCAAAAGAGGGGGATCGGAACAAAAAAAAAAAAAAAAAAAAAAAAAAAGAAGAGAGGAAGAAAACCTAGCAAAAAGAAGAAGAACGAAAAGAGAAAAAGAACTGTATTAATTACCAAGCAAAACGATCGTTGTGCTAGCTTTGGGCCTTCAATATACGTGAGGGTGAGTCTTTTTATTATACAAAAGTTAACCTAGTTCTTTACACCCACACTCTACAAATCATATTGTTTGAGCCTATTTACAGGCGAACCCAATATCGTGTTGGGTCGTTGCAAATCGTGTCCCTACATCAAACAAAACAAAAATTTTTTGGATTATAAAGTCAAAAGTTGGTCAAGACTGCTCAACCGCGTATGTGTACAGATAAAGAGAAGGCAAACTGTAAAAAGAGAGAGGTTACCGTTAGATTTTTTTTTTTTTTTTTTTTTTGGGTGGTCTGCAGTTTATTTTTAGTGATTTTTAATTTTTTAATAATTTTAATTTTTTTAAAAAAAATTCTCACACTTTTTGACTTGTTTTCCATTGAACACAAAGCACAAAAAAATATTCCTTTTTTACTTGCATTTTCGTCCTACCCAACACATCTGGCAAAACAAAAAAGCATTCATATACGCATAAACGCGTTATTTGATTATTTGAAGTCGGAAGCAAATTATTTGATTATTTGATTTGAATTCAAAAATAAAAAAGTGAAAGCGTGTTCACTTCGCTTGCATTATTAATTCTCGAGGACCCCTTTATGTCTTTACCCTTTATCCTTCTTGTATTTTTTTTTTTTCTTTTTTTGCTGAATTATGTGTGTCTTTATCCAATAGATTAGGACATGACTTGTTTTCCACTCTCGATTGCTGTAGACTGGAAGAACATATCTTCAAGTGCAATTACTAATCTACCCTGTTATGTTTTAAAAATAAAAATAAAAAATTATTCTAACCACATAAATTATTAGAAATGTGAGCAAAATGTTTATAATTTCTGAGCTATTTAATAATCGGGATTATGAGCTTTTGGATAAGCAATTTGCATTGTTTGACAAGTCTATCTAGCATTGGCTTATAAGCTAGGTTTTTTACTTTTAACTTTTATATACTACTTTTTAAAATCTCTTTTTTTTTTAAAAAAATACAAATATACTTTAACATATTTTCGACAAAATACTAAATAAGTTGTTTTCAAAAAAATACTAAAAAGTAAAGAAAAAAAGTCATAAGCGACTAGAGTGGGATGAAAAAAAAAAAAAAAAACTAATTAGGATAAAATACAATCAACACTCCTAAGATTAAGGCCAATGCTAATCAAATTCAAGACATTCCAAAACTGACCAACTTGATCGGACTAAATTTTATCCAACTAATATATATATATATATATATATATATATAGAGAGAGAGAGAGAGAGAGAGAGAGAGAGAGAGAGAGAGAGAGAGAGAGAGAGAGAGAGAGAGAGAGGTTCAAGTTACACATTTTTTAAACTATTGGATTTAAGTAGATCCAACCGTCAAAAAAGATATCCAATCAATTAAAAAAAGAAAAAAAGAAAAAAAAAGAGTTTGCTGATTTGTAAGCTAAGTTATGGTTGTAATAATTATTTGATGTTTTCTGAACATTTTACATGTGTTTTGCTACTTGAAAACTATAGATTTTGTCATTTTCTATCTCTATTGCCTAGTTGATTCTCTTTTAAATGAATTATTGCTATTGTAGGCATGTGTTCCTGTCACTCTTCTTGCTAGAGGAGTTACATCTTAGGATCTCATTAATTATCCCTCATTTATTATATTTTATACCTATCTTTAAAGCCCAAAAAAGTGTTACTTCTGACTCTCTCTCTCTCTCTCTCTCATTGCAAACCTTGAAACTTGTTCATCCATAGATTCTTCAATACCCTATGAAATTTCAGATAGAGATGTAGAGCTCTTGTCACTCACAGGACCATTGACATAGCTTGTAGTCACTCCAAAATAAACACCAAAACTCAACTTGGTTCTTTTAGAATCAAGGACATAAATATGGTTTAGAAGAATAACAAGCTAATGTTGTGGAAGATGTAACTCCTTCAGCAAGAAGATTGACAGAAACACATGCCTACAATTGCAATAATTCATTCAAAAGAGAATTAACTAGGCAATAGAGATAGAAAATGACAAAATCTATAGTTTTCAAGTACCAAAACACATGTACAACGTTCAGAAAACATCAAATAATTATTACAACCATAACTTAGCTTACAAATCAGCAAACTCTTTTTTTTTTCTTTTTTTAATTGATTGGATAACCAAATCAACAAACTCTTATTTAAAAGTACACATGTCCCAGGTAAGAATAAAAATCATCTGCCCTAGACTATATACAGACTAACTTAACAATTCAAGGAATATATGCAGCAACAACCAACTTTAGCATCCATGGAGAGTCTGAAAGAACCAAGTTGAGTTTTGGAAGTTTTGGTGCTGCTTTTGGAGTGACTACAAGTTATGTCAATGGTCCTGTGAGTGACAAGAGCTCTACATCTCTATTTGAAATTTCACGAGTCCAAATCTTCTGTCCCACTTTTCCTGATCCATTCTATACTCCACCAATAAAAACATGCCACGTGTTCACCTAATTAATTAAATACTACTATTAATTAATAACGGTAGTATTAATAAGTCAATAATGATAGTATTTAATTAATTAGGTGAACACGTGGCATGTTTTTATTGGTGGAGTATAAAGTGGAGTAGGAAAAGTAGGACAGAAGATTTGGATTCAAATTTCACAGGGTATTGAAGAATCTATGGATGAATAGGTTTCAAGGTTTTCTATGATAGACAGTGAGAGAAACGTAAAGAGAGAGTCAAATATAACACTTTTTTTTTGGGTTAGAGATAGATATAAAATATAATAAATAAAGGATGATTAATGAGATCCTAATCAAAATAGGGAAATACTAACAAGTGCCCTAAGGGCACTCATTAATAATCCATTTAAAGAAAATTTTTATGAGAAATGAAAAAAAAGTAATTAATATTTTGACATTTTTTTTCATTTTCCATAAAAATGGTATCAAAACTTTCCTAAAATGAATTATTAACCAGTGCTCTAAGGGCACTCATTAGCATAACCCATCAAAATATTAGCATTAATAAGAGTCTTTAAATCTAATGTTTTAAAAAATGTGTAAATTTTTAGAGTTACACCCCTGAACCCATCTCATATAGATAAGGTTTAGCTATTCCCTTTTTCTTTTACAAAAAATAATTAATTTGATTCTGTTCTTTGTATTATTTTATTTTCTGATTTAATATGGACTTAGTTTGGAACAAATAGACAACATATTGTGTGCCAACTGCCAGCTACCAAAAACTTTTCAGTATTTTTTTATTTTTTTATTTTTTGGTAAGAACACTTTTCAGTATTTAATATAGAAACATCAATAATTCAAATTTTCTATCCCCATTATAACTTATTATTATAGGAAAGTGAAGTACATATTGTGACAAAAATTTAAATAAATATCAAAATACTATTAGTTAATATTTATTTAAATATTAAGGACAGAATAAAAAACAATTTATAAGATTCAACTACTCTAAAAAATAAGTGAACCCCATATTGATTTAATGGTATTGAGAAACCACATAGTAGTAGATTTCAAACTAAAATTATCTCCCAACGCAACAATTTATTTTTTAAAAGAAATAAATTAAGTGTGAAAGATTTTTTTTTTTTTTTCAAAAAAACCAATCATTATACAAATTGTTTTTTTTTTTATCCTTTCAGTAATTCAAACAAATACGAGGGTTGTTTCCCATTTGACAGTTGACACTGACGTAGATTCCCACAAACACGTTTTTGTTTATAGAACTTTAGAATTTTTTTTGGGGGAAAGAACTTTGAACTTAGTTTGAAGTTTCTTGAGCATTAGCATTGGAAAATGCTAATGCTATTCTATTTTACAATTCTAAAAACCACTTTATCATTTATACCATCTTATTTTACAATACTTTCACATCCCAAACTTCTATTTTTATTAAAATATTATCTTTTAATCTTTCTTTTAATCTTTCTTTATTATTTTTTTTCTAACCGAAACTTTTGTTTTCCTAGGCTTTCCAACAGTCTTTTTTTTCCTCTATTTCTCCCTCAACACCGGTTCAACACACAAAGCCTTCCTCTCTTTCTCCCTCAACACCTGTGTGACACACACAGACCCATCGGAACAAAAACCCAGAAAAACCCTGTTGAGGTCTAAAATAGGTCATAAAGAAATAAGCCCAAAAACAAAAGAACAAGTCAAGCCCAAAAGAAAAATCTCAGGCTAAGCCCAAAAGTAATAGGCACGGATGACCCATGGGAGGCAAAAGGAAGGCCCAGAGGATCCTGAAGCCCAGAAGAGGAAGAATCATCCCAAAAAGAGACCACGGCAAAATAAAAAGAAACAAGGATCCTCAAATCCCTTCAAGCACAAATAAAAAAAGAAAAAAGAGAAGACTGGGACAGATTGGTAGAAAGAAGACAGGAAAAGAAAAGAACAAGAAACGCAAGTGACCTTTCATGGCACAGACAGCAAAAGGGGCCTCGGGAAACCAGGACAGGGAAGAAAGAATGGCAACGAATGACTTTCAAAAATGGCAGAACAGGATTCCGCCCAAATAGGAAAGAAAGGAATACGCCAGAAATGAGGATACCGAGAAGGGCATAGCTCAGCACGTCCCAAAGAGGATGGCCAACCAGAAGCTTTCGAAGGAATCAGAACCAAGAGAAGGAAAAAGTGAGAAAAAACGGCAAAGGGACTTACCGAGGCGACAGAGACAGAACATGCTCTGTTTGCAAAAGAACAAAACAGGGGAACCCGGGACACCCAGAAAAACTCCATTATAAAAGGAGGGGACGGGTCGTGAAGAAAGCGGCAAGAAAAAAGGAAAGAAAACACACAAAAAAAAGAAGAAACTCTCTAGGAAGAACCATCAGAAAAATCCATCCAGAAAGAAAATACTAAGGGAAGAACGAAATACTTCTTCCCGATATCCTGTAAAGGCCACTATTGCACATACTCGGATTCAACATGAATCAAACTTTGCAAGTTTTGAAGGCTGAAATAGCCATTCAAGACTGCAATTTTTGAGCTTGATTGGACCTTGTATCACGTCCTAGTGAGCTTTCTGTAATCAAACAGATAACTTGTTAATGAAATACTGCCTCATAACTTCCAGGATCCCCACTGCACCTTTTTCTTTATCGTTTTTTGCTAATCCTGTCTTTGTTCTGAATTTACGTTGCTAACATTTTTGGGCATTCTACGATATCCTTGTTTGTCATTTTTTTTATATTGTCAGGAGTATTCTCTGTACCTACTTGATTCTTAAACAGCTCGTTAGCTGCAGTGAGTCAAGGCCCGGTCCACCAAATCCCTCTTTTTTTTTTCATTTGGGCCCGGGATCCTTGGGCCTGAGTATCCTAAAAAGGGCACTCTCACATTTTGGCGACTCCGCTGGGGACTGGGCAAAGAAGAAGGAAGAAACAACCCTTCACAGAGAATGCCTCCAAGACAAAGAAACAGCAAGGGAACTAATGTGCCACCTACGGCCTCTGAGCCTGTAGGAGAAAACGAGGAAGTCTCCAGGCAAGGAGGTGGGATACCCTTGGTAGAACAGGAGGTGGTGTCAGAACAAAGACACGCGAGGCAGGAACCAGACCTAATGGCCAGAATGACAGCAATGTTAAAGGATCTGGAGCAAGAAGTTCGTCTTCTCAAAGAAGGCAGGACACAGGAGGTCAGAGACAATATTCCCCCTACTGGTCACCAAGATGGGGCACATCCAGAAGGAGGGTCAGCAGTGGGAGGAAGGGCCAACCCTCAGTACCTGACGCTGGCAGACGTCAATGCCCTCCTGGAGCAAGAAAGGGAAAAACTCTCAGGGATCCCCAAGCAATTCTCTCGGGATCCCCCGTTCCCTCCAGAACTTCTTTGCAAACCATACCCTAAGGGGTACGAACCCCCAAAGTTCCATCCTTTCGATGGAAGGAATGGAAGTGCAGTAGAACATGTGAGTAGGTTTGTCCACACTATGGGCCCCTATGCAGGAGACAAAGAATTATGTCTAAGGGAATTCGCCAAATCCTTAGTGGATAGGGCATACACTTGGTACACCACACTGAGACCCGGGTCCATCAAGACCTGGGATGAGATGATGGAAAAATTCTGCGCCAAATATTACCCAGGTGAAGACAAAATCACTTTCCAGAACCGACAGATGGTGAGGCAGAGACCCGGAGAAGACCCTGCTCAGTTCATTAAAAGATTCGAAGACGTGTCCCTAGACTGCTATGGAGACCATGAAGAAAAGGAGCTCGTGGAGACCTGTATAGCCAACATGCTTTTTGATTACAGACTCAACCTTGAAAATTTATGTATCACACAATTTGCTAACCTGCTACAGAGAACTAGAAGGACGGCGCAGACCATGAGAACAAAAAGGCTGCCCGCATCCCAAGCTATGACAGCATCAGCAGGAGAGAAAAGGAAGAGACCAAATGGGAAGGTGTTTGAGGAACCACCAGTGATCCCATGTACAGCTGAGGAGTTAAGCCATGTCCTAGACAAGTGGATTGGAGACGGGGTGGTCAGGCCATTCACTGTGTCCAGGCCACCAACAGAAGAAGAAAGGAAGAACCCTTTATTTTGCAGAATCCATAATTATGTCAAGCACTCCACCAAGGATTGCTGGACACTTCGCAGACTCTTCCACAAAAAGTTGAGAGAATGAACCTTGGAGCTCACCCAGAAGGAGCCGGAAGTGCAGAGAAACCCCTTGCCTAACCACAAAGGAAAAGGGGTGGTAGCAGAAGTAATACACGGGAACCCGGCAGAAGCAGGAGAATCTGAAGGATCCTTCCACCCGAGCACAGTCAGGACCCTCCAGAAGAATCCCAAGTTCAGGTCACTATTCAATCAGTTAGGATTCGGACCAGAAGCAAGGAGGGTGGCCACAGAGTCTCTCATGAGTATAGCAGCAGATTCAGGGATGGAATGCTTTACAGCTGAGTCACATGCTAGTCGAGCTTTCCTGGAAACAACCAATGCAATAACCTTCACTGATGAAGATATGGAGATTGAGCACCCAGACCATTGTAGACCCCTTTATCTAATGGCCACCATAAACGGCGTTCAAGTCAGAAGAGCACTGGTGGATACAGGGGCATCACTCAACCTCATAGCTTTAAGTACCCTGGAAGCTGTTGGGTTAGTTGACAGAAGGATCCTAGGGACTCCCATGGAGATAACAGGATTTGGAGGATCAGTAGAGTCAACAGAAGGATACGTGCAGCTAGCCTTAAGGGTGGGGCCGATAGTAGCTCTGACAAGGTTTCATGTAATTAATGCAGAAGTTTCTTATCACGTGTTGTTGGGACGCCCGTGGCTTCATAAACATCGCCTTATTCCATCCACGTTCCATCAATGCATTAAAGGGAGACTGAATGGGAGGCCCATAAGGATCCCTGCCAATCGTAATCCTTTCAGCCAGGGAGAAGTGAACTTCGCAGAAACAATGTTTTATGATGAATTGGAGCCAGATGATGAGAACCCCGCCCCGGGGACCCCGGGGGCACCAGTCCTAGAAGAAGAAGAAGGAGGAAGGGGCACCCGTGACCTGAGAAACCTTCTAGAAAGCAAGAGACAGAAGAGGGAGCCCAGCTCTTCAGGATCCCGAGAATGTGTGGTGGTGCGGGAACCTGGGGGAAGATTGATTTATCGTTTGTGAAGGTGCGCGAGACCTGAATGCATTGTGCAGGAAGGTCCCGGACCACCAAGCTACATGATGGCCCAAGAAGAAATCCCAGAAGAACCAGTTAAGGAGGCTCAGATCCAGCCTGAGGAAGAATTAAAGGAAGTAGACTTGGGAACAGAACCAGGATCCCGAAAACCTGTCTTCATTAGCAGTCAATTGGTGGCTCAAGAAAGAGAACAACTGGTAACCTTACTTCGAAAATAGAGAGATGTGTTTGCATGGACCTATGATGAGATGCCCGGTCTAGACCCAGAGTTGGTAGTCCATTCTCTTAATGTGGACCCAGGGATGAGGCCAGTAGTCCAACCAGCTAGGGTCTTCCACACTGAGATAGAAGCTCAAATAGTCCAAGAGGTTAGGAAATTACTAACAGCTGGTTTTATCAAACCCATCCAACATCCAAAATGGCTTTCCAACATTGTACCTGTAAAGAAGAAAAATGGTCAAATCCGTTGCTGTGTAGACTTTCGCAACCTGAACAAGGCATGTCCTAAAGATGAGTTCCCCTTGCCCAATATAGACCTCCTTGTAGATTCAGCCGCTGGAAACTCGATGTTCTCATTTATGGATGGGTACAGTGGATACAACCAGATCCGCATGGCAGCCAAAGATGCAGAGAAGACGGCATTCAGAACTCCGATTGGGAACTTTTACTACACTGTAATGCCTTTTGGCCTCAAAAATGCGGGGGCTACGTATCAATGAACCATGACAGCCATTTTCCATGACATGATGCATGAGGAAATGGAAGATTATGTAGACGATATTGTAGTCAAGTCAAAAACCAGAATAGGACATTTCCAAGTACTTGAGCAAGTCTTTGAAAGATGCAGGAAATACAAGTTACGTATGAACCCCATGAAGTGCGCCTTTGGAGTGTCTGCTGGAAAGTTCCTCGGGTTCCTAGTACATCACAAAGGCATAAGCGTGGACCCAGCCAAGGCCACGGCTATTGCCACGATGAGAAGGCCAACTACTGTTAGGGAACTCAAAAGTTTCCTGGGAAGGGTCTCCTACATCAGGAGGTTTGTGCCTGGTTTAGCCTCAGCTACAGCAGGCCTATCCAAGCTATTAAAAAAGGGAAATGAATTTACCTGGGGAACGGAGCAGCAGGAAGCTTTTCAAAGAATTCAGGGCATTATGAATCATCTGCCCACCCTCTAGGCACCAGTACGTGGGCGACCTCTGTTGCTATACCTAGCATCAAACTCCCAGGCAATAGGAGCTTTGCTGGCACAAGAAGATGACCAAGGAAATGAGCAGCCCATATATTATGTAAGCAGAACACTCAAGGATACCGAGACCAGGTACCCCAGAATAGAGAAAGCCTGCCTAGTGATCGTTTATGCATCACAAAGGTTGAAGAGGTACTTCTCAACTCACCAAATCCTCTTGGTGACCAAATCCCACCCCATAAAAGCACTCCTGCACCAGCCCCTTCTCACGGGAAGGATAGCACAATGGCTAGTGTTGCTCTCACAATATGATATAGGTATAAAAACTCCCAAGGCTGTCAAGAGCCAGGCCATAGCAGATTTGCTTGCTCAATTCCCAGGAAAGGAAGAAGGCCCGCTGAGTGAAGAAATCCCCGGCGAGGTAGCAGTGATGGAGATCCCAGGGAAGAAATGGATCATGAGGTTTGACGGATCAGCTACAGCAACTTCAAATGGGGTAGGAATTGTACTAAGCTGCGAAAATGGGGATATCATGCCCCTGTCCTTCAAGCTTGGTTTCTCATGCTCCAATAACGCAGCTGAATATGAGGCATACTTAACCGGGTTGACTATAGCACTCAGCATAGGAGTGAAACATATGAGAGTGTTGGGAGATTCTAATCTTGTAATCTCCCAAGTGAAAGGTGACTTTGCACTACGAGAACAAAGCCTGGCAGCCTACAGGACTTGGGCACAAAGGCTGGAGATGGAATTTCAAACCTTCAGCGTAGAATACACTCAAAGAAGTGAGAACAAGTTTGCAGATGCTCTCGCCACCCTGGGATCCCAAATACCATTTAATGGGAGGGATACGCTGATAAAAATAGGAAAGTAGGAACGTTCTATTGTAAGGATCCTCCAAGGGATGTACCCTGGGGAATCCAAACAGTGGGACTGGAGGGACGAAATCAAAGAAAAGATGAAAGAGGCAAGCCCCAGAGGGAACATCAAAGAACTAATGGATTACACTCAGATAGAAGGAGAGTTATATAAGAGACTGCCAGGAGGAATATTGTCCAGATGTATCACCGAGAAGGAAGGAAAGGCGAAACTAGAAGAATTACACGCCCAAGCATGTGGAGTCACAGAAAAAGTCAGCCTATACAGAAGGATGCAACGCAGGGGATATTACTGGCCAGATATGGACAAGGAAGCAGCAATCATACAGGGGAAATGCCAGGAATGTCGTTTGGCAATTGATAAAGAAGAAAGCTACGCGGTGTTCATTGCAGAAGACTGGCGGGTTCCTTTCATAGGATACCTGGCTCGGGGGATCCTGCCAACCGACAGGGAACTGGCCCACAAGCTCAAGAAACTAGCGTGCAGGTATTTCTTGCAGAACGACATTTTATTCAAAAAGGGATATCATGGGGATCCCCTCAGGTGCCTGGGACCAAAGGAAGCTAGAGAAGTAGTCAGAGAGGTGCACTCTGGAGACTGTGGAAGTCACCCAGGAAAGAGAAGACTGTATAAGCAATTATTGTTGTTGGGATATTACTGGCCAACGATGAAAAGAGACTCTGAGGAGCTGGTCAAAACATGTCATGCTTGCCAAGTCCTAGGAGATGCAATTCACACTCACCCAAATGTCCTACAGGATATGACGACGCCATGGCCTTTTCATACTTGGGGGCTCGATCTCATAGGGCCCATAAATCCTCCATCCAATGGTTATATATGGATCCTGGCAGCCACGGAGTACTTTACAAAATGGGTAGAGGCCATCCCTTTGAAAAAAGCTACTGGAGCAGCTGTGGCAAATTTTATTCGAAACCACATCATTACAAGGTTCGGGATCCCCAGAAGATTGATCAGCGACAATGGAACCCCATTCATAAACAGAGATATGAAGGGATTAACTGAAGCATACCACATCAAGCATGGAAGGTCTACCCCATACTACCCACAAGGAAACGGCCAAGCTGAAGCCACTAATAGGGTAATATTAAAGATCCTTAAGAAAATGAAACATGAGTATGGAGGAAAATGGAGTGACCATCTGGCAGATGTGCTTTGGGCATGTAGAAGCTCTGTAAAGACAGCCACAGGATTCTCCCCATTCTCCCTGGTTTATGGAACGGAAGCCATCAGCCCTGTGGAGTTAGTCATTCCTACACCAAGGGTAGTTCTAGAGGAAAACCAGGGAGAAAGTGAGGACACAAGCAATGAAAAGAGGCTAGCAGATCTGGAAGGAGTAGAAGAAGAAAGAGAACTGGCTAAGAAAAGAAGCCAGAGATACCAGCAAAGAATGACCAGAGCATATGCACAAGCAGTACGCCCAAGAGTGTTCAGTAAAGGGCAATTAGTGCTAAGGATGGCGGAGCATGTGAGGAGGAACCTGCCAGGGCCTTCCAAGTTCACCCCGAAATGGGAAGGACCTTACATCATCAATACAGCTCATGAAAGTGGGTATTATTACCTTGCCAAAGAAGATGGAACAGTCCTGACAGAGCCCATAAACGGGAAGTGGCTGAAGCAATATTATGCATAAGGACAAAGGGATCCCGGTACCTCAGGGTCCTTTCACCAGTTTCACTATCTGCTAAGTTCCTTTTATTTTTGTCTTTTTCAGCTTTTATCATGAATTCTAGTCTAAGCTAATTTTGTTCAGGAACATGTGATAGATTGACACTTTGTGGTCAATACTGCACCAAAAGACTTTTTCTTTGTTCCTTGAAAATGACTATGTTTTAATGAAATTCCTATTTCTTCAACATTTAAGTTTTTCATACTATAAAGAAAAAAAAAAAAACAAGTTTGGATAAATTTAAGGAAGGATACCTGAGTCAAAAAAAAAGGGGGAAGAGTGTGTAATGCCCTTTTACATATGGCCCAGGATTCACCCCACAAATAATTTCAGATACCCCACAAACAGTCCCAAGTGCATAGGTCTAGGATCACAGAATAAAAGCAAAATATCTAGGATACCTAGCCTAGCACTTGGCAAAAGGGGAACCTGTCAAAGTTCATGAACTGGGACCGTATCTCGAAAAAATATATGTACATAGAGAAGGATACCAGTGTACCCAGTTCAGTACTTACATAATAGATTACCGGGTACCTGGACCAGAATTTACAGAGAAACCTGTGAAAACCATGGTCCAGGACTCAGGAAAGGAAAGAGCGATAGGAAAGAAAAGGCAATATACCAAAGAAAAAGGTAGATTCACATACTGAAAAAAAAAAGAGAAACAGTTTTGAAACACAAAAGAGAAAGCAAAGAGCAGAACAATGTTCAAAAAAAAAAAGAAAAAAAAAAAAACTTATACAATCCCAAATTTTCTATGTAAATCTAAAAAAAAGAAGGCTAAGGAATGAGGCCGGCCAACAGGGAGGCATCCGGAGAAATAACAGGCACAGCCAAAGTAGAAAGGATCCTCTGCCGCTTGACCTTCAAGTCTTGTAAAATCTTGTGAGCACGAGCCAAAACTTCCTCAGCAGCAGCTATCTCAGTGTCTATACTCTTGAAAGATTGCCTCTGAAACAGCATATGGGCCAGCAGACGCAAGTGATCCAGCAGAAAAGACAAGTTAAACTTGGCCTCTAGAAGGTCTTGCACCACCCCTCTCCACTCCAGAAGCTTTTCTTCGGACAAGGAATCTACAGAGGAATTCCTTAGGGAAATCAGCACAGCACACAGCAACTCCATTAAAATATTGCCCAAAAAAACGCCTCCCCTGAAGCCGCTGGTGAAATCCTCGTGACTCTTAAGCAGACTCTCTAGCAGCGGCAGGCCTTCCACAGGAACGGAGAAACGCAGGAAGCTGCCATAAGAAGACCCAAAAATATGGAAGTGGCTGGCAGGAAGACTGTTGAATTCCAAGAGATCAAAGCGAGCCAGAAAAGAAGAAAGCCTTGAATCAAGATCTGAGGCAGTCATCTTCGAGGCATCCCCCATCACTGTGTCACCACTTGCAGAAACAAGGGGACTTGCAGCCTTTTGCTCTGGACGAAGGTCAGCAACTTGAGCAGGTCTCACAATTCCTTCAGGAATAACAGGCTCAGAACCTGCAAAGCCTGTATCAATATTCAAAAAAAAAAGAAAAAAAAGAAAAGAAGAGGAAGAACAGATTTAGTCTTAAAAAAAAAAGGGAGAAAAAGAAGAACAAACCGGTTCCAGCTTCTTGGGGCAGAGCCTCTTCTTCCTGATCTCCTGACTTCCCCGAAGATTCTGGGAAGGAACATAAGGCAAGTTGAAGAAAAGGTGAAGGACCAATGGCAAAGTGGCTAAAAGAAGGGATAGATGCAGGGGGCTTCGACATATATAAAAAGAAAAGGAGGAGGAAGAAAAGGAAACACGATGGGAGTAACTTGCACTCACCTTCTGAGCTTTCTGATTCTAAAGAAGAGGCAACACTGGGAGCGGATTTCTCACTGGTTTGACCTAAAAGGAAAAGGAAAAGGAGGAACTCAAAAAAAATTGGAAAAGAAAGTAGAATATAACGCCATTTCAAGGGAACAAGGTTTACCTGTTTGTTTGGATAAAGGAGTGTCTCCCAAAGCACCTTTATCTGACAAGGACTGAGGAAACACAGTCCTAATAGGACTGGGAGTACGCTCAAGATGGGGACTTTGAGATGACGGGATCCTAGAAGTTTTGGGATCCTGGGAATCCTGGGAACCTTGCATTGGTTGCCCAGTTTCTTCGGCTGGGTCATCAGTAGGGGGCTCCTCCCCCATAACAGGAAAAACAACAGAAAGAGCTGTGATAATTTCCTCCCCCAGAGCCTTGTCAGTCATAGGAGGGGATACCTCCACCTAAAGGAAGGAGAAGAGGAAAAGGCAGTGTCAAAAGAAAGAAAAAAAAAACACAACAGCAGGAATGCAGACAACACAATGACAGAACAAAAGGGAAAGAACAAAAGAAAAAGGGGAACACATACCACGTCGTCTCCAGAAGATTGGCTCTTACCCGTCTTGTGATCAGACTTGCGCTTAGACTGCAAAGGAAATCACCACTCGTCAGCAAAAATAGAAACAAGTGCGGCAAAAAAAAAAGAGAGAAGAAGGAAAGAAGTCTTGCCCTTCTCTTTCTCTCTACAGATTCTCTGGAAGTCTTTTGCTTACTACGAGTACGCCCAGAGGGTCCTAAAGGAGGCTGGGATACCAAACCAGAGGATCCTAAAGAACCATGGACTGAGGCAGTCACAGGAACCTGGGGAAAAGAATGCTCTACCTTAGTCTTCTTCCGGGTCCTTGAAACCAAATGTTCCCTGACATCCTTGCCTTCCTGAGATGCCAAGTGTGCTTGAGGTTTTCCTGTCTTCCTACTTTTTGCCTCAGAGCCTATTTCCACACCTCCTGTACTCTCGCCAACATCAGCAGCTTTCATTTTCTTTGACTTGACATCCTTACCTTTATTTGGAGCAGTGGCAACACTTATTGTCTCTGTTGCACCCCTTTTGATGGGCACCCCAGAGGAAGCACCAATGATGAGGCTATCACCTAGCCAGGTTTCAGGAAAATCCTGTCCATAAACCACCCAACCTCCCCTGGAGGCATGCCACTCTGCAAACCCAGTCTTGCTGCTTGCAACAGCGGAAACAATCCCAGCAGTAGGAAGGGATAAACGTCTATTGGATGTAGGAGCAGAAACAATGCTAGGATTCGGGACATCCCGAACTGTACCAGTGCCAACATAATCAACAAAGGACTTTTGCACTCTCCTCCAATAACTCGTATAGCCACTAGAAGCAAAGACTCCTCTTTGGGAGTTAGGCACTACAAATTGGGGGCTCCTCCGTGACCAATAAGAAAAGGCTTGCAGCCTCAAGAAAGGATCCAAGGAAGGAAGGGATGGCACCACATCCTTAAAGACTGGAGGAATGTCCTGATCAAAACCAAATTGTCGGAGTACCCGGTGCGCTGAATAATGAGTATATTTTGGGCCACTTGAAGAAGGCACAGGAAGCCAGGAGGGGCTAATGCAGGCAAGATAAGCCAGACTGCCCTCATCACCACGGCGCAAGTCAAAGGTATTACCTGTAGAAGATAAAAAAGAAGACAACACAGAATCACATGCAAAGCCAGGACCAAACTCACGAGGGGATCTCCAATATAAACTCCCTGCTTGGTCAAACAATTCCACAAGATTGAGACCACCACCCTTCAAGCTGATCCAACGAAAAATAATGGGAAAGGCATCGGTAGAATTGCCACAAAGACCCTTCACTATGTCGGGGGATCCTTGGAACTTGTCTTTCACAAACTTCAAATTCCTGCACTTAGCCAAAGTAGCTGCAGAACGGTCCCACATGAAAATCTGAAGGATAGCACAGTGAAGAGACGAAGTGGTCACATAACAAGAGTCACCCTCAGCCTCATCTCCATGAAGCTGGTCCAATTGAGAATAAACATGACCCAAAAACAGAGGGGCCAAAGGATACTGGGTACCTCGAGCCAACTTAATTGCCAATGGAAAAAACGAAGACTTAACCCGTACCCAGGGAACTCACTGAACAAAAACTTACTAAGCCAAAAAGCCAGGAAACCGGCCCACCTCACTTCCTTATCTTTTTCACGAGAGAGGGTCATCACCCATCTCCCCATCCTAGCCGGCTTGCCACCAGAAGAAGCGGCGCGACCACCAAAATGACCAAATAATTTCTCTTCTACCATGAGATCCTCACCAGAAAGGTCAATATCAAAGGGATTCTCTTCACCAAACACCGGGAGGAGGAAGTTATTAACCACATCCTCCAAGGTGACTGTTAATTCACCAGTAGAAAAGAAAAAAGTATAAAGGGAAGGGCACCAACGACGTACCAGATGCCGGAGCCCTTTGGCGTCTCTGAAGCCCTCAAGGTTTCTGGAAATAGCCATTGCCTTTAGGATACCGGCGCGCTCCAGACGACCCACAAACTCAGCATCAGACAGTTCTTTGTCTACCCATATAGGCCAGCCCTGAATCTTTCCTGGAACAAAATCAAAGAAAATAGGAACCGCCTCTCGGATTCCTTGTCTGATCTGGAGATCAAAAATCTCTCTAGGGTCAGGAACTTGGGCGGAACCAGCGAAGCCCGCTTGACCAGAAAACATCCAAACGTGAGGGGATGGAAGAGCCTCACCATGAGATATATGAGGAAAAAATGCGCTGAGAGAATACCAAGGATCCCGTAAAGGGAAGGCCGGACGTTCAGTAACCTCGTGAGAATCACTCGGAGCAGAACCAGAAGAACCTTCACCCTCAGAAGGACTGGGAGTACGCTCTCTCCTCTTTCGAGAAGAAGAAGAAGCCATCGAAACAACACGCGCTCTGAGAAGAAAAAAGATTGAAAGTGCAAAAGGGAAGAAGACCAGAGTAACGGAGAAGAAGAGAAAAAAGAAAAAAAAAAGAAACACAGAGTGAAAGACTCAGAGAAGCAAAGTGATAAGGTGAAACGGCTACAATAAAGGCGCAAATAGCAGTTGGGGAAAAAACAGTTTATGGAAAGACGCGCCAGTTGCCAAGAAATTTAATTTGAAGTGATCAGCAGTTATTAATGAGGGATAACGGGAAACGAGAAAAGTGGGTAGAGGAGTTTTACCTCAAATACCCAACTGCCACGTCCCGTATAAAGAGGAAGCTGCGAGAGGTAATAATGATAAGGGAATGCACAAATACCCAACTGCCACGTCCCGTATAAAGAGGAAGCTGCGAGAGGTAATAATGATAAGGGAATGCAACACGCAAAAAGGAGGCAACTAAAAGCAGCAGAAAAGGGCCGGGATCCCAATTAAAAAGGAAGGAAATCCAGTAGAAGTCAAAGGAAAGGGGGATACCATGAGAGTCCTAGGAAACCTAAATCACTCACGCGTGGGTTTCAGGCAACCCACGAGCTCGGGGGGCTAAATGTTGAGGTCTAAAATAGGTCATAAAGAAATAAGCCCAAAAACAAAAGAACAAGTCAAGCCCAAAAGAAAAATCTTAGGCTAAGCCCAAAAGTAATAGGCACGGATGACCCATGGGAGGCAAAAGGAAGGCCCAGAGGATCCTGAAGCCCAGAAGAGGAAGAATCATCCCAAAAAGAGACCACGGCAAAATAAAAAGAAACAAGGATCCTCAAATCCCTTCAAGCACAAATAAAAAAAGAAAAAAGAGAAGACTGGGACAGATCGGTAGAAAGAAGACAGGAAAAGAAAAGAACAAGAAACGCAAGCGACCTTTCATGGCACAGACAGCAAAAGGGGCCTCGGGAAACCAGGACAGGGAAGAAAGAATGGCAACGAATGACTTTCAAAAATGGCAGAACAGGATTCCGCCCAAATAGGAAAGAAAGGAATACGCCAGAAATGAGGATACCGAGAAGGGCATACCTCAGCACGTCCCAAAGAGGATGGCCAACCAGAAGTTTTCGAAGGAATCAGAACCAAGAGAAGGAAAGAGTGAGAAAAAACGGCAAAGGGACTTACCGAGGCGACAGAGACAGAACATGCTCTGTTTGCAAAAGAACAAAACAGGGGAACCCGGGACACCCAGAAAAACTCCATTATAAAAGGAGGGGACGGGTCGTGAAGAAAGCGGCAAGAAAAAAGGAAAGAAAACACACAAAAAAAAGAAGAAACTCTCTAGGAAGAACCATCAGAAAAATCCATCCAGAAAGAAAATACTAAGGGAAGAACGAAATACTTCTTCCCGATATCCTGTAAAGGCCACTATTGCACATACTTGGATTCAACAGGAATCAAACTTTGCAAGTTTTGAAGGCTGAAATAGCCATTCAAGACTGCAATTTTTGAGCTTGATTGGACCTTGTATCACGTCCTAGTGAGCTTTCTGTAATCAAACAGATAACTTGTTAATGAAATACTGCCTCATAACTTCCAGGATCCCCACTGCACCTTTTTCTTTATCGTTTTTTGCTAATCCTGTCTTTGTTCTGAATTTACGTTGCTAACATTTTTGGGCATTCTACGATATCCTTGTTTGTCATTTTTTTTATATTGTCAGGAGTATTCTCTGTACCTACTTGATTCTTAAACAGCTCGTTAGCTGCGGTGAGTCAAGGCCCGGTCCACCAAATCCCTCTTTTTTTTTCATTTGGGCCCGGGATCCTTGGGCCTGAGTATCCTAAAAAGGGCACTCTCACAAACCCAAGCCACCACTGCCCATTGCTCACCAAAATCCCACCGGAACAAAAACCCATATTAAAAAAAAAAAAAAAAAAAACCCAGCGTCACAACAGAAGGAAAAAAAAAAAAAAACCCATCGGAAACCCAGAATAACCAGCCACTTCAGCCACAACCCAACCACAACAAAGCCACACACACATAAACACAAACCATCAACAAAGCCACACACACACACACACACAAACCATCAGACCAGTTGGAGCCAACAACGGCCACCACACCCACCACCCAAGCCACCGATCAACAAACCCATGCCGCCGATTTGAAACCCAGGCCGTCGAAAATACCCAAAAATAATCACCGGAGCTACCGATGATCAACCCAAACGATCCACCCACCGATCAACCGATCCACCATTTCAAACCCACCGATCAAACGATCCAAACCCACCATCAACCGATCCCAGCCCAACGATCCAAACCCAGGTCGCCGATCCACGCTGATCCAACCTCCAACCTCAAAAATCCAAAACCCAGCACCGGTGCAATGAGAGAGAAGCCGTACGATGAGAGATGAGAGGCCGTGCGATGAGAGATGAGAGAGTGGCCGTGTGAGATGGGTGAGAAATTTTGGCGATGAAGTTTTAGAGAGGAGAGAGCAGATGGAGAAAGAGAAGGAAGAGTGAGAAGAGCACAAAAAATGAGAGGGATGAGAGAGAAATTCCAGGGTAAATAGGAGAATAAAATATTATTTTTTTTTTTGCAATTCGTGAACAGTACAATTCTATGTTTAGAATTGTACTGTAGCAGTATT
This sequence comes from Quercus lobata, assembly GCF_001633185.2. Classification (NCBI taxonomy): domain Eukaryota; kingdom Viridiplantae; phylum Streptophyta; class Magnoliopsida; order Fagales; family Fagaceae; genus Quercus; species Quercus lobata. The sequence continues at coordinate 43,493,757 of NC_044913.1, read as the reverse complement.
GTAAAAAAATTTGCAATACTGCTGTCTAACATTCACTGATGCAGGAGATTTTTAGCTTTAAAATGTCAAATTCCTCTTAGATATGGCATTAGCATTTCCCAATGCTAATGCTAAGTAGAACTGCTTGTAGTTAGAATAAAATTAATATTATTAAATAAATAAATAAAAACACACACCCACATAGTAGTTTGACAAAGTCAAATCATCTGCTTTACTATAAGAGCATCACAATTCTTTCTTGCTTTCCTTCTTTATTTACAAGCTCTAGCAATCACTCATTCATTCTTATCTTGGTGAATAAGGAGGAAACAGAAAAAAAATTGAAGATAATGGACAGAGCACAAGAGGAGCTTCAATTTCTGGGGTTCTTTGGAATCTTCAGAGAGTCCTTCAAGATCATATTTTCAAGGAAAAAACTCTTCAGCCAAATCACTCTAGCTCTCATCCTCCCACTCACTTTCATCTACCTAGCTCACATCCAAATCTCCGACCTCCTTTACTCTAAAATCATAGACCACAATCAGGCCTTAAATTATACACAAAAGAACTCTACTAACTATGAAAAGCTTTCTCATCACATCTCTGCTGAAAGGGCTTATTTCTGGCTCTTCGAAATAGCCTACTTTACCATCCTCCTTATCTTATCCCTCCTTTCCACCTCTGCAGTTGTTTACACAGTTGCATGCATCTTCACAGCCAAAGAAATCACCTTCAAGAAGGTCATGAATGTTGTTCCAAAGGTATGGAAAAGACTTATGGTCACTTTTCTATGGAGCTTTGCCATTCTCTTTGTTTACAACATTGTTGCAATAGTAATAATCTTCTTGTTAGCAGTCTTTTTCTTAAATAGTGTGATTGGAATTGTGATTATAATAATTCTTGTGATCTTATACTTGATGGGGTTCGTTTATATAAGCATAGTTTGGCAATTGGCAAGTGTGGTATCGGTTTTAGAAGCTATTAGGGGAATTCAAGCTATGAAGAAGAGCAAGACTTTGATAAAGGGTAAGATGGGAGTTGCAGTTGCTTTCTTTATCCTGCTTTATACTTGTTTTGTTGGAATTGATTTGGTATTTGGGTATATTGTTGTGGGGGAGAATGTACCGGACATAGCAATCAGAATTGTAGTTGGAATTCTTTCCTTCTTATTCCTATTCAAGCTCATTCTCATTGCTCTTGTTGTCCAAACGGTTGTCTACTTTGTCTGCAAATCATATCATCATCAAACCATCGACAAGTCTGCTCTAGCGGATCATCTTGAGGCCGTTTATCTTGGGGACTATGTGCCTCTAAGGAAGGATGTCCAATTAAGTGACACGCATGCCTAGCTAAACTACTAGTGAAAAACAAAAACAAAAACAGTAGTCTTTTTGTTTATTTCTAGCGGATCATCTGGAGTTTTATTATCTTGGCTAGTTTGTATGTACCTCTAAAGGTCAAGGCTATCGAACTAGGGGAGTTTCATGTCTAGCTTAACTTGTAATGGTGAAAAACAATCTTGCTTATGTTGTACTAATATATTTATATATACATGATAATGAATTATCTTATTAATGCAGTGTTCCTTGTAATGGGTTCAATAAATTATCTTTCTGTTATTTCTCTTGGCCTGGGGGCTTACATATCTTGTTGGTAGGATGAGCTGACATTCCTGTCACAAATTTACTACAAAGTTAAATGATGATTGTTAAGCGATGTGTGTTTGCTATTGTGTCCATGTCAGAAGTATCCCCATCTAACTCCTCTTGTTAATTATAGATGTGTTTGCTATACTGTCCATGTCAGATGTACCCCCATATATGTCCTCTTGATAATTATAGATATGTGGTTCAAATGTGACTCTAATACCAAAGAAATTTTCACAATTTTTGCTAAAAAACAAAAAAGCGAAAACAAGAAACTAGTAAGTGTTTTGCTTATTTCTAGAGGATCATCTGGAGTTTTTATTATCTTGGACACTTTTTATCTTCCTCTAATTTCTAAAGGTCAAGGCTGTCCAACTGGGGGAGTTCCATGTCTATAGCTTATGTTGTAATATTTTATATATACATAATAATGAATTATCTTATTGATACAGTGTTTCTTGTAATGGGTTCATTAAATTTTCTTTTTAATATATGCTTAGGGGCATATATATCTTAGTGGTAGCATGAGCTGAAATTCTTATCACAACTTTACTACAAAGTTAATTGATGATTGTCAAGCGATGTGTGTTTGCTATTGTGGCCATGTCAGAGCTAGCCCCATCTATGTCCTTTTGTTAATTATAGATGAGGTTCAAATGTGACTCTGATACCAAAGAGATTTTCATAATTTTTGCTAAAAAACAAAAAAGCAAAAAGCAAAACTAAAAACTATTAAGTGTTTTGCTTATTTGTAGAGGATCATCTGGGGTTTGTATTATCCTGGGCAGTTTTTATCTCCCTCTAATTTCTAAAGGTCAAGGCTGTCCAACTAGGGGAGTTCCATGTCTATAGCTTATGTTGTAATATTTTATATATACATAACAATTAATTATCTTATTGATACAGTGTTTCTTGTAATGGGTTCATTAAATTTTCTTTTTAATATATGCTTAGGGACATATATATCTTAGTGGTAGCACGAGCTGAAATTCTTGTCACAACTTTGCTACAAAGTAAATTGATGATTGTCAACGATGTGTATTTGTTATTGTGTCCATGTCAGAGCTAGCCCCATCAATGTCCTTGGTTAATTGTAGAGGTGGTTTAAATTCGACTCTAACAAAAGAAATTTTCATTAGTGTTTTCCTTATGTATAGCGGATCATATGGTGTTTCATTATCTTGGGAAATTTGTAGGTACCTCTACAGGTCAAGGCTGTTTAACTAGGGGAGTTACATGTCTAGCTTAACTTGTTGTGACAAAAAACAATCTTGCTTAATGTTGTAATATATAGATGATGTTTTTAATGAATTATCTTATTGATGTAGTGTTTCACGTAATGGGTGTTCTGTTAAATTTTTTTATTTGTTATTTTTATTGGGGGCTTATATTTCTTAGTGGTAGCATTAGCTCAAATGGTGTTAAGCATGATGCAACTTGACTACCAATTTAATTGATGATTTAACAAGTTCAAAGTATTATTTAGGTACTTCCAGAATATAATGAAATGGTGTTCTCTTCTCTCATATTAATAGTGAACCCTACCATAAATTTAATAAGTGGACCTCACCATAAATATGAGAGGAGGAGAGAGCACTATTCTGCGTGCTCCGAGAATATCTAATAATTACTCATAACTATGTCCATGTCAGAGCTAGCTTCAATCTAGCTTCCATTGTGTGGCCCCAAATAATAATAATAAATCTATAGCTTCCCTCAAGCTAAGAAAAATGTGACTCTAAGAACAAACACAGGGAATTTTGAATTTTTGTGGAAAAAAAGAAGGAAGTTTTGATAAATATTATAGGGATTGGGAATAACCTTGAATGTGGAAATTGGCCTCTTTGTCTTGGGGTGGCCCTTGTTCTTAGTCTCTTTGTTTTTATTATAAGTTAGAAATTGGTCTTGGTCTCTTGAATTATGATATCCCATGCCTTGCAAGGCAACTTAGAGATGGGCACATTGACCTGATCTTAAGGTGTCGCAAATTTTGACTGGGCAAGTCAAGATTGTAGCTTGTAGGTGCGGAGCTGCTTCCTCCACTAATATCACTCCAATTGTCCAATTGGACTGAGATGGGATTTTCATCCCAGGTCATGTTATTAGGTGAGATAATTGACAGTTTTTCGGATTTATTTTATTACAGAATAATTTTCATACCACACACTTTCACGTATGTTTTGTTATAACTATCCTATTATGCATGTTGTGATTAACTATTTATCATTATCACACGGACTTTTTTTTTTTTTTTTCTCTACTATTCACTGTCTGTAACGTAAAACAATTATGGCAAAGTGTCTTTGAAATAAAACAATTGTGGCAAAGTGTCTTTGAAATAAAACAATTGTGACTAAGTGTTGTGAGAGTGTGTGGTACTATAGAATTATTCGTTCATTACCTAATAATATGTAAACTATTAGTACACGGTTATTGGCTCGTTGGTCACTCCAAAACAAGAAGGGGAAAGAAAGAAGAAAGTGAAATATTTCCTACCGCTACTCTGCTTCCATGCTGTCATCAATTATGAACAATATATTTGGCTACCAAACACGAACCTACTATGAAATTAAAATGACTTATTTTCCATTTTAGAAAGGGCAAAAACTAATGGCTTTACTTTTCTTAATGCCATTATTTATAATTTAAAATTAGATTGCCAACTCAAAGCATAAGAGTTAATAGTATAAAACGAAATCGCAGTTAATGAGTATGGACTCTGCATTATTTTTCAATGTCATTATAGTTAAAGTTAGATGGTCAACCCAAAGCTGAAGAATAGAAAATGATCCCACCAAAACTGATGAGAATGGCTTTTTATTATTGTTATTTTTTTTTTTAATTTTTAATTTTTTAAAGCCGGAGAATGGACTCTTTCATACTACATACTAGTACTATAGAGCTGAACTCTATAAGACTATAACCACAAGTATAGATGTGGTTCAAAATGTGACTCTAATACCAAAGAAATTTTCGTAATTTTTGCCTAAAAACTAAAACTAAAAACAAAAACTAATAAGTGTTTTGCTTATATCTGGAGGATCATCTGGAGATTGTATTACCTTGGGCAGTTTGTATCTCCCTTTAATTTCTAAAGGTCAAGTCTGTCCAACTGGGGGAGTTCCATGTCCATAGCTTAACTTGTTATGGTGAAAAATAATCTTGCTTATATTGTAATATATTATATATACATGATAATAAAATTATGCTGAAAAATAATCTTGCTTATGTTGTAATATATTATATATACATGATAATAAATTATCTTATTGGTACAGGGTTTCTTGTAATTGGTTCATTAAATTTTCTTTTTAATATATTCTTACTGGCATATATATCTTAGTGGTAGCATCATGAGCCGAAATTCTTGTCACAACTTTACTACAAAGTTAATTGATGAAGATCTACCTAGTGATTTGGATGTTGTATTTTAATCTGATTTAAATTAATGAAATTCCTTACTGTTTTCTCAAAAAAAAAAAAAAAAAAAAGTTAATTGATGATTGTCAAGCGATGTGTGTTTGTTATTGTGTCCATGTCAGAGCAAGCCCCATCAATGTCCTTGTTTAATTGCAGATGTGGTTCAGATGTGAAAACAAAAGAAATTTTCATTAAATGTTTTCCTTATTTCTAGCGGATCATCTGGAGTTTTATTATCTTGGGAAGTTTGTATGTACCTCTAAAGGTCAAGCCTGTTTAACTTGGGGAGTCACATGTCTAAGCTTAACTTGTTGGGGTGAAAAACAATCTTGCTTAGCTTATGTAGTAAAATTTATACATGATGTTTTAATGAATTATCATATTGATGTAGCGTTTCATGTAATGGGTGTTCTGTTAAATTTTCTTATTTGTTATTTTTCTTGGGTTAGCATTAGCTCAAATGGTGTTAACTGTTAGCATGTCACAACTTGACTACCAAGTTAATTGATGATTTCATTCTCATCAAAAAAAAAAAAAAAAAGAGTTACTTGATGATTTAACATGCTCAAAGTATTAAGCAATGTATATAAGTTATTGTGTCCATGTCAAAGTTAGCTTATCTATTTTTGATGTGGTTCCAAACACAAGGTTCAATCCAGCTTTCATTTTCTAGCCCCAAATAATAATAATAATAAATTTAGGGTTTGGTTAACAGGTGCTCTTAGAGCATTTGTTAATGGATTATTTCAGTAAAATTTTTATATCATTTTTATGAGAAATATAAAAATTGTCAAAAAAAAAAAAAAATCAGTTAATTCTTTCTTTTTCTATCAGAAGTTTCTAAAAATATTTACTAAACCAATACTATTAGGACATTTCTTAAATTTTCCCATAAATCTATAGCTTCCTTCAGGCCAAGAAAAATGTGACTCCAAGAACAAAAAGGGTTCTGATAATTTTTGCAGAAAAGAAGGAAGTTTTGATAAACATTGTTGGGATTGGGAATAAGTGAATAACCTTGAATGTGGAAACAAGGCCTTTGTCTTGGTCTAGGTCTTAGTCCCTTTGTTTTTATTTTAAGTCAGAAATTGATCTTAGTCTCTTAGACTATGATATTGATATCCCATGTCTTGCAAGGCAACTTAGACTATGGTGCCCCATGACTTGCCTAAAACTTAATCAGAAGCAGCACTGTCTATGGAAACTACTACTTACTTTCCTGCTAGGCTTTGAGAAATCAAGCCAATGGTTGGAGTTATTAAGGTGTCGTAAATTTTATACCTTGAAATAGAGACGGCACATTGGCCTGATCTTATGGTGTCCCAAATTTTATGATTATAGGCGCGGAGCTGCTTCCTTCATTAATATTACTCCAGTTGTCCAATTGGATGGAGATGAAGGTGGGATTTTCATCCCAGGTAATATCATTAGGTGAGATGATTGACATATTTTGGATTTATTTACCGAATAATTCTTTTACCATACGGCACTTTGTCACGATTGTCACTGTAATTAGCCGTTTGTTACTATCACATAAACCCGCTATTCTTTCTTTGCCAATCAAAGTTTTATCACATAACATAATTGTGACAAAGTGTCCCTCAAACGTGTGGTATTAGAATTATTCTTTCATCATCTAATAATTTGTAAGCTATAAGAATACGTGTCATTGCTTACTGCTCACTCCAAAAAAAGAAGGGGAAGGAAAGAGGAAAGTGAAACATTTCCTACCGCTGCTCTCTGCTTCCTTGCTGTCATCAATTATAAACAATATATTGGCAAAAGCTAATGGTATGGGATTTTGAGCAACAATTTTTAGTTTTTAAACAATCTTATATGTATTTTCATACACTTTTTCACTCATATGTATTTCCAAAAAATATAAATAATGTTACTAGAACAATGTTACCAAACTGGCCATTTCTTAATACCATTATTTATAATTTATAATTTATAATTTAAAATTAGATTGCCAACTCAAAGCTCAAGAGTTAAAACGAAATCCCCACTGCAGCTAATGAGTATGGACTAGGGAATCTGCATTATTTTTCAATATCATTATAATTAAAATTAGATGGTCAACTCAAAGCTCAAGACTCAAGAGTAGAAAATGACGCATCAAAACCACCGACAATGGCTTTTTTTTTATATTTTATTTTTTTATTATTATTTTTTTAGGCCGGAAAATGGACTCTTTGATAATAGTACTATATAACCACAAGCAACTCCCAATGCAAGAGGCAAGAAAAACAAGACAGTTTTTTTTTTTTTTTTTTTGGGTAAACCATGAGTTAACATTAAACTAAGAATTCACAAGACTATTACGATGCATATTAGTTTTATCCAAAGTTAACAAAGTTTCCATCACAACTGTTGGGTTACAAAATACAACAAAATGGGATAAGGATTGTGCTCCTAGCTTAGCCAATGCATCCGCACATTGATTGGTTTCACGGTAAAAATTGAATCACGTGCTTATTTGGGATTTCCTTCAAGAGGTTCCTGCAATCAGTTAAGAGTGGTTGCATCACGAAATTTTCAGACTCATCTATATATATAATAATAGGTGAAGCAGAGAGAAAATCCAATTAGATTTCAATTGGATTCTCAATTTTGCGCCACTTGTCCTAACCAAAACTCAAAAAAAAATTTAATTAGATTATAAATTTGACTTCAATTTTGTGTCATGTATCTTATCTAAATTTTCTAATTTTTGTGCCCAAATAAATGATGCATTAACATTTAACACAGAAGCCAATAAAACCACAATAATAATGCTCATTGGTCTAAACAAAAACATCTTACCTGCACACTTTCATGGAGATTATAAATTGGACTCCAATTTTGTGTCATGTATCTTATCTAAATTTTCTAATTTTTGTGCCCAAATAAATGATGCATTAACATTTAACACGGAAGCCAAGAAAACCACAATAATAATACTCATTGGCCTAAGCAAGAACATCTCACCTGCACACTTTTATGGGTGATCTCAATAGAGTCTGGAGCTCTTCTAATCTCACAACCAGAACCAAGGAGTCCAACAAGAAAGACTATAAAAGTAAAACATCATCTCCTCCTAATTCCATATCTTCATCCCATGTCTCCTCCTCTCTCAACCTCTACCAACTAGATCCACACACTGCCCTCTCCTCCTCCTTACGGATTTTTTAGAGCAAGGCCGGGTTCAAACACAATGTTCAATCCCACTCTTCCTTGCTTCACACTCTCATACATTAGCGCTTCATTGGTACCTCCAAGAAGATTCCAAGCTCAATGATTAGTTCTTATTTTTTAATAGTTTTTAGTGTGTCTGGATTAAGATTTTGTTAATTTGTTAAAAGTGACAAAAATATAATCATATATATTATATTAAGTTGAAGTTCAATTTTAGAATTCAAATTGAATCAAATTGATTTCTAATTGTAGTTTAATTTTGTGCTATGTGTCCAATTTGATTTTTAAATGTTGGTGTTAAGTTACTTCTATTCATAATGCTCAATGTGGAAATTGAATCTACTAAGATAAACATCTTATCATCACAATTGTTAATATTTCCGTGCGTAAGCACGGACTACATGCTAGTTATTCATAAGGATTACAACACTCAAAGTATCAAGTTAAATGATTAAATTAGTCAATCCCATCTCCCTGGCTAGGATTAACCCATCCCTTAGAGCCCACATCTCTACTATGATACTATTGGTGCACCCGAGCCCCCTAGCATAGCCTTTCACACCCTCCATCATGATCTGGAATTAAGAAAAACAAGATAGTTGTTATTGCTTTTTTGGGTCTTTAAATAATGTTGAGGACCATTTTTATTTTTGCAGAAACCCGCTTATTAGAAGCCCAAACAACAAAATAGCCCAACAAGCATGATTTCTTTTCTATTTTATCTCATCCTATGGAGCTTTTTGGTACTTATAGTTTGGTTGGAGGAATGAAAACTTACTTGGATAGATATTTATAATGTGATCTCACATTTGACTTTAAAATTTAGAAATAAAACTCTCTAAAAATAAATAATTTAAGACACACGATGCAAAATTGGATTTCAATTGTAAAATCTAATTGGATTTTCTTTAAATTTTACCTATCAATATATATATAGATTGGAGTAATTTGGTAACTTTGTTGGCAACAAGCTTTTCACACTTGTTTTCTCTCCAAATTGGAGAGATTAATTTTTTATGGGCTCAGGAGAAAATGTATAGGCCTTACCAAAAATCCTTCAACTTTTCTCTCCTCATCAAATAGCACCCAATCCTATTATCTCTCCTTTATTTTCTATCATTCATATTTCACCTCCAACCAAACATAGCTTAAGTCTACTTTTTTCTTTTTTCTTTTCTTTTTTCTTTTTTTTATGAACAAAAAAAAGGGTCTCATGCGTGTGATCATTGACCCGGCCCACTTAAACCCGTTATTGATGGCATAGGGCACCTCTAGGCATGTTAGAGCTATCCGCATCGTGGCACAGCATTTTTGCGAAGCGTACAACTCGAACTTGGCAACTCCTACACTCGTCAGTATGACCAAATCTAGGACTCCTACCAAAGCACCACGCCCGGGGGCACAGCTTAAGAAAGGATTTTGGTACACTTTTGAGCTCAAAGGAAGAAGAAGAACGTGGGTTTGGAGCATATACAGGTCCATGAGCCCATAAGTGTGCCATGTGTAAGTCAAAATCTAAAAAATAAAACTTTATTGTAAGAATATTTCACATTCATACGTTATTTCATATTGATTAACATTTAATGATAAATTCACCATCAATATTTAATGATAAATTTACCAAAGGCTTTGTAACTAAATTGCCACCTCCCCATGCACAAAGTGCTTGAGGATCTAAGGAAGAAGTGTTCAAACAATGAGATTAGCAGCATATTGTAATTATCTCTTAAAAAAAAAAAAAAAAAAAAAAAAAAAAAAAAAAAACTATCATTAAATGCTCAGTGACATAAATAATCCCCCAAATTTAACTGCTTCAATAGGCTGTAAACTTTTAAGGGAAGCCAACCAAGTGACCTCCACTAACCATATTACACAAAATCGACACTAAACCAAATTATTTTCACTTTCCCATGAAACCCATGGATCAAAATTACCAAAAACTCAAAAGAACCACCAGTTAAGAATAGTCCCTAGGGATTTTAGACATCCTAGACCTCTATAAAAGCCAAGTTGGTGGGAACTTTAATGTGTTCTTCACCAACCTTATACTACTTCATTTACAATTTTTCAACAAAACACATTTTTGTGTCAAATGCCACAAAGGCCAAAACAAGTTTCTTGGGTCCTTGATCACACATGGACAGTACTCTCTCTCCCCCGTTCACATCACTCTAAAGTATCCCTTTTTTGTCACAAGCCCGTCTCCTTTGCTTCTTGTATTTGTGGTATAATTTCTTCTATTCGCAAGATAATGCTTTTGTGTGCAACTCATGAGCCAATGCTACTAGCCTTCACCATAATATGGGTTTACGATAGTAGCAAACTCAACTCCCATCTTGAACTGAGTCCAAAAACGAAGCCAATCCAAACATGACATGTGGCATTATGAAGAAAAAGACTACAAAAAATTGAAAGAAAGTTTGGTTATTGGGTACACTCCTATCACTCTATCAGTGGAAGTGGCATATGGAAGAATGTAAAAATAAAATTCCTATTTTCAACCCTACATGTTCTAAATGCTCTAATACCAATCAAGATTTTTAATTTTGATCCTTTTGGGTTGTTTTAGCTGCTCTTTCCACGTGACATGTAAATGGCCTTTTGACTTGGGTTCAAATGGGAGTTGAAACCACAACTCACTTCAGTGCCTATGCTAATGGTACACTTAGTAGCCACTCAAGGACTATCACTTACAAAACACCATCTACAAAGTGATCTTTGCAGCATAATGAATTACAATTACAATTACAACACAAAAGATTTGGGGACGTTAGAAAGAAGTGGTGAAGAAGAGAAAGAGAACCCATGCTTCCACACACACACAGCAACACCCTTACAAATATATTGGATTAATAAGAAAGGACTAAAACATTAATGAGACTTTATAAGAAATTAGAATCCTTTATAGTTTTTGAAGAAGTTAGAGAGTGAACATCTTAATTTATTGAGACTAAAACATTAACTTAATAAAGGCCATTTTTATTGAGAGTGAACATCTTAATTTATATAAAAGTTATCATTATTTTAATAAAAGGTAATTTTACTAATTAAATGATTATACGAATCGCCTTTACTTGTAAAAATTCTTAACTTCTATTTGTCAAGAGCCTTGTAACTTAAAATCTATATATCTATATATATAATGATAAGTGAAACTAAGAAAAATTCAAATTATAATTCCAAATTAGAGTTCCAAATTTGCGTCATGTGTCCTAAATTATTTATTCTTAAAGAGTTTTATTTCTTAATTTTAGAATCAAATGTGGGACCACATCATAAATATTTATCCAAGTGAGTTATTAAGTAAAAAAACCAAAGCGTCTAGAATAAATGAATCATAATATATATATATATATATATATATATATATAAAGTGCTTCACAATAATTTAAAAAAGAAAAAACATTGACAATTTACATTTTATATCTAATAATATCTTTACAAAATTTTTTAAAGAGTTAACAAAATATAAAAATGACTATCAATAATATTTAAAGTATATATATATATATATATATATAAATTATATTATACATTTTATTGTATATCTTTAAGTGTATCCATGCATATATATGGTCATGGGGTTACAAGCTAGTTTATATATATATATATATATATATATATATATATCATATTATATATAATAAAAGTTGGGCTTAGACACCGTAGTTGCGCCACGTGGCTTCACCAAATTACAGAAATTTTTTTTAATTTTTGGATTTTTAAAGAACTAAAAAGGAATAGTATACTACTAGGACTCTAATTCATTCTTATCATTAAATAAAATTATATTAACATTATTTTTTTATTTGTTAGGATATATTTCTTAAATTAAGGGATAATATATAACATACAAAAAATTAATTTAGATAATATATATCATCTAATTAACATTATTTTTTTTATAGATTTTTTAAAAATATTTTTTTTTTGTTCTTATCTTTTTTTTCCTATAATTTCTAAGTTGATAAAAAAAATTTAATATGAAATCACTTCTTTGGATAAAGTTTGATAGACACAAAAACTTAATAATTTAATATCAACTTAACTTCTTCTCATCCATTAAAAAAAATATATATTCTTCTTTTTTCCCCCAATTTTTGATTTCTACGTTATCTTTTTTTTTCCCCCCTATAATTTCTAAGTTGATAAAATTTTTTAATTTGAAATCACTTCTTTGGATAAAGTTTGATAGACACAGAACTTAATAATTTAATATCAACTTAACTTCTTCTCATCCATTTAAAAAAAAAAAAATTATTCTTCTTTTTTTCCCCAATTTTTTATTTCTACGGTTTTTCTTCTTTTTTTTTTTTTTTAATTCTTCTTCTTCTTCTTCTTTTTTTCCCATTTTTTGATTTCTACGATTTCTCAATCTGTTATTCTTCTTTTTTTTTCTTTTTTTTTAATAAATATTTAGATAAACACAATTAAAAAAGAAAAATATAGTTAAATAATTTATACAACTTAATTACCTATAATAAATATTCTAAAGTCACATTATCCCTTTCTTCTAATCAAATATCATCTTCTTAATGGGATTTTATATAATAAAGTTTAACTGGAACTCTACTTCTCTTACAAGTACATGGGAATATAACATTATTTAAAGTAGATCAGTTATTGGATTTTGATATCATGATACGTAAATCAATTCCTTTGCTACAAGGGAATGATATCAATTTCACACTTTCATTCTATATACACAGCATGCAGTCTGTCCCTCTCTTCAATTTTTTCCTTATTTACAAGGTAAATTTCTATCTTCCTCAATCTAAAAGCTACGATAATGTTTGTTTATAATTTAATCCGTCGTTGCTCGAATATGGTTATTGGGATTTTCTTAACTTTTGTTACGGTACATATTTGATGGTTTCTTTTTCTTGAGATTTCTAATATTTAGATTTTAACTTCACACCTCCACAAATTAAACTAACATTAGATTTTTTGTTCATATCAACTTCTTTTATGTGGAGTGGACATATATATATATATATATATATAAAATAATTCATAGAACCATACAATTTTTTTTCTCTATTCATCTCTTCTTCTATATGTATTTGTTTACTCTAATTTATTCATCTCTATTCATAACAACAATCTTCTTTTTATTTTTTTATTCATTGTGTTTCTATTTTTCTATTGACATAGTTCAATTATTGTTTAAATTCTATTATTTTTATAAAGTATTTTAGATAATGCAATTCATTTTAATTATTGACATATTTTTTTAATTTGGTGTTTTTAATTAATTGTGCAGATTATTTATTAAAATATTTAGATAATGCAATTCATCTTAATTATTTATATTATTTTTTGATTTGATGTTCTTAATTGATTATGCTAATTATTTCCTCAGTTATGACAATGTTAAAAGGGCTATGACTCGTAATTTATAGGTAAAATTTACATTTACATTGCAATCTAGATACTTTATTTTTGTAATTTTTGTAATTTATTTTTGGTTATATATGCAAGAAATTTATAAATGGTTAGCACTTCTACTACTCCTCGTGTTAGCAAGTATAATGGAAAGAATTTTAAATGCCATATATATATATATAAACAAATTAAAATTTTACAACAAAGCGGTTCTAAAAATTTAAAACTTACCATAATTTTTAAAATTTACTATTTTGTTTGTTATTAAATTATATTATATTATAAAAAATACATTTTTAAATTTATATATATTTTTTTATTAAGCCGTGTATCGCACGGGCATTATACTAGTATATATATATAATAGGTGAAGTTAAGAGAAATTCAAATTAAATCAAATTAGAATTCCAAATTAGAGTTCTAATTTTGCGCCATGTGTCTAAATTTATGTGGAGACCACACCATAATTATCCTTCCAATTATTCAATTCAAATCTAAAATTAGAGTCCAATTTTCCTCCATCTGTCTACATTTAAGTAGGAGTGTGGGACCAAGTTATACCATTCTCATAAATAAATAAAAAAACATTGTGCTCCTTTTTTTAGCTGAATAAAACGTTAGGTTTACCTCCCCTTCCAAACTCCTGTGTTTTACATTAAAATGCTATGCTCTTTTTTTTTCTTTTTTTTTTTTTGGGTTGAATAAAACGTTTTGATATTCTTTAATATCAAACCCGCAGGTCCACCTCCCTTTCTACAATAATCAAACACAAATCAGAAAACCCAAATACCTTTTACACCGGTTCAAGAACCTTAATATACAGCTCCCCTCTTTTTCATTAAATGCTATGGAATTTGAAATGGATCTCTCGGGATCAATGATGCATGCTTTTGGGTTTTTCTGTATCTTTATACAGGAAGAGGTTTTTGGTCAGAATCGTTCATTAAACCCATTCCACCACTTGTGGATGATAAGCAGCAGGCATCTTCTCTGTAAGCAATGCATAATTGTTCTCTCTCTCTCTCTCTCTCTCTCTCTCTCTCTCTCTCTCTCTGATGATATCATATATCCTAGATTATAAAATTGGGTACCTGAAAACAATTTCTCTAAGTTACTCTGCTATTACCTTCTTCTTTTTTAAAGTTAAATTGTACTGCCTAATTTCAGATAAATTTAAAATGATACTATAACTAAAATTCTCTAAGAACAAGTTTCAACAGATTTAGAATAAAATTTAGGCCAAAACATATTATTGTGCTTTAAGTTGCTAATTACTTTAGTTGTGCTCACTGTTAGTTTTGTACCCTTTTCTTTTAACTACCCTCCTTCTCATGCCACATCTTTTGATTGTTAGATTTATTTACTCAGTAGGATACACAAATTGAAGTTCCTACTTTGAATGTCAACTTAAGGCGTAAGTTCCATTTTATTGGTTATTTTGAAATCCTTTGAAATTTATATTTAACATTGCTGTTCACGCTATCTAACTCACATTCAATATTACTGCTTCTAACAGGCAGATTTACTGAACCATGGAATTTTGGCAAGCCAACACAAACATGTGAGAGTTGTGGGGCTATTCTATGCTATGAAGAGAGGAATGTCAAGTCAGGAAGATCTTCACAACCAAAGTTTTCGTTGTGCTGTTTGGAATGACTAATTTATTTACCTTTGTTAAAACATGCACCTCCAGTTCTTGAAGAATTGCTGAATTATGGTGGCCCTTCATTTGTAATAGTATGTCTAATACATTTACATTTTATTGTAGCTATCTGGTATAACAATGTCCAAAGGATACAACTTTCTTAATCAAATATGTGATGCTAAGGAGACATGGAGATTTAGAGTGAGAATGTGAAGAATGTGGAAAGCAGTGAATAAGAGAAGTGGAAATAACCTTATCAGTCTTGACATGATCTTTATCGATAAAAAGGTTATTATACTTCACAACAATGAAATGTTTGAATCTTTCAACATTCATTGTATTTGTTATATAATATGTAAACTAACTTTTGACTTTCATTTTTTTTTTACACCAAAAAAAAAAAAAAACCTTAATTCATGTAATTGTAAGAAAGAATGTGTTTCGAAAATTTATTGCCATCCTACGTGAAGGAGGAACATTTATCATTTCAAACTTTAAAGTAATCATGACAAATAAAGGTCATAGACCTGTTTCAAATGACCTGAACATTATTTCCCTGTTAACAACTTTGGTTAAGGAATGCATTGAAGAAAGTGAACTCATACCTATGCATGCTTTTGAATTTGCAACAAATGATTGTATCAACAGTCATTTGGATGATAATTCTTACCTAACAAGTAAATTATATTTTACTTCACTTCTTCTCTACTTTAATTAATCAAAATTCATCCTTCAAATATATTTTTAGCATATACAAACTCTTGCAAATATAATTGGAAAACTATTGCTGTTGGACCTATTGAACAAGTTCACTTTGACAACGGCTCTACAAATATAAGAAATCTTCAAGTTCTACTACCTCAGTAAGGTACATTTCATTTTACTGCCATTGATTACAGACAATGTATACTTTATCTTAACCTTTTAATGTCTATTGAATGCTGTAATGTACCATGAGAGACAGAGAACTAAAACTTTCATTGTGGGATGAAAGTGCTGAAACAATTACTGAAAATGACTTCAAATAAGGTGAAGGTCCATATATAATTATTGTTACTAACATTTTTTATATATGAGAAAAATGTATATGACAAATTCTTCAAAGTGTTTTATGGGTTTTTTTTTTTTTTTTCTAAGGCAAACTAAATCTTAACACCACAAGTGCAAGTAAAGTCTACGTCAATATGGACATTACAGAGGTTTCTGAGCTTATTGACAGGTTCATAAACATTTACTTTACTAATTCTCTATGATGGATTATCAATGGATTTTTTTTTTTTTTTTTAAATCGATCTCTTGCTTTGTTCAAATATAAAGTTGTTGAGGATGAATACGATAATGATAGTGCAAACTACAATGTCATTGGCATAAATTAAAGCATTAGAATGGGTGGAAGGAGTCAAGGTTTCCTTTATCTTGAACTATTTCAAATCGAAATTTTTATTATTCAATTAAAACTAACTACAATGAACGATTTTGCAAGAAAAGTTTTTTACCTGTTATGCTGATATTGTAAACATAGAAACAGAATTTGGGCAGAATTATATCCCATGTCAACTTTGCAAACGAAAAGTAAAACAACAAAATAATATGTTTTGGTGTGATACTTGCAAATCTGAATCTCAGTTCCCTATGCCTAGATGACCAAATTGTTCATTGCTTATACCATATAACTATTAAAATGACTGCATAGGAAAACCAAATGATAATTGCTTTAATCATAAATGTAAAAATAACCTTATTACATTTTCTAACTTCTCTCATTATTATATTCAATTACAAAGTAAAAATCTAAGTGAAGGATCATATTGCGATGACTTCTTTTGTTCTTTTTGATAAGATGCAAAAAAAATAATTTAGAAAACTATTTTGGAACTTTCTTCAAAAGTATCTAATTTAAATTCTTAACCACTTCCGATTTTATGCTTAAACCTAATGTTTCTATTATGCTAACAAACTTTAGATTTCACATCATATTGTACAGAATCAAGAGCCAAACAAAGTACCTCAAGAAATTCAAAACTTTCTTCGCAAATCCTATACATTCCAAATAAAAGTTGATGATTACAATGTCAAAGAGGGATGAGAAGTTTACACTATCACAAGTGTCTTTAAATCTAAGTCTAACAAACACTCAGGAGATGTTGTTGCTAACAGCATTCAGATGAAACAATTAGAAACATCGATCAACCATGGCCAAACTATTGCAAATGATCCTATCAGTACTTTAGATATTAAATTACTTACAAGCTTGAAGGATGTAATTGATGACAACATAATAGATGAGAGCATTGGAACCATGATGAACCTTATCCTTATAGTTAAGAAAAATTTGTGGTTACGTGCAAGAGATGCTTGATCGACCTTGAAATGTTTAAGTTGGTGAATAGGTTTTTTAAAGTTTGACAAACAAAAAATATATATTAATGTCCCTCTATATATTTTTGTAAAGTTGAATTTATTCAACTATGTGTTGGCTTTATTCTGTGCTAAATTTGTTTGTAATTCAGCATTTAGAAGCTCTGTATTTAGGTGGGAATAATATAAGGGTTGTGTATAAGAGAGTGTGAAGATTTGAGCAAGAGTGTGCAACAAGAAATGACTCGCGATTGGAACTCGTGACTAACTTGCAAGTGGTGACTTGCCAAAATGTAGAACATATGTGAAGCATGTAGGAAGTTGAAGGGTCAAGACAGCTGGATCACTACATGACAAAAAGTATAGTCTGGCCAGTCTGGTAATTGGCAATTGGAACTCGTGACTCATCCCAGTCGTGAAGTGAGTCGCCAGTGCACTCTGTTTTGCTGAAAACTGACTTTTCACATTCCATCTCATACCCTACTATAAATACTCTTGTACCCATGAAATGTAGAGAGCTTCCAAAGAGAATTTTGAGAGAAAAACTCTAGAGAAAAACATGATTGATTCATCTACAATCTTATATATTTGATTTTCCAAATTCCTCTACTCTCACTCTCTCCATTGTCATACCCATGAGAGGATCTTAAGCCAAATCCTACCCTCACCCAATTCATAGTGAGAAGGTTCTTGGTGTTTAGGAAGTAGTTCAATAGAGAACCAATTCATATTGGTTGATGCAATGGGCTAATTGCGAGATCCGGTAAACTAGAGAAGACACAATTAGGCTTAATCTTGTTGAAGCAAGAAACTTGGAGGGTTTAGGTGCATCAGGTATATTAGACTTGGACAGGGGCGGAGCCACGTAGTGGCTTGGGGGGGCGTGGCCCTTGCAAAAAAAAAAAAATTCCATTAGATTATGAAGAAAAAAATAAATGGGCCCCCCTAACATTGGACAGCCGGCCCCCCTACCCATTTCTCAACTATTCTCCCAGCCTAGCCCATCCCCAGCTTTAGTTTTAGGTACTCCAAATAAAACAAAAAGCTACTGGCCCACTTCATTTAAATACTCTTAAGTCCAAATAACAACAAAATTACACTTTCTCTCCATCTCAAAAAACCCACCCTGACCCACGGAATCCCTCATCCCTTTTTACTTCTTATTCTTTTGTTTTGGCTTCTTTGATACACTTTCAGCACTGGTACCACTGCCTACCAGCCCTCAAAACTCCAGTCCTCTGTCCTCACAGTCCAAAAAAAGAAAAAAAAAATTCTGACCAATTTTTTCTTTCTTCATCAGCTGATTCAGCTTTAGTTTTGGAACTTGGTTGTTTCGTCTTCTTTGATACACTTTCAGCACTGGTACCGTTGCCTACCAGCCCCCAAAACTCCAGTCCCCTGTCCTCACAGTCGGAAAAAAAAATAATAAAAAAAAAAATTCTGACCAATTTTTTCTTTCTTCATCAGCTGATTCAGCTTTAGTTTTGGAACTTGGTGACTGCCTGGTGAGTTTTCTTCTCTTTCTTAAGAATTAGACATTCATCTCTTTTTAGTGTCTTTTTTTGATTTTCTGAACTATCTACACCTAAATATTCACATGCTCTTTATATTTTCATAGATTTTTAGAGAAATACGTGATTGAAGACATGGGAAGATTGTTTGTGATGAGTTTTGAAGGGAAGATCTTTTGGTGGCAGAGGCAGTAGGAAGTAGGCATTGTCACACGGGTGACCAATCTTTGCACTTTGTGAAAACAAAGTTTTTAAAGTAAAATTGTTTTGATTTATTACCTATTTTTGATTAGTTAGATATCATGTTGCTGTGGATGTGGTTGTGGGTGTTGTTAAATTGTTTGGTTTATGTTATGTACCAATACTTGTATATTTAATTTTTGTTTTTGTTTGAGGGGTTATTATTAATTAAAGTCGTATTAAAAATGGGTTGACTGTTTAAATTATAGTGGAAATTTTGTTTTTTTTTTAGTATGAATAACATTCATATAACTAAGTAAAAATTTCTAATTAAAATTTTATTTTTTAAAGTTCTTTTCAGGATAATTTTTGAGTCATATTCTTAAAACTAAAAGAATTATGAGCAAACGAAAAACAATTGATGCATTCTTTAAGAAAAAAGATGTTAACAATTCAGAAATTATGACACCTGTGGTTGTAGAAACAAATGTTGATACTTTAATGTCTGATGAACACCCCTCCAAATGTTCAAGAATTCAATCTGAAGAGATAGATCGTGATCCAGGATCACGTAAACAAATATGTGAATTCCCTATCAACAAATAAGATGAAATCCGATGAGCTTATCTCAAAGAAGGTCCATATCAACCTAAAAATATAGACTATCCATACAATGATGATACTTATCGTCATCGATTTCAACCTTCATGATTTGAATCACATAAAGATTGGTTGGAATACTCACCTTCAATGGATGCGATATATTGTCTACCTTACTACCTTTTTAGTAAGAAACCAATAGGTCGTCCCGGATCAGATGCATTCATTTCAACAGGTTTTAATAATTGGAAAAAGGTGAAAGATGGAATGAATTGTCCTTTAATTCGTCATGTAGGGAAAGATCCAAACTCCCCACATAAAATTGCTGTGAAACGTTGCAAGCATATTGACAAGCTAATTAAGAAACAAACATCAAAAGAATTAGAAAATAATCGGTTGTGGCTCAAAACCTCAATAGAGTGTGCTCGATGGCTAGCATTCCAAGCTTGTGTTTTTAAAGGTCATGATGAAAGCCTTGATTCAAAAAATAGAGGTAATTTTATTGAATTGATAAAATTCACATCAACTTTCAATGATAAAGTAACTAGTGTTGTCTTGGAAAATGCTCTAGGAAATGCCAAATATATATCACCCACAAGGAGATTTTGCATATTCTTACTAGTAATGTACGAAATGCTATTCGTGAAGAAATTGGGTATGCAAAATTTTGCATTCTTGTTGATGAAGCCCGGGATGAGTCGAAGAGAGAGCAAATGACCATTATTTTGAGGTTTGTTGATAAAAATGGTTTCATTAAAGAGCGTTTCTTTCATGTTGTGCATGTTAGAGATACTACTGCATTAACCTTAAAGAATGAGATATGTGCTGTCATTTCTTGTTACAACTTTCACATTGAGAATATTCGAGATCAAGGGTATGATGGAGCTAGTAATATGCGTGGTGAATGGAATGGATTACAAGTTCTATTTCTTAAAGAATGTCCATATGCTTATTATGTACATTGCATGACTCATAGGTTGCAATTGGCTTTAGTTACAGCATCTAGAGAAGTGAAAGTTGTTCATCAATTATTTGATCATTTGACTAATATTATCAATATTGTTGTTGGTTCTAGTAAGTATAATGATGAATTGCAATATGCTCAAGGGGAACAAATTGAGAACATGATTGCTTCTAATGAAATTGAGATTGGAAGAGGAGCAAACCAAATTGGTACTTTGCAACGGGCTGGAGATACACGTTGGGGATCTCATTTTCAATATATTTGTAGTTTGATAAAAATGTTTGATGCAAGTTGCGAAGTTATCAATACTATCTCTGAGGAAGGGGTTAATTATAAACAACGTGGTGATGTCGAGGGAACTTATCAGGTATTAACATCATTTGAATATGTTTTAATTTTGCATATGATGAAAGAGATTATGGGAATTACTAATATTCTTTGCCAAGCTTTGCAACAACATTCTCAGGATCTTTTAAATGCCATGCATTTAGTTTCAACTACAAAATCACTTATTCAAAAGTTGAGAGATGATGGATGGGAGCCTTTACTTGATATTATTACATCATTTTGTGGACAACATGAAATTGATATTCCTAATTTAAATGCTCGTTACACTAAAGCTCGAGGTAGATATCGTCATCAAGATGAAGCTTTGACAACAATAGAACATCATTTAAGAATTGGCATATTTACAGTTGCAATAGATTTTCAATTGCAAGAATTGAATAGTAGATTTTGTGAGCTAACAACAAATCTTCTCACTCTTAGTTCAGCATTAAATCCTAAGAATGCTTTTAGATCATTCAAAATTGGTGATATTTGCAATTTGGCTAAAAATTATTATCCTCAAGATTTCACTGAGCAGGAAATTTGTCTTTTGAAGCATCAATTGCAACATTATGAGCTTGATGTGACAAAGCATCCAGATTTTCAGAATATGGGTACAATATCTAAGCTATGTAGGGGATTAGAAATTTCAGGGAAATCTAAATTCTATCATTTAATTGATAAACTAATTCGTCTTGTGTTGACTCTTCCAGTTTCTACAGCAACAACAGAACAAGCTTTTTCAGCTATGAAACTATTAAAAACAAGACTTCGTAATAGAATGAAGGATGAACTTTTGGCAGATAACATGAAATTGTTGGGAATTTCACCATGGAAATGATTATGGATAAATTCCATTCCATGAAAAATCGTCGTCAGACATGATTTTGATGTGAAATGTTTTTTTGTGTGGATATTTTTGTATATGTCTATAGTGAACTAGACAGTTTTTGTATGTTCATTAATGTTTAAGATATATCAAAATTGAAATTTCATATTCAATAGACTTATGATTTATGTTTTTTATATCAATACTTCGAATCGACCCCCCCATGTACAAATTCCTGGTAACGCAACTGGACTTGGAGAGTCTATTGCTATTTATGTATCTCAACTGATTTTCTAGTGGATCATTTACCGCTTGGAAGGCGGCGAAGAGGTTTTTCGCCGAGTTCTTCGGTTTCCTCTTCAATAACACGTGCCGGTATTATCTTGTGTTTGCTTCTCTCTATCCCTTACTCTTTGCTTTTAATTACTACTGAGTTGTGATTAAAATATGGATTGAGTAGTTTGCATATTTGGGTATTGCTTATATTTCATATTCCACACATACATTGTTTGAATATAAGATTGTATTGGCCTTTTTGAATTTGGGGGTCTAAACATTCACAAGTATTTTACAAACTAAGTGAGTTTTCATATTTTAAATAATAAAATGCAATATTTTTTTTTTTGTAGCATCACTTAAATAATAAAATGTAATATTCTC
The DNA here is from genome assembly GCF_001633185.2 of Quercus lobata. Lineage (NCBI taxonomy): Eukaryota > Viridiplantae > Streptophyta > Magnoliopsida > Fagales > Fagaceae > Quercus > Quercus lobata. The sequence continues at coordinate 43,471,076 of NC_044913.1, read as the reverse complement.
TTTTTTTATTTATTGTTTTATCTAATGCTATCCTCCATATGATAAACCAAAAAAAAAAAAAAACCAATAGCATCACTTAAATAATAAAATGCAATTTCTTTTCATTGTTTTATCTAATTCTATCATCCGTGTGATAAACCCAAAAAAACAAAAACAAAAACAAAAACAAAAGCAAAAATTGACCAATAGCATCACTACAATTAACCATTCCGCACGGGTTGCATACTAGTATTGCATAATAGGTAAAACTTAGAGAAAATCCAATTAGATTTTAATTGGATTCTCAATTTTGCACCACATGTCTCATTTAATTTTTAATTTTTTGCCAAGTGAATTATTGAGTGTAAAAATCAAAGAGTCCAAATCCAATTAGATTCTAAATTGGATTTCAATTAGAGTCTAATTTTTCACCATGTGTCCATCTAAGTTTTATTTTTATGATAAGTGAATTATTGGGTATAAAAACTAAAGAGTTTAAAACCAATTAAATTCTAAATCATATATATATATATATATAATGAGAAACCATTACATATTTTAAAAATATATGGTTTAAAAAAAGTGTAAGCTAATACTATGTATAATTTGGACATCTTCTAAAAAAAAGTATAATTTGAACCATATAATTATAATTGTTTTTAATTGTACCCATACATATGCATAGGGCTACACCTAGTTGTTATAACTATCGAATTATAAAAAATAAAAAGCTTCTATTTGGTACAAATATATAATTTATAAGCAAACATATTTTTAAGTTGATTAATGAACAATTTTTTAAAATGTCATTTTTTTCCAAGTATATAGATACTTTTATTCAACTTAAAATTTTCAAGAAAAATATGTTATTGAAAATTAGCTAATCCAAATTTATGATTGGATAAAATCTAGCTTAATTTTATCATTAGTAAGCCTCATTTTTTAGATAAAAATATAATTTTGTTCAGAACTTGCTTTTTAAACAAAATATACCCTTGGGAATTTCACTTTGGTTGGGTGTTTCACTCAATACATAATAAATTGTGGGGAGTGGAAGAATCCCCATCCAGGCCTATAGCCTAAGTCCTAGTTAGTTCCTATGGAATGAATTGGGCCAGGCATATATACTTGTAAGAAGGCCCAATGGGGTATATAGGGTATGGAAGAAAGGCAATAGGGGCATCCCAAGCGCCAAGAAGGTGGAGGGTAACTTTAGTAGATCATTCCCGTGAAGTAGGCAATAAGCAAAAGAGAGCCGAGCCTTACTCGAGGCGAGGTGCATAGATAATCCATATCTGACTTCCAAAAGGTACTTAGAACCTCCAGGAGACTTCCAGAACACGCAAGAAGGTTGAAGATCTTCACCCCCGCATTAATGAGGGGATTTTCACTTAAGCTTTGTCGCATTGAATGCATATGAGACAACTTGATAGTACAAACACCCTCAAAAGTCAAAATTTCAAGATAAGGAAAGGAAGGAAACCGATAAAGGAGAGGAAAATATCCCTGAAAATTCAGTTGGCGACAGGACAACTATAGAGATAATAACAAAGAATGTACCTATATAAGGGGGAAGACAAGCAAATAGGAGGGGATTGGAAAAATAGTGAAAAAAGTGAGAGAAGGAAGAAAAACTATTTGTCTGAGAGAGAGAGAGAGAGTGTGTATAGCACCACGGGAAAGAGAAATTTTCCTAATATAATACTTTAGCTTCATCTGAAATAAATGGTGTTGATGAAATCAATTGTTTGAATTTTCCATTGTGAAGTGTTTATTCCCTATTACTCATTTATAAATAGATTGTGTCGGTCAATTAAACTTTACCCCATGGACCCACGCTGGATCTCACCTCGAGCCAGTTTTTGTCCCCCACAATAATAATAATAATAATAATAATAATAATAATAATAATAGAAAAATTAAAAATTAAACTTTCACCCCTTTACAATATTTTTCAAATTAATTTGCTCAATTGAAGCCCTAATTTAAAATAAATAAAAAATTTATTTAAACCCTTACAATCTAAATTAAGTGTTAAACTAGATGAAAAGTGTGAGTACACATTGATATAATTCCTTCAAATTAGGGTATCAATTGATCAAATGAGTAAAGTTTATGATTAAAAAAATGTTAATTTTCCCTAATTTAATTATATTTATTATTTTATTATAAAAAAGTTGACTTTGGAGTCCGGAGTACTTGAAGTTGAGGACAACTGGGTGGGCTAAGCCGGTGGATAACCCGGAAATTCAATTTAAATTCCATTTATACCCCCATATATTTGGTTTTTTTTCTTTTATTACCAGCAGTTTATTACTTCTCCTGTAGGGGTAATATAATAATATTCGTCTTTCTATTCCTCACAAACAAAGAAAACATACCGATCTCTCCTGAAACTGGAAGGGTCTCTCTCTCTCTCAGATTTTTTTTGGTTTCTTCATAATTCCAGGTATTACAAATTCATTTTTGCCTGTATTTATTCATGTATCTATGTATGTATACATGTGGGATCTTCGTTATCAAAAAGTGGTGCGTGCTGCATTGAATTATGGAACAATATATATATATAGATTTGAATTCCTTGAAATTGTGTTTTCATGTTTATCTTTTTTAAGTGATTGATGCAATTTTGAATGTTTTGATGCCATAACTTTGATGGGTATGTATGAATATATGTGAACTTTGATTCCCATTGTTTTTTTTTTTTAGCAATATGAATGTGTTGGAGTTTTATCAATACTTTAATGTAAATCCCATTACTGATTTTTTGTTGTTTTAGCTTATTCATGATTTTACTCTTCGTATCAATGTTATTTTTCAACTGGGTTTTAGCTTATTTTTCTCTGTGTATCAATGTTATGTAATTGGGTTTTTGATTAGGCGCACACTATTGCTGGTTGGTTGTGTTTTTTGGAAAGAAATTGGTGGTTATATCAGTTGAGCTTCAATGGGGTCGTCTTCGAATCAGCCGGAGTTTGATTACTTGTTCAAGTTGTTGATGATTGGGGACTCGGGGGTTGGGAAGAGTAGTCTCCTTTTGAGTTTTACGTCTGATGACTTTGAAGAACTATCACCCACAATTGGTGAGTGTTTCTACTCATATGCACTAGCCAAGGTTTCAATTTTGATACTTTCAACATGTATGCTCATTTATTGGAATGGAATAAGAATATATGTCATTTTGATGCGTAAATGGAACTAATGTAATCTTTTGCTTGATTGTATTGGTGTGAAGAACCATGAAATGTTAAACAACTAATGCAAATAGTTTGTATAGGCTCGGTTGGATGATAGTTTTGGTTTACTAAGTTTTGATTAAAATTTTTAATTAGTTCCTTCTGCTACATGTATAATTGACCAAAGACAACACAGAGAACTTCTTCTTTCTAATGCATAAATAAAATTTTCTCTGCGCAAATTAAGTTGAGCTGGAATAATGTGCCCCAATGTCATCAATTTTAGCAGTTTTTATAATAATTTCGTTTTTGATCAATAAAAATGGACTGTGTTTGACAGAGTATCCAGTTTTCTATTGATTGGAATTGAATACATCATGGTTAATGGTCCAGAATTTAATCATCAAACCACATTTTATTTTATTTTTTTCTCAATTCTCAGCTAATAATTTCTGCTTATGTGAGAACATTACTATTACATCATGTTATCTTATGACTATCAAAATCATTATTGTAAAAAATCCAGTTAGTTTGATGATTGCTTCTACTTTATGTCTTCATTTATGAGTGTTCTATGCTTTCTTATGCAGGTGTTGATTTCAAGGTGAAATATGTTGATGCTGGTGGAAAGAAACTGAAGCTTGCAATCTGGGATACAGGTAAGTCCAAAAGTGTGATGTGCATTGCTATTTGTCTATCTATTTATTTATTTTGCTAAGACCAACGATTTAGTTTATGTTACACAAGCACACACATGTTTGTGCGTATTCATATGTGCGTATGGTTGAGCAGTTGTGTTTACAATTTAGCCAAGTACCCCAACCTGAGTTCAGTTTCTGCCAACCCTGGTTGATCCTGTTGTACAGCAATGAATTAAAATGCATTTGCCACATGGCTAACTTTGTACTCTGCGAAGACATAAATATAATGAAAATGAATTGCCAGTTATCAGTTTGTGTATCACGTTGACATTGACATGGGGGGCTGATCAGATGCTGTACTTTGAGAATCCTTCACATTTTTATCTCCAAATATTATGTGATTTGAATTATCATCTGCATGAACAAGTGAGTCTAACTTAAAGTAGTTGCAGGTAATTATTAGATCGACTTATTAAAAAAAGGATCATCCTCTTGCATCATTTTGCTTGTCCTTCTAACCAGATTATTAGTTTCTGGCCTTAAGGTCAGATATATATAATTGTATTATGCACATCACTATCATCAGAACTCAACTACTAGTCTCATTACTAATAGGACCACTTTGCTGGTCTGCTAGGTAGGATAAGATATTCTTATATTATGTTTTTTTCCTTTATACTAGACCTTTTGGAAAGAATTTGGCTCATCACTTTGTTTATTTGCACAGCTGGTCAGGAAAGATTCAGGACATTGACAAGTTCATATTACAGAGGCGCACAAGGGATCATTATGGGTAACTATTACTTTCACCCTAGCTTCTATGTTCTATTTCACTTCCAACTTTCTTGTTAGCTTCATACAGAAAAGTTTCCTGGTAATGGCTCATCAAAAATTAGTGAACAGGATGTTGCATTTAAAACTTAAAAGTTAGACTGCAGTGGCTTCTGTGTATTTGAAAAAAGACTAAAACCGCTATTACTTGTTTACAGTAATCTAAGATTTAAATACTACAAATTCCCTTAAACTGTGATGTGTCCATGTTGTTTTGGTGCCTTGGATAGTGAGGAAGTCAACTTCTAGGGACCAACAGTTTGAAGCAACACTTGCATATAAAATTGTAATATGATGTCTAGGCTCCTGAGGGTGTTGCACTGCCCTGTTGGATAAAATAATAAAACCAGAAATCCCAAAAAGGTTGAAAAGTAGCTGCCTTAGCAAAGGTCTCAAGACAATCTACCATGTATCAAGGGAGTTTGGGTAGTAGTTGCTATACCACATGGAAAGAAATTCATGTGGAATTACTCTAGGAAGGTAAAATGTGTGGATGAGGAATGTTAGCAGAGGCAGGAAAGAGATTCCAGAAGATTTAGATCTTAAATCTTGAGTTACATGGGAGTTGTGATTGGTTCCTTATATCTCACTTTGTGCCAATTGGCTCCACCTTTTCTTATGTTGATTGATGAAGTTGATTTGTCATGGATATTGGATGCTTGATGCTGTTGTGATTATTTAATAGAATAGTGGCTTAATTAGCTTTTGCTGAAAATTTTTTGCTGCAAGTGTGCTAAAGTATACTTGTACTTTGAAAAAAGTGATAAAAGTAGGGAAAAGTGGGGTTTTAAAAAGCTGTACATAAAAAATAAAAGCTGAAGCTGATGCCAAACGCACTAGTAAACCATGATATTGTGATTATTTTATAGGATAGTGGTTGTCTGAAGAGTGGATGGGTGGACTTTTGAGGGTTCTGAATTTGCCACTCTCTAAATTGAAGCATTTCCCTATGTAGAATTTGTTTTCTATTGCCTCCTTGAGTCCAATGGTTACCTTCCCTTGTTCTATTCAATTGATGGATTCCATGGAGTTGGGTTGTATAGCTTTTATTTTTATTTTTTATTTTTTATTTTTTAAAGTAGTTTTTTACTACAAAATTATATTGAGTTCTTACACAAATTTGACCATGGATTGATTTTTCTTTTGATGGAGTGATTAAGATGGATTCTGAAGGGTTGTGCTTGAATCTAAATATGCTTGCTGCAAAATTAGGGGATTACAGTTTTTTCTACTGGGGTCACATTATAGGTGAATTTCATGCAATTTGTGTAAAATTTATGCTGAAACCAAGATTTTCAGATCTATTTGCTAAATTTTACTTCGAGTTCTAAGTTATATACAAGAACTTGTTTTGCTGATTGTTCCAGGAATTGTTGATATAAATAATTCTGTACCCTCATTTCAACAGATAGCCATATTTGGGAATAGAGTAGGAAGAATATGAAGTTCTAAAGAATAATTGAATTGATTCTCTAGTTATAGTTGGGTTTGTTACATGGAAATTGAAACACTTAGCTTCATGAATGGAAGTGTATTTCCTTAGTCGAGATCATATTGTAGATAGCACAATTTATCCTTTATATATTGTTCATTGGCAACAATGAGCATATTGTAGATAGCTGAACCATAATGTTCTGTTGGTATACTCCCAGTGTACTTGCAGATATTTTGATTAATAAAGTTTTTATTACCTTACAAAAAACAATTAGCATTCTGCTGTAAACTTAAGATTTCATGTTTTTAATTTCGGTCTTTCCTATCAGTATATAGTTAATCAGTCCATGCTCATTTTTTGAACCAGCCTTTTTAAAAAAAATAAAAATTTATATTTGTGATTGCCTCCACTATAACAAAATTTCAAATACACAATAAGGGGACACATGGTGCCCTGCTCAGCTATCATATTGATGTCTCATGATTAAGTGGTGGAAATAGTTTTCTCTTGAAAAGGAAAACAATGATTAAGTGATGGCAATACTTTGTTATGGGACAATTTTTTATCGTATAAACCTATCAAAATTCTTATTTCTAATTGTTGATCTGGTTTTGTGAGCGCAACAGTTTATGATGTAACAAGGCGAGAAACATTTACAAACCTCTCTGAGGTGTGGGCCAAGGAAGTAGACCTCTACTCAACAAACCAAGACTGCATCAAGATGCTTGTTGGAAACAAAGTTGATAAGGTATTTTTAAAGGAGATTTACAGATTCAAGTGTTCTTTATCTTATTTTTACATTTCAAATATTCTCTCTCTCTCTCTCAACTTTAGTGTGTGGACTGTGGATGGATATCCCAAACAAGATATGGCAGGAAAAGTAGCCAATGGTCTTCGTATGAAACGGTGGCAGGGAAAAACTACTCCCATACCTGAGCCAAGAAAATATATAACTAAAACGAAAAGAACACTGAATTTGATGCACATTTGGGGGTTTCATTCATATGTGGCTCATTTTTTATTTTCCAGGAAAGCGATAGGGTTGTAACAAAGAAAGAGGGAATAAACTTTGCTAGGGAATATGGATGTCTATTTATTGAATGCAGTGCTAAAACTCGAGTTAATGTACAGCAGTGTTTTGAAGAGCTTGTTTTAAAGGTATGGTTGTCGATAAACTCCTTTTAACTTGGTACTTGTAAAAAAAAAAAAAGTTGTCAAGCTAGTTTATTGTTTAACTTTAGTATATGATTGTGTATATTTACGAATTATCTGGTCAACAAACAAATTACAGCATGAGTAATGATTGCAATCATATGCAGATATTGGATACACCTAGCCTCATAGCTGAGGGTTCTAAAGGGGTGAAAAAGAACATCTTTAAAGAGAAGGCACCACAGCTTGATGCATCAACAAGCAGTTGCTGCTGATGCTGATTCAATGTGTCTCATCCAATTCCTGGATGTCTAACCAGTACCTTGGTTCCATTCCAAATCATTGAAGATTTTTTATAAAAAAAATTATTATAATTATGTTTGATATTAGTCACAAACACGGGTGGAGCCTTGTGCAATGGATATAATCTTTTATTGAAGTATATTATGATGTTTAGGCCTGGGAAGAAACGCTGATATGATACAACAATTTGATTCTATATGATTTGTACAAAAATGTCGTAATTTCAGTTGATGATACTTGTTCCATGATTCAAGCTGTATGACTTTTTTATTTTTTTTATTCATGTAGAATGTTGGGTGCCTCATTTGTACAAAATGTTGGCCAACTTATTGGCAAATGCTAACAATATATGTCGAGTGAAAACGAAGTTACCATTGCAATTGGCGAGAGTGCCATAGCCATATTGGACTATTGCAGTCCCTTATTTAACCATCCACATTTTCTGATGTTTGAGAGGGCCAAAAATGCAGCTTAATGTATAACAAGCTCATTATGTAGTAGAAAACAGTTTCCAAAGCATAAAATGTTTCAAGAACGTTGCATACTTGACGTGCTATCACAAATAAAGCTCATGTTACAAAAAAATTAGCTACTATTATCTCTGTGCTCCCCCCTCTCTCCATAGACCTATGATTGACGGCCATTGATCAACAGTTAAGTCGTTGACCCTTTTTCAAAGGACTATTTAGCTCAAACCAATCACATATCACATGATTTTTTTGCATAAATTCCAAAATTTGAAGCTTGTCTTTCCATCCAAACCATAGAAATTTATTCTCATTTAGGGTATGTGTTCACTTTTGTGAATGATGGTTTTGTTGGGAAAATTATTTGGAACTACAAGAAATATAAATATTTTTTGCAGAAGCCAAACAAAAAATATTTTTTTAACTCATTTTTAGGAGAATCAACATAAGAAAATAGTTTATTTTTCAAAATATGAATTATTTGCAAATATATTTTTTGTTGAAAAAAATGAAGCATTAAAAGACTCGGACATAAGAAAATAGTTTATTTTTCAAAATATGAATTATTTGCAAATATATTTTTTGTTGAAAAAAATGAAGCATTAAAAGACTCGGTTATGATGCAAATATGCAATGCCAAACCCCACTAGTGAATAATGGTATCCCATATGCATGGGCGAAGTGGCATATACTATTATTCTCTGGCATAAGATCATTGTGGAGGCAATGCTAAAAGTTGTTTTAATGCTTTGAATTTTAAGCTTGTCCAATGTTGATTGGTATATTTCTACTATGTTGAGTAATGCTGTAGAACTTAGCCGTTGTTTTGATTTCTATGCATTTTAGTTGGGTTATGAGATGCAAATAGTGTTCATGCCCTTGCTAAGTTGCTTTTGCAAATAGGTCTTATATCTGTTGTAATAAGTTTTCCCTCCCTTCTTCGGATTTAAAAGAGTTTAGGAAGGATGGAAGAATGTTTTTGGTTTGTATGTTTAATGAAATCATGCATTTTTTTTTATCATAAAAAAGAAGGTAAATAATAGGGCTCATGCAATATATATATAAACTTTTTTTTTTTTGGTCTGGACTCATGTGTCAAAATTAAGACGTATTTTCTTAAAATAATTGTTACAAGTTGGAACGGGGTATCAAACTTTTATTCTCTTCGTTGAGGATACTCATAATATCATTAAGTTACAAAACTCTTTGTATCTTAAATAGATTACTAATTAGATTTTGATTTAACTTTGATATAAGTACGACTCAAACTTTCTTAAGTACTTGGTTCAATTTTTTTTTTTTTTTTATATGGAATATTCAGTTCAATTTTGATATAAGTAAAATAAAAAATTAAATTAATTCAAAGTTAAACAAACTTTTATTTACATCTAAAACGTCAATTTTTTTTCTTTTTTTTTTACCAATCTAAAATAAATAAATAAAAATTGATAAATTACTTCAAATCACAACTCTCATAAACCACAAAAAAAAAAAAAAAAAGCCACTTGTCACTCGGCTTTGCCAACAAAAAATAAAAATAGGAAGGAGTAATGAGAAAAATTAAGAATAAAAAAAGAAGAAGAAGAAGTTAAAAACAATAAAAGCAAGAAGGTTTTGGCACCAAAAGTAACCAAACAAACATGGGTGCTTCTAAAGCATCCATTTCCCATCTTCTTCCTTCTTCTTCACTTCGAAACTCCAACAACCTTAACTCAAAAGCTAAACCCATACAAGTAAAGGTACCCATCTCCAAAACCCCATTACAACCCAACACCAATAGGCGCTTCTTCCTCTTCTCTCTCCCTTTGATTCCTACTACTTTTCTTCTTTTTACTCCTCCACCTAGTCCTAGTAATAGTAACGCACACACAGCTCAAAAACCCACTTCTCTAAATTATTCTGCTCTCGCCTCCTTTGAACCTGTGAGTCCTGAAGAGAGAGAAGCTAGTGCCACCATTTCTCGCAGAGTTTCAGAAGCTGTGGAGTTGTTGGACAAAGGGAGAGAGTTACAGGCTCAAGGTGACTTTAACCAGGCTCTTCAATATTTTACTCAGGTAATCTTCAGGCCTTCACCTTACTTACACTCTTTGTTTTCATTTCTGGGTTCTCTTTGGTTGCTCAGAATTCAGATAAGAAAAAGGAAACAGTTTGTGGACTCTATTTTTCTGAAAAGATTTTTTTACAATGAGACATTATTGTAGTCTTATACAATTAGCATGATTCAAATTGAAAGTCAAGAATAAACAAATGTTGGCTTGATTATGTTTAAAGCATTGTTTTGAGTTCTAAGAGAAATCAGAAATATATGTGCTATTGTTCTCCAAATTGTGTGAATTTGTTTAGTGCATGAAAAAACTTCTTATCATGGGTGTACTTCAGAAGGTCTTTGTTGGGTCGTTGTTCCCTTTTGGTTTTAGTGGTGCTACTGCTGACTATTGGATTACTTTCCCAAGATGTTACTTGAAAAAATGAACTCTGCCTCTCTCTGTATGTGCTGCTCCCAAGAGAAGGCTTGCCGTAGGTTGACGGCTAACATGAAATTTAGTCACTTTATTATGAATGGATTTAGTACAGATACATGTTGGGTGTCCCCTACTAGCATCGTGCTGCATTGGAATCCAAGTGCAGTGAAAGTGGGTAAGGATTGCTAGGGCGTTCCTTGTAAGCAGTACGTTATATTGGTGCTACAGTGTAGTGAAAAATAGGCTAGAGTTCCCACATTTTGATAGACAGGTGTTGGTAAATAAGTGAGTCCATGAGAAAAAAAAATCCATATAGATATTTAAAATATAGGGTGTTTAAAAGGGAAACTATTGGAAATAGTAGATATCAAGACTAGGAGGAGAATACATAGTGTGTGCTTGCAGGAAACTAAATGAGAAATTTAGAAAAATTGAATATACATAGTATAAATTATGGAATACATGAAAAGGTAAACAGGAAAATTGGGTAGGGTTAATCATAGATTGAAGATGATGTGAACCATAAGATAAGAGCAGAATGTACAAAGTAGAGAAACGCATCAAAAGTATTGCGTGGTTGTAGAATACTTATTAAGTAAAATGAAAATTTTATAAGATTGTTATAAGACCAGTTTTGCTCAATAGTACTGAATATTGAGCTGCTAAGAAGCAACGTATTTATAAATTGAGTGTAGTTAACATTAGAATGTTAAGATGGATAAATATAAGAAAAGATAGAGAAATGAGGAAATTTGCTTAGAGGTAGGGGTGGCCCTTATTCATGAAAAGATAAGGGAGAGTCATTTGAGATGGATTTGTCCAATGTAGATGAGAGGGATTAATGCACTAGTGAGGAAGATCAAGTTGTTTCAAGTCTAGGGAATAGGAAAAGGTCCAGGAAGATCTACAATAATGTTACTAGAAGTAGTAAAAAAATACATGTTAATTAAAGAGGTAATAGATAATATGGATTCAGATAGAGATAACATAGAATGACAAAAAAGAGTACATGTGGCTGATCATGATTAGTTTGTCAAGGATCCATATCTGAACCCAAATTTTGGTTTAAAAGTTTGGCTGTATCAGTTGAAAAAATGGTGTTTATTTTGACATTCTCTTAAGACCAGATGATCATTTATACAAGCAGCATGTTTACTGCGACATTTTGGGTTGAGAGTGAAATGGTGTCTCCATGTGTTTGGAAGAGTCCAATCCATTGTTCCAATTGAGCTACCTGCACTATAGTATAAGAAAGATATGTTCTTCGAAGACACAGCAACATATTAAGCTGTTGATCATAGGTAATAGTGGCTCTGGCATACCTGCTATAAAGCCCTTATAAGTTTGGGCATTTTAAAGTTCCTTTGAGGACATCTGATAAAATTGGAATGATACATAGTAGATTAGCATGGCCCCTGCGGATGGATGACACACATAAATTAAGAAATAGTCCAAATTTTCAAAAGTTCTATATATATATAAAAGGAATTTTAAAGGCAGCTCTCACCCCATTTTACTGACTCTGGTTTTCTTACGCTGAAATGGAAGCAACTAGCAAGTCACTAGTTCTTTTAAAAATATATAATGTTGATATTTGTGTGGTTGTGTTCCATGTTTATGTGCATGTACATTCAATATATCTATCAGTTAGCATCATGTTTACAACACAGTAGTTCATAATATAAGCCCAACATCATTATACATCATGTAACATTGTTAAATAACCATTTCATAATATCTATGTTTGTCATTAATATCCAATGATTGTTCATATCAGGATAACCCATAACCACCAATATGTTAATTGACCCCCATTGTTCCTTTCATTTTTAATTGTGGGATGGGGTGGGGGGATGTTACTGACTTATATAAATTCACCCCACTCTCACCTATTACATGGTTCAAGACATCCATGAATATGAGCAGCATAGTCAATTTGTAGCTTTAATAGATACAGAGAGCATTGTGGAAGTTTTTCCAGTACAATTTTTAAAAGCATTTGATCACCTTCTCTTTCCTGAGAATAGCGGTGAGCGCCCCAATCTGATGACATTATTCAAAAAGCTAGATGTTAATTTTTCTTATGCATTTTCTTCTGGCTGTTTTTGTGTTTTACACTATTTTGTTTCATTTAGTAAGATTCTATTAATTTTAGTAGAAATAAAAATTTGAAATGGTGGTTGTTAATGTCGTCCAATACAGCATGTATTATTATTAGGACAATTATGTTGATATGTTACTTCAAGGGTAATCAAATGCAGTATGCAGACAATGACGTCTAAAGACCAGGAAAAATTATTTCCTTATGTAAAGTCACAAAAAAATTAGCAAGAAACAGTTTTCCTTTTGCCATGAACATAATACTTGTGACTTATTGGCTTTTAGTATATGAAAACCATCTCTACCCTATGGAAACCAAAGATTATGAGTAAATGCATGTATACATAGTGCAGCAATTTCCAAAATTTCAATTGAAAGCCATGTTGAAGAAGATTCCTTTTGCCAGGATTCTTGTTAAGTAATTTGTAACAATATTTTAAGTTCTCTAGATAGTATGGAATTCACCTTGCAAATAATGTACATAATTAATAAAAAAATACCTGTCTAATGCTGGGAAGATTAAATATAAGTGCTGGTGTGAAAAGCAGATAAGCACATAGCTATAATTGGTTTGATGACATTTCTTCAATATTTTGATATTGTAGTATGTTAAAATTTTATAAGTAACTAATAAGTACTTCCTCAGAAATGCCACTTATTTTCATAAGAACGATTAAGTATTTGTAAAGTTGGGTATGGATCTTTATGACTGGATAATGAAAGTCTGTTGACATTCTATGTGAAACAATATCAAACATGTCCCTGGAAATTGGATGATAAATTTCCTCAGGGGTGAGTTAGAAAGTTGTATACTCCATTTTTCCATGAGGATAGGATCATAATCTATCACCTGTGTCATATAATACATTTTCTTCAGATTTAAATCAGGTCTTTTCTTGGGTTCCATGTTCTTAGCTTTTTGCTATGGTGCTTTGCTTATGCAACTCTTGGTTGCAAGCGCATCTAAAAATTGTAGCTCACCAACTCAAGTTTAAGAGTCCCTATCATCACACCTTTATAGAGCAGATATCGCTTGCAGACTTGTCTTCAATATGTTGGTCTTGCCATGTAATTCAAGGTCTTTGACATAGAAATGCACCAATTAGGGCTTAGGTTCCGTAGGAATCTCCATTGTCTTGATGCATCATTTGAGTTCTCATGGGCTTTCATTGTTGTTTGTGTTGTAGCAATGCGGAATCTGTGGATTACTTTTTTGTCCGATAACTCATTCTTTGTGAATGTACATGCTTCGGTTGTTTGGGATTGAATGGGTTATGCCAGGTTTAGTTGTGGATTTATTATTTTGCTGGTATCATTGGCTTGGGAAGCATAGCTCTGATATTTGGGATTTGGTTCCAGGTTGTTTAATGTGGACTATTTGGATTGAACGGAATCAGTAGACTTTTGAGGATAAGGGGAAAACTGTGGTTCAGTTATTAGAGTATTGACAGTGGACCCTCTTTGTTTGGTCTCGTTGTTGGGGTTATTTGGATTGTTCTACCCTTTTGGATTTCCTTTCATCTATTAGAATAGATTAGGGGCTGCTCTTGTCCTTTTGTTCCCTTTTTTTTTTCTCTTGTTCACTACCGTGAACTCTTTGTGTTTCTCTTGCTCATCTTTTATCAATAACTAGTCAATGTCCTGTGCGATGCACAGGTACCGTATAAATTTATTTTAAAAATATTTTATAAAAAACTACATATTTTTTACAAGAAATTATCTTTTTAACCATGCATAATACTTATTATTAATATTGCTTCCTTTACCTTTGCTCCCAACCATGAATTACCTTCCTCCTTAGATTGAAGCTTCTCAATCCAAATTTCTCTCCCTTTGCAACTCAATGCTACAATGAACGACTTGTTATCATCGTAAATCAAAACTCCTGCTTTTGCTTTATTCTTTAAAAATAGCTCTATCAAAGTTTATTTTGAAGGACAACTTTTAAGGAGGTTGTTATTTATATTTGATTGGACAAATATGTAGAGACAAATAATTAGATTACCCAATCCATTGAATCTGACTCTTACAATTCTATATTGAACTTAGTTCTTGAAGGACAGCTCTTAAGGATGTTGGTATTTATGCTTAACTGGTTAAATGTGTAGAGACAAATAATTGTATTATACCCAATTCATTGAATCTAACTCTTGCAATTCTACATTGAACTTTGTCCTCATGCAGAAAAAAGTAAATTGAAAATTTATCATTGACTCTATCTAAAGCATTTAAAGTAATAAAAGCATATTAAAGATTTAATTAAGTTGTTTGGCTAATTTAAAACATCAACCCATTGTTTGGAATACAATGGGAAGAGCATAATTTTGGCTATACTCTTGATTGCATGTGTATCAAGCTAATATCATAATTCAAACCAATAGTAAAAAATAAAAATAAATAAAAACATTTTTGAATATGGCTTACTGCATTCTCACATTCATGGAATGGCAAATCAATAGATACTAATTTAACTGATTATACTAATTGTATTTTTAATCCATTGGAGTATGTTGCAAACTTGCAATAACATAAGCACTTGTTGAATAAAATCTCTCTAATAAAACAACTTACATATCTCAAGATATGACACTACCATGCTGCCCTTGATGGTTCTTCCTACCAAAATCAATCTTGAGCACAAAAACTTCAAAACTACACATTAAAATTATTAGTTACAATGTAAAAAGATTATACTGCATGCATTTTTTATATTTTTAAGAAATGCTTTTTTTAATTGTTCTTGGCCATTTAGTAACTTTAGCTTAATGAGGTAAATGTCAGCATACTTAATTTATTTATAGTAGATTATGCTTGTGTGGTTTCTCCTCAAACATGTATCTTTTTGCAATCATCAAAGTGTTCATGATGGCTAAAACTTTTTAAACCTAAAATGAAAATGAAGCACATAAGAACCTCAATTTTAATATAACTTTACGAAAGTTACTCTTTTCAATGTATAAGATCAACCAACAAACACAATAGAATCAAATTGTGTATAATGAAATTGAAGCATCAGCTTAACACCTATACTAACTTGAAAAACCAAAAGGGAAAAGGACCAGGAAAACAATAGTTACGCTCATTCCATCGAAGTTGAAATGATAGATCCTTCTACACATATTGAATACATTGATGAGTTTAGAAAGTTTTATATCTATCAAAAACAAAATGTAGAAACAAAAATAATTAGAAAAACCCCATAAGTTTGTTATGCTTAAAATTAACCCAAAAAAAAATAAATAAATAAATAAATAAATTTTGAAAATCTTAATCTATTAGCAGAACTTGATAAAAATCATAATTAGCAAATAAAAAATGGCATAAAGGGCATCTTATTATATGACTATATTACTTTATAGAGCTATAAGCCCCAAAAGCCCATAAGAATGATAATTAGCAAAAGAAAAGTAAATGTAAGTGAAAGAGCATCTAAGTTTCAATTTAAATAATAATAAAAAATTACCATATAGAACCACGACCATTATGTCATGAAGCAAGTGGAAGATGAGCATTATTGTTGTTTATTATCCCAGGTGAATAAACATATGCTTTTTTGGAAGATTTGTGTGTTCTTGAATAATCTGAATGCTATTTCAGTTTGTGCAAAATATAGAACATAGAATTGGTAATTTAGCAACATAGGCATAGGAGAAGGCATGTAGTGGTTTAGGAAGAGTAGGCATTTAGTTATAAGGGAAGAGGAGTTAGCATAAACATAAGAAAACCTTTGGACGGATGAATAAGGAAAACAAAGAGTTTTTAATGATTAACATCCCTCTATCTTATCCATTAGTCTTATTTATTACTAATTGAGATCTATTGAGTTTAGTAAATAAGTGATGTGGCATCTAATAAGCGTAATAAATTGAGAATGATATGTTTTATTTAACCAAAAAAAAGTTCAATTATCTTTTCAAAGAGAGTGCCACTTGGCAAAATCTTATATTCTCTCGCATGAGGTCTCTGCTTTTATATATATATATATATATATATGTATGTATATATATTGATATTCTCTTCTTACTTATAAAAAAAAAAAAAGATATTGAGAAGCCCTGTCACACATGGTTGCTTGTGCATAATAGCCACAACTTGTTTTGTACAATTAGCTTTTAGGACTAATATTGTGAATAATGACACCTTTAGCTCAACCATATCTCTGTAGACCTGAATTACTCATGATTACATGGTATCAATTTCGTTTGATGAAATAATTCTTTTGGGTCTTGTATTCTGTGTCCTGTAGTGGTTCTTTGGAATTGCTTGCTTTAGAGAGGATTTTTACCCAACTATTAGTGTTACACATGCAAAGCATGTTAATCTTTATTGTTTGTGGTCTCTTCTCTTGAAACTGTTGAACGCCTGTAAACACAACGCTTCTGTTGTGCAAAACTTGTTTGGACACTTAAAAAAAAAAAAAACCTTCGCTTACCTCAAGATTTGCATAATTAAACTGGTAATAAATTTTTCCACAAGCCATAATTGTCTTACTATTTAAGCCACTGCACACAACTGTATGTATCTGTAATAGAGGAATTGCTGATATTAAATTCTGGTGGTTCTGCTGCTGTACACCATTATTTATAGTGCATTGGTACGGTTGATGTGTGCTTATCTTATTAGATTCATATAATTATGACATTAGTAGGTCAAATGTGTAGTTTCTGTATGACTAGCCCATAAAAACCGAGGCAAATTTTAAAATTGAAGTGTATTGTAAAACTATTTTACTTTACCCCGGTAATTATACAGCAGAGGTGCAAGAATTTTCACAATTGACATCACTTATATATCTCACTTCAGGTGGTTGAGAAATACAAAGACTTCGCCTTCTCAGACTACGCAAGAGTAGGAAGAGCATTGGCCTTGTACGAGGTTGGTGACAGAGATGAGGCAATTGCAGAAATGGAGGATGTGTCCATATCTCTGAAGGGATATCCAGGTATTTCTACATTCCTGAAATATGTGAGGAGAAACACTTTTGGTCAATTCTTTTAAGTATTCTAGTGTTTGCTGGGTTAATCTGCAGAAGTTCATGCTGCTCTAGCAGCAGCCTTATATGTGGACAAGCATGCTCTACTGTTAGCTGAAAACCAATTCACTATTGCAACTCTGCTTGATCCTCACTATACAGATCTCTCATATGTAAAAGAAACAAAGCATTGGCCTCCAAGTTTGGTCAGTTCATTGCAACACTTCATCAGTCTTTCCTAGGAATCTCTATTATATCCTATACAACTTGTTATCAACTAGGACATACTGTCGTGGCCACCTTTGGGTTCTTTGGTCACTTTCACTAGCAGATGATTATTAATATTGTATTACCTTGATAAATTATTACAGTGAAAAAATGGGATATGGGAATTATGCATCTTGCTGAAATGTATATTCTTTCATTTTCCTCCTTTCTTTTTCTTGGTTTGGGGGATGTGGGTGGAGTGTGGTATAAGGTTTTTACTATGTTGGTAGCCAAAGACATTTTTGATTCCTTCTTTTTCACTTTGTGCTCTTTTTCTTTGTCTAATATTACTTAGTCCATGCCTATAGTTGTCTACCTGCATTTGTTCATAGCACGTTCATAGGTGAATTTAATATTGAAGTCTAGTTAGTACACTACTAGAAGGTTTTCCCTTCTTCAAGCCAATAATGAAAGGAAAAATTTTAGGTAGAAGATTCCTTAACCTAGTCTCTCTTTGATCATTATTCACCATCTTTACCAACTTATAATTCGGGTTATTCCTTTATAATCTCGCAAACAAAGAAAAAACAAAACAAAATCTCTCACCTTTTTTTTCTTGTTCTTTTTTCCTTTTTCCTAGTTACATATATGTCATGGGACCCATTGAGCCCAAACGTGTTGTAAAGCCTAAACTTGTACTTGCAAATCAAGCAACCTAGTCTTACTAGGATTTGAAGACAAAGAAGATGGTTAGATTAGGCTCTCTATAAATATGCTCTATTGTATAAGTTTTGTATTATTGTATCAAAATCCATTTGCTCCTTTTCACACTTCCTCTGTTTAATTGGTTGGGGAAGGTTGGCATGTGTTGGTTTTCCAATTGTCTTTATCAATTATTATTGATAGTCCAATATTCTGACGACAAAATGAATCTGATGTCTGATGTTTCAATGCAAAACCAATTGTTTTCTCTAATTTTGCGTGTGGTAGTGTTGTCAGTTGTCACTAATATGACCAGGGCTTCACTAATCCGTGCGTCTCAATATAATCTTTACCTAACTGCTTTTGAATAATCGTAAGTGTAAAATCACTGTTGTATCAAAGTTTTTCATGTATATCTCATACAATGACCAATGCCTGTTCAATTCTGGCACTTCATTTATTAGTCCACAATCCAAAAAGTTTGCTTCAAATTGGTCTCTTTTTCATAATTTCCATATGTGATAAAAGTGTTACTGTGTTGGTAGAGATTAGCGCAGCTAAACCAACTATTCAAGCTTACGTATCAAACATTATTCATGTAGGAATTGACTGAACAAAAGAGAGAGTGGCCTTTCACTTTTGACCCAATCAAAAGGTTGTGACGGCTGTTTGGTACTGTAACATATCCCCACTGTGGTAGTGCCAATTTTCTTCAGACTTTTTTACCTTGTTCTTGGGCAAAAGTAGAGATTGTGTCATTTTGCCGAAAATATGGACTATTGCAATACTTGAGTGCATGCCTATTCTCAGTTCTGAAAAGGTATAAAGAACACTCACAAATTATCATTGACTTGTATAGCCGTTTGTGGGTCCTCCCAAAAAACATTCTTCAGTTTAGTTTGGTATGCCCCGAATTCTGCTCCAAATGGATCAATGTGAAACCATGTGCGCACTGGTATATGGCTTGGTAATGGTAATTAACAAAACAAAGCAAAGCAAATTGACCACTTTTTATGTGTGTCTGCGTGCAAGCGTGCGTGTGCATCTATACACATAATGAAGGCTTTACAGTAAATTTTGTAAAACTCCTGTTGCACCACGTTATCAACATCATATCCTATCCTTTTTTGTTTGCAGTTTTTTTAGTTTGTCCAACCTAAATCATTTGGTTCAACTGTTGCCTTTTTAAAATTTTCCATTTCATTCCTTTTATGCTTTCTTAAATTATACCGTTTCACTTTGTTAAATCTTTTTTTTTTTTTTTTTTTTTGGTGTTGGAGATATCAAAAGACAAGCAAATATCCATACGATCCGAAAGTCCAATCAACTAGATGCTGTTTCCAATATGGTTTTATCCAGAAAATTGACATCCCTAATAGACAAGAAGAAACTTCTTCCCAGCAATGGGTTGCATGCACTTAAAAGTGCCTTGCTCTCTTGACTAGACATCTGTGATAGTGAGCATCCCTGAGGTCGTGCAATGTAATATCATATACCTGTACATGAATGAGTACATGATGGAAAAAATTATTGAAATAAGATTCTTAAATAAGGGTTGTAGCTTTGGTCAGTTTAGTTTTTATACAAGTTAAACTTTTTATTTTTCACTCAATTTCTAGAATGATTGAATTAAGATTGTTCCTTACGGTTCTCATACTGTTTAGGGGCACAAATGCATGGATGAATACTTGATACACTCGGGGAAAAAAAATATGTTACAGAGTTACCACCACTAGTGATCATTCAATTTGAGATGACATGAGACATAAATTACTGAGTTAGCTGATTAGTTGCAACTTGCAACTCCCAAAATGATGATCATGCAGCTTTTCAAAGTCCAAACTCCAATCAATCTCTAAAAAAGAAGGATAAGGATGCCTTTTAATATTATTTCAAGCAGGGTATGACATATGGATCCGATTAACTTCAAATGGGATGAGGTTGAAATAAATTTTGTCCAATAAGAAGTATAAAATCCATGAATGAGGCTATCGAACGGCCAATAACACCCATTAATGTGCTTTTGAGGCTAAATAGAAGGCTCCTAATAGCATCACTAACCTGCTCATTGGCCTTTCTAACACACGATTTCAATAAGATTGAGACTAGTAATAACGTAGTATGCTTCTATTAACACAACAATTCTACTGTGGAATTAGTATGTACATGTTTGAGGGTTTTGAGTCATGATTTCGTTAATGAGATTCTAGTATAGTGATATGGGACTGAAATCACAGTATGAACTGTGTTTTGTTACCATGGCAAGCAATATAATGAAATCTCCTCAAATTTTTGAGAGAATCTGCCAATGTAAGCATCCCCTTTGGTTGGCTTGACTGGCATGAATCGGGATCCAACTAAAGTAGATGCTGACATTAAAGTTTCTGAATTTTCAATTTATGATAAGAGAACATATATGAATTGTACAGATATAAAGTTTTAGGGAAGCCAATACACACATAGAAAGTAAGACCCCGCACATGCACTATATCAGACATCCCATACTGTATATAATCTAGACATTTTTAGAATCTTCATCCCACTTGGATCTAAGCAGCTTGAGCAGCATTCTTGCCTTTGTTTTGGTCCTACCATTACACTGGCTTTGCAGAAGCAATAGTAACTGAGTCAAAATTCCAGCATCAATTGCTTCTTCCCTTGCCTGTAAGGAATCATAACATATGATCATAAGCAAGCTAATTGCATTCTCACTGCCTTCATGATCCGATACCCTGAAAACCATCCTAACAATAGCATGAATGCCATTTGGGTTATTAATTAATTCCTCTTTTGCAGTCTCTAGTCCTAAAAGCTTCTCTAGTGTTGCCATTGCCATTGGTGCCAAGTTTTTTTCACCTTTTTCAGCACTCATAATATAGGTTATGAGTCCATCTATCGCACCTTCTCTGACCAAATTCTCTCGATTAGACTGCAATGAAGATAAAGCCGATAAGGCTTTAATTCCAGCCTCAGAACCATCGCGAACAAGAAGAACCACTTTATGCAAGAGATCATTGGTTTTTCCAAGCATAGCAGAAAGCTCTTTTGTCTCCGATGATGATGATATTGCCTCTATAAGAAGACACAAGCTTATCTTGACCGTGTCAGTGCCGTGCTCAAATAAATTTAGGAATGATGCTAATTTAGACTCTTCTTTAAGCATATTCAGACACTCCATTTCATCGAGAGGCAGCAATCTTAGAGCACAAGAAAGTGCTACGTCAACAAACTTTAAATCATCTTCGCCTTCGGAGAGTGTGGTTTTTACTTTTCCAAAAACTAGTTGCAAAAGTAGAGGCAAGAAGCGTAATTGGATCAAACATGAATTTCTGGATGAAGGTACCTCAGATAAATTTCGTATCTCTTCAAGTGTTTGGAGCTTGTTTTCTAAGGTGACATCATGAGATTCAAGGTTGCGTTTTAGTGCAGTTAAAGAATCAATTGTTGCCAAGTATTCAGGATCAAATTGGTCACCCATATGAAGCCACTCATCAATCAAATGGCGTAGAGTGTGATTAGGAACCATGGATGGATCATGGAGTTTCTGCATTGTGATAGGACATGTGAGATTACCTGCAGCCAGCCATTTTTCTATGCTTGATCTGTCATAGGTTTGGCCTGTACATAAAGTGACTGGATCTTTGAACAAGTCTAGACTAATTGGACATGTAAACAAGTGGGGAATGGACATGTGAGATTCTCTCATGGAAGAACCAACAGTAGCAGATTCAAGAACAAAAAGAATTTGAATACCTTTGTTTATGAATACAAGGAATTGGTTAAATTGTGATATACTTAAAATGCAAAATGTGGGGTTTTATGACAGTTCTGGTGGAGATGGCTTCTTTCCTATCAGATACTAGTGCTAGGAGTGCAACTATGACATATAAGATTGATAAATGGAACTGAGTTATCAAAACTCTGAGAGGATACAAGAAATAGGGTGTGAAGATAAAAGGAAGTGAAGGAATGGAAGCAGAGAAAAGGATGAGTAGAAAGGACTTACACAGTCCATACTTGCAGAATGTGAGAGAGTGTTGTGAGTTTTTTGCAGTCCACACTGACAGACAGCACATGAGCAAAGTGTTTAATCTTAGTTGGAGGAATCAGATGAGAACACCAACATACAAACAGCAGAGGACCAAAAATAGGCCTTATCCTAGTGAAAGAGTGGAAGTAATATGATATAGGACTTTGATTGTGGAACTGGTCCCCCACCTCTCTCAATATAATATCAATTCAGTCAAACTGACCCACCTTAAGAAAAAAATAATAATAATAATTGCAATTGTCTTTGAAGTTTGAAGTTTGAATCCACCACAAAAGTTTGAAAAGAAAAATAAAAAGAAAGAAAATTGTGTCCCAATGAGAGAGAGGGAGAGAGAGATGTGGGGGGTAATGGAATGGTAGTCACAATGTTCATGAGACTGGCAATTATAGGAGAACCACCCAATGGAATCACTATCAACACATCTCTTTGTTCATGAACAGAACTAGCTGCCTTAATCACTATACACTTTTTTTTCCCGTACCTTAAGTTATTTTCACCATGGTTAAATTGCATATTTCATTGGCTCCAGTCTTTTACAAGTTAAAAAATTTCCCCAAGTTGAGTTAACCAAATTCTCTTTCTAGTTCATTTTTCCTGGTCCTAGTAAAAGCCGCAAGTATATTATAATTTATAAGTATGTGTGACATCACATTAAACTGCTTTGGACATAGAATAGCAAAAAAAAAAAAAAAATTGTTTAGGTGAAGTATTGAAAAGTCAGTCAATCCACACAAGATTGTACATTTCGATAAATACTTTTTATAAATTTATTACTATTTATATTACTATTACTTTGATGGTGAAAGTGAAAGCCCCGCTAGCCGATAGCATGAAAATAACATTTTTTTTTTCTCTACTGCGTATTTGGTTGCATCACAACTCAGAAGAATCTACAAAGTATAATTTTCAAATATGTTATGCTGATTAAATATTCACATACCACATTTTCTAGTGTCTACCTCAGTTTTCCAGAATAAATAGCCGAAATTTCTGGTAAAGTTGGTCGAATGAGTTGTACTTTTGTAGTTTTGTTACTTTGTACCTATATTTATTTTTATTTTTTCACCAATTAAATTCAACTCTTTTTTAGGGAATCTGATTTCCAAATGGGGCGGTAATTAAGGACTGTTTAATAACGTTGTTTTAGTAACGTTGTTTTAGAAATATATATAGATGAAAAAGTATGTAGAAATACGTGTAATATTGTTTAAAAATTAAAAAGTTTTGCTTAAACTACCATACCAAACATCAACTTAGAGCCTATTTGGTAGTTGGTATATCAATTTAAACACATGTTTTTAGTTTTTAAACAATATTACACGTATTTTCATATATTTTTTCACTCATACCTATTTTTAAAAAAAAATTAAAAACTGTTATTTAAACACACATACTGAACATACTTTTAATATTTGAATACATGAATGCAGGGAATTAAGATGAGCATGCATCAAAAAAAAAAAATTCTTGGAGGGTTCCCCAAGTAAGTGTAGAATCAATTCAGTGGCTAAAGTCATTGACTTTTGACTGCCAAACTTTCATATTAATACCTTTAATGGTCAATTTATAGCAGCTCGTGGGGTCCAAAGTTTCCAACCATTTGATGGCGGTCGAGCAGTCCACATAACTAGAGAAATGGTTATAAATGAGCTTACACCCCAAAAAACAAGTGTAGGACTTAAATTATACGTAAACTTTAATGGAAGATTAACAGGGAGCATAAGCATTTTGGATAATAGTTATATCTGTAGGACTTAAATTATACGTAAACTTTAATGAAAAATTTATGAGAAAATTTGCTTAAAAATGGGATAGTCCCTATTGATAAAAGAGAAATAATATACTAATCTATTGAGGATCCATAATTGACCTCTAAATTTTGGGACTAATGTTTTTTTTTTTTTTTTTTTGGTTGTTGCTGTTATATAAGCATTTTGGATAATAAACCTAAATAGCAGGTATATTGAACTTGAAAGACATGTCGTAAATTTAGAGGTTTAAATTTCCATCTATCATATTATTGATTTGCGAGATTTCTAAGGTGTTTTATGAGCAATAAGTGAAATAGTTTAGTCAAATGAAGAATCACTTCCTTGTATAAAAAATGAATAATAATAGATACATTAAGGAGCTTCTTTTTTTTTTTAATGGGACATTTAAGGCGCTTTTGAATATTTATGAATTTGTTCTTTCTGAAATTTTAACTCAAATGATATAAGATGGGATGAAATTAGACTAAGTCTTAGGATGCAAATCTTTTATATTTTATTCTATTTTGTAATTACTATTGATAGTGGTTTGAGTCATCTTCCAAACCTAACAGAAGCAAATTGCTTTCTAATGTAATTTAATATCAAATTACATACAAAACAAATGCATAATGTGGGGAGAAAAGACAGCCAACTTTCTTTCCTTTTCTTTTCTTTTATTTATTTTATTTTTCCCAATAAATCATTAAGCCCATATATCTCTATCGACTGGGTAGGCAAGAAACAAGCTTAAATGTGCCCCTAACAATGGGTAAGTTTGGCAAAACGAAATTGTGAGGTCCATGAGAGAGAGAGGGAGAGAGAGAGATCTCCAAGCAACAAAAGGACAAAACAAGGGCCAACAACGAATAAAACTAGAGATTAATATGGAGAAATTGTGGCCGTTGAACACTATCTTGTCCGCCATTAGAACATATCAACTTCCACTAAATGATAGAATTTGATGATGGATATTACATTAAGATGCTACTCAATCATCACTACCTGAAAAATTTTTAAAAAAAAAAAAAAAAACCAAATTTAATTCAACAATGTAATTGAGGGGCACACGTAATTTTGTGGAAGTTTAGTTACTTAACACTAACATGTAAAATTATGCTATTATTTGCCAAAAATTCCCTCTAAAGTTCATGAAAATGATTTACTAACCTCTCCATGATTTCTTATATAGTATTTCTTTTTACATGGTAATTGATATCATGAGTCCACAAATTCACTATTTGTTTTCCCTCCCATGGCTCCATCATTTTCAAAAATCTAATAATAATAGTTTTGAGTTAATGACATGGCTTCTTCTACACTTACTAAAAGTGTACTTTTACCCTCTAGGCCCATTATAATGATAGTTTCTGAGTTAATTTTCCATGAAAAAGGGTCCATCTGTTGGTGGGTTTGCCACTGTAATCATAAACCACGTGTTTGGACATGTTAAAGAAATCATGCCACTACTCGAATTGTGCGGAAATTTGTGCTTGGCAAACCATGCTTTATGTCTATGGGGAGCTACAACTTCTATCACAAGAGAATTATGTGGAATATTCATTATTAGGTCATTAGGGTTTTGATTGGTCGGACGATAGAAAAGTGAGGGATAGAAAAAAATTTAAGTTTTCCTCTTATGAGTGTTTGGTTTGCGAAGAAAAAGTAGGGGAGTTGAAAACTTATTTTATTTAGTTGAGAAGAAAAATAATATAAAAATTGATGTTTGTAAATTTACTTCCATCTCCCTACTACATAAAAAAAATAACGTTTTAAAATTTTTTTTAACCAACATTTAAGCTTGAAAGAAGGGGGGGGGGGGGGGGAGTAAACCAATGTGAAGGGGGAAGAGGGGCATGGTTGCATTTTTCCATTTAAGCTCACTTTTTTCCTCGTTTTCACCATAATTGGGAATAAAACAAAACCTCTAAAAAATGTGGGCCTAGAGATAAAACAATTCTTCCCTCCAAAGTCACCCCCTCCAATCAAACACACTATTTTCTCTCATACTTTCTCTTCTCCATGTTGCTCTTCTTTTCTTCCTAACCAATTAGCCCCTAAATAATGATAATGGATTACTTTGGTAATGGAAATCAAATAAAATTTACCTAGATTTAGAGGAATTTCTTTTAATTTATTACATGTTTTTGAGTATTTTAATTTTATAACTTATAAAACATTAGTTAAAATAATATTTTTATCCCAAAAATGTAATATAGATTCTAATTTTGTTCTTAAAATTTAAAGGGTGTTCTATTTCCATTCTCAAAAGTTTTTTTATTTTTTATACAAGATAGAAATTTTATTCTAACCTAATCTAAGTGTATGTGTATGAAAACTCCCTCCTGAAGAGTTGAACTCCAACACTTTCCCCCCACACCCCACAAACACTTAAAATGTTCTACATTTTGTCCCATTTACACATATATTGTGTTTTAGGTAGAGGTATCAATGTTTGGCACCATCTATGAACACGACACGAGTTTTTACGAGTCAAGGTTGGGCCTTAGTTGGGCTGAGTCATAAATGGGTATAGAAGCCATTAGTTTGGTCGATAACTTTTTTAAACCGTGGGGAAGGTAAGCTCTTCGTAAAAATTTCAAGTCAAGTTTGCCTCCAGCAAAGATTAATTGGGCTGCATTTTTATGAAGAGCTTACCTTCCACTAAAAAAAGTTATCAACCAAACTAATGGCTTCTATACACATTTATTTGTTGGAGATGTTAAGCAATAATCTTATTCTACATGTCGTTGATAGTCTATATTTCTTTTCTTTTTTTCTTTTTATAGCTAAAATAATAGTCTATACATCATATATGGTGACTCAAGGTTTCTTTTCTTTTTTCCAAAGCGATTGTTGATAAAAATCTGACAAAAGAAGCAAATTGATAAAAAGTTATAAGTTAATTACGTGATTTGATTTATTTATTTATATAAATCAAGGTCAAGAATAGAGTTAGCAACTGCACAACAACAACATCAAGGCAACCAAAAAAAAAAAAAAGTGTATGCGGTCACAAACAATGTATAGCCCACAAGACCCGCTAGAACTTCTAGCTGACATCTGGTTTAGATTCCATTGCTAAACCTAATTGTAAGATTTTAGTTACAAAGGCCACTATTGTGTTTTGACTTGTTCTTTTGCCTTGAGCTTTTTCGTTTAGCTTTTAGTTATTACCTTTTATGTATAATTTTTTAAAACATTTTTTTCTCACTTTTTTAAAGTAGGAATATGCCTTAGCACATTTTTTGAAATCTAAAAAGTACATAGCAAAAAGTTACATAAATTGATGCTAAAGGCACACTAGCTCCGGTTATCAGTTTAGTTAGTCTACAACAATCTCTCTCTCTCTCTCTCTCTCTCTCTCTCTCAGACAGAAATCTTGATGCATCTGGACCCCTGCCCTTCCTGTACCCCCAAACATATATGTGGTTGGTAGCTAGATATTACATTTTAAGACAAAGAATTTAATGGTACTATACTTTTGTTTAGGAGAAATTATACAGTTATCTAGTAGATCATATTATTTGTCTATTATTTCACTAAAAAAATTTTACTTGTTTAAAAAATTCCTATTTGTTTAAAAAAAATTTCTAACGTAGCAATTTTAAACAGATGGAAATCTTTTAATGGAATGATAAACCACGCCACTAACCTACTATAAAGAACTTATAATTTCTCCTATTCTAGGCTGAATAAATTTAAAAGTCTAAATAAGCCAAAATGCATTGGCAGTATGCGACTCTGTCATTGCCTGAAGTGCTTTAATGTTTCATTACTACTAATCATTTATATAATCTTTTGCTAAATGTCAAAAGCCTTGTACCTATTTATGACCTTTTTAAAAACGACATTTATGGTTCAAATCTTTTGTCTCTTAATAAGCAAATTATCAAAAAAAAAGTTTCATTTTCAACTAAGTTTGTTACAAGGGCTTTATAGCCATTATGTTTGGTTATGGTAGTTACAGATCTATTATTATTATTTCCCTTCAAAAAAAGAAAAGATACGTTGTTATTTCCATGTATCTCATTATCATATTCATTTTCACACAAATACACTTTCGTCGATTCTCTATTTGTCTTTTCTGCGCCTTGTTTTTCTTCTTTGCACTCTGTTTTCCGTTCCTTTTCACACAAATATCTGCTTTATATATTCGTTAAACCTATAATATTTTCATAATAAATTATAAACGATAAATTATTATTAATTTAAATTTAAATTTGTAATTTAAATTATTTTTTTGTTTGTTTATAACAATTAATAACAACTTATCATTTAAGATTTATTGTAAAAATATTATAGACATAGCATTTTTTTATACTTTATCCATCACTATTTGTCATGTATATGATTTTTTTTTTTTCATTTTAAATTTTGATTATTTTATATATATATAAGTGAAGAAAGAAAAAATGATATGCAATAAGTTGTCATTAAAAATAAAATATCAAAAACCATAAGCATGAGATGTTGTGATTTGGTGAAGAATAAAGTTAAACACTAAAATGATAATTTTGTTTTTCTTAAATAAAAAAAAGGTCTTCAATATGAATTTATTAATGCCACACCAGTAATAAATAATATCACATGTACGATATCACTGTCATCGTGGCACAGCACAGAAGCGTAATTACTCGTACCGCTAAAGCATAAATGTGAAGAGAATTTTTTTTTTTTTCCTTGTGAATACATTTTTTTTTTTATGGACTTTTCCTTGTGAATACATAGGTGTATATGATAAGGACATTATATATTAAGCGTGAGGTTTACGCCCAGCTCATCAAGTTGAAGTTAAGATAAACTTTTTGCCTTTTATGTCGTCGCTTCTAATAAATGGTCAACTTGAAGTCACCTTCACCATTAATGTCTCTTCTCTTCTCTACCCTTTCCTCATTTTAGGGCTGTGTTGTGTGGACTGGGAATCAATCAATAAAAGGATATCTATCTCAGATTCTCTCATCACTTTTGGGGTTGACACTTTTACCTTTTGGATTCACATTTCAGACCTGAAAAGATACATATAATAATACACCTACTCTGTCATAATTAACTAGGCCATCCTTCTACTTACTAGTCTGGATGTAAAAGAGTTTCAAAATTTTCAGTAATTATAATTATGATTTATGAATTAAAAAATGGGTTTTGGAGTTAAATATATTTAATGGGTTTTTCCAATTTGACTATTTTACTGTTGATTTTAATTTTTTTTTTTTTCAATTTGTCTTTCAATCATTTGAAGAAAAGAATTCCTTAATTAGTGTATTTGGAAAAATTAATTTTATCTAAAGAATAAGGTTAATTTTTGATAATAATGAAAATTTGACACCAAAAGTCATATTTAATTATATATGTACACACTGTTATACTAAAGAAACAAATGGTATCATAAGAATTCTATAATGATTCCCCTAAGAAAATAAATAGTATGATAAGAATTCTATAATGGTTCCCTAAGAAAATAATATCGGTGATAGTTATCTTATGAACTTAATATATATATATATATATATATATTCTAAGAGCATATATTAATTGGACCTTTTTAACAAAGACACTTTGAGAGAAATTGATATAAAGGAAATACTTAATTTAATTGCTAGTTTAAATTCCACGGTAAAAACTAGAAAGTATAAATTATTATTAGATTTTATAACACTTCTATGATAATTACCTTAAGAAAAAAACATTGATGATCTTATTATTATTTGAACTATAAAAGATCATGATTTTGATATGATAAATTACCAATTATTTTAGAATTTTAAATTATAAAAAATTATGAATTTAATTATTTAACATAAGAAGATTTCTTTTTTTTTCTTTTTTTTTTTTTGATGGGAACATAAGAAGATTTCATGCATTACACCATAAAGTAGACAGATTTCATTTTTATTCAAATCCAATGCTAGGACAATATGGGGAATAGGATCTTTAAAAAAAAAAAATATATATATATATATATATATATATATATGGGGAATAGGAAATACCCAATCGCTAGATTTAAATTTCACCTTAGAATATATAGAATAATAAGAACAATAATGAACTACTAAGAAAATAAATTTTTTTTTTTTAAATGCTTAGAATATATATTGTAAAATAAGCTTAGATTAAAATAATAATAATAATATAAAAAGCTCAAGTAATGACTAGTAAGATAATAAATTAATTCTTCCTCAAAAAAAAAAGATAATAAATTAATTAAAAAGGCTTGTCTAATGCAGCTTTTTAATTTTGGTCTAATGCTGCATCTTTGGTTGAAAGGGAAAGGGAAAGGGACAATGACTTATTGGCAAAATCTAGTGCTAATGACGAATGACAAGATCCCCTAAAGGACGGAAAAAACATGACCCTTATTGCACGCGATTGAAAAATAATGGTTCTTTTTTTTTTGTTTTCTTTTTTTATTTTTTTTTCTTTCTTTTTTCCTAAAATATTTTCTTAAAAAATGTTTTAAAATTTGGACAAAGTTTAGCTACTAAATTAGTTGTAAAACTAACTAAAATTTCTTTTTAAAAAATTTAATATTACTACATATTTTAAAAATCTAATTGTTGAATTATATGTCAGACAAAATTTAGTTACAAAATTAATTGTAAGACTACAATTTTCTTTAAAAAAATTAATATTACTACATATTTTGAAAATCGAACAGTTGAATTATATATTTTTTACACTCTTAATACACATGTCAAATTTTGTGTTAGTCGGATATTATTTACTATATAGTCTATAAGTTTATATTTTATACATAATTTTAAACTACACAAACTTGCAATTTTAACAATTTATTGATAATATAATTATTAATCTTTAATTTTATAAAATTTTTACAAATATAGAGGATATAAAGAAAAAATGAAATCCAAATATAGATTTATCAAAATTCACGTTCAATCAAAAAATATTAAAAAAATTGTAATTTTAAGTTACAACCAATTTTGAAATTAAATATGATCATTTTAAATTTTGATACAAACATGGACGTGTTACATACACGATTGTCTCTAGGCCCACAAAAGAGTACCGTCTTGTTGACCCATGGACCGATTTTATAAAACAAAGGTTTTCGGTTCAAGTGTCTATTTGAGTGTTTTCTCACTCATCTACAGGTTTGACCAAATTTATCGATGATTTATGCTCACTCGATTAGTCGACAACCTATATGTCGACAGTCGGCAATGGTTTCAACTCCCTAAAATTTTGATGGATCACATATGTAACACATATGGCATCCCTCAAAGTTTTGGGGCGTGTCTAGAGCTCTTCAAGGGGAAAAAAATATTTTTAAAAAAATTGAAGGTATTAAACAACTTTCTCAAAGAGCTTTATGGATTGCCAAAAGTTGAAATTGTTATAAAACCCAAAACCTGAGCTTTATCATTAAAGCTCTTTTTTCAGGAAGACTAAATGAGCATACCGAAAAATCTGTCCAACTAAAAATTATTTCGTTAAAACTCAAATTCATACAGTAATACCACCAAAAAAAAGAACTCTTGGTGTGCTAATGCAAACATCCTGTTATATAATTCTACAAAATCCAATATTTTTTTTCACTGAGATTTTTTTATTTATTTACATAACATATGTATGATGAACTGATCAACTATATAAGAGTCTCTAGCTCTCCTAACTTTGTTATATTATTATTATTATTATAACATGGATTCACCTTAACCAGTAGAGTGTATATTTATAATTATCTATATACACACTCAAGTGCACATATAATGCCTTCTCAAAAAAAAAAAAAAAAAAGTGCACATATAAGTACGTTCAACACTGGCAAAATTTGACCAAAGAAAATGTTTTTTGTTGACTGGATAAGGATAGAAGTGTTTCATTTGATTTCTCCGAACTTACATTATTCAAAAGTTTGAACAAAATGAATTTGGCTCTGGTTGAAAATTTGACCAATGAAAAGATCCAATGCAATTGGCAATTTGGCAGTATTAAATCCAACTAGTAAAGCTGCCGTGCAATGCATGGATAATTTTATGATATTTTATGTCGGACGGTTTTGGATAATGTTATACATATATTATAAAGAAAAAGTAAACTAAATTAGAGTAAAAAAATATATGCATTTTGAGATATTAAAAATTAGTTTAGTAGTTTCATTGTATATTTGTAGCCTTCTCAAGATAAAATTATTATTAATTTTTTAAATTATGAAATCAAAAATAAACGCAAAAAGTAACGGGACCATGAAAATCAACTAATTTGTGTTGTGTTCACATATTTTATACCATAAATTGAAAGTATGTCCAATTCTCTCATGGTCTTTCTACTCATCGATAGTGCAACATTAAGACATGATGTGGGCAAATGTGTATTCATGTGTCTTATAGATGATTTAAAATTAAACTATGGTAGAATATGACTTTATATTGCGTACCAAATATTCTCTCTACTTATACACCCAAAACAAAAACTATCCAACCAAATTACCCAAACCTAAATTATACTTAAGCCCCTAATTTTTAAAAGAAAAAAGAAAAAAAAAAAATTACTCATATGGGTTTCGGCGTCTTAATGGTGGTGGGAGGCCAATGTAATAGAGGTGGTGACCTCTCAGATTCCTATTTCTCTCTCTTCAAATATTTTGTCGGTTTCAAGTTTTTTATTTTGGTAATATACAGTGAAACAATGTGTTTTATTTAACAATCTATAACATTTTTGTGTCTCTCAATCTCTCTTCAGGGCCTTTATGTGGTTAGTTATTACTATTAGTCCTTAGTATGTCAAAAGACATGAAAAATAGAAAAATGTGAGGTGTCAGATTAGACAATTAATGAGATATTAATAAGATAACAGTAAAATAAGTATATGAACTTTTGGGTAATAGTAAAAAAAAAACTTAATGAAAGAGGTAAAAAAGAAAAAAAAAAGTTAAATGCAAAATTAGAGCGCCACTAGGTAGTATCTCATGCTTTTCCAAATGAGGTCTCTACTTATATATATATATATATATATATATATATTGATTGATTGATTTCAAAATGAGTTTGGCTTTGTTCAAAAAAAAAAAAAAAAAAAAAAACTAACTAACAAAAAAAAAAGCAAATTACAGTCATCTCCCTTGAGGTTTGAGGAAATGACATTCCCCCCAAACCTGAAGGAAAAAAATATTTTTCTCCCTTGACATTCATTTGACCAAACTCTGTTAAATTAAAATTAAATATGTATCTTAATTTGCCCTTTGGTTAAGGGTAGATTTCCAAAATTACCCTCTATTTATCCTTAAAAGTTTTACTAAACCCAAAATTAATTTTTGCCCATGTTTGTCTCATAAGTTTTGATGCAAAGCATTGGTGAGAGGTGCAATTAAAAAATTCAAGAATCTGCAAACTTATATAATATCAATTGGTAAGGTGTGACTAAAAGCGACTAAGCAACATGTTTTATAATATGCTCTTTTCATTTTGATTTTTTTTTTTTTAATGTGAATGCTCTTTTTACTAACCATAGTAAAATTTTGG
Organism: Quercus lobata; assembly: GCF_001633185.2. Taxonomy (NCBI): domain Eukaryota; kingdom Viridiplantae; phylum Streptophyta; class Magnoliopsida; order Fagales; family Fagaceae; genus Quercus; species Quercus lobata. Next base: position 43,437,362 of record NC_044913.1, on the reverse strand, counting down.
TAAAAAAAAATTTGATAAAAATTTGGAATATTATGTTACCAATATTAATGAAAGGGGGGGGGGGGGAGTGTCATTTTCTTCAAATCTCAAAGGAGGGGATTGTTTTTTCCTTACATATTTAGGAGTGAGTGACATTCTCCCAAACCTTAAAGGAGGGGAGTGTAATTAAAAAAAAAAAAAATTTCAGCAAAGGGGAGGCTTTAGATTTGGGCCTTTTAAATCAAAATTTCCCCTTTAGGCCTACAAATAATGGTCTAGATTTGTATTTGGGTCAAATCTAGCCCTGACAAGAAAGTCCAAATCCGAAAAACCTAAGACTAACCAAAAATCTCATTGATAATGGATTGGGCTTCAATGAACCCATTTATCTTTAGTTTTGGTAAAAAAGGGAAAAACCCAAAATTCATTTCAAACGGATTGGTGGGTTTTGAGTTTAAAAGATAGAGGCAGTTCCAGTAAACTTGGGAGGGAAACACAAACAAATCTCTCAAAGCAAAATCCGAAAAAAAAATATCACCCATTTTTTAGGCAAGCTTTACATGGTATGAACTCTACCTTACGTTTTTGTATAGTTGTTGATGTGTAAAAGTTAATTCTACAACTTTTTTTATTGCACACCACCTGTTTGTTAAAATGCCTCTTTAATGCAGTTTCCTCGGCTTTGTTCTTCATTTTCTTGTAAATATTACTGTATGTATAAAGACTTGCTATTCTGTACATTGGAATGATCTTATATATAAATTTAAAGTAATGGGTCTCTATGTTTCTTTGACGCTATGTAGATGCTAGTCTGAGTAGGAGCAATGAGGCTTCTGGGGTTGCCAAGTGTTTGCAAAGCACATGCTATACTTCAAAGCATGAACGTTGCTGAAGTCATTTCATCGTTTTCGACAATTATAGGTAACTTGTTATATGCCAGCTTGAAAGCTATCTTCAAGGTGTATAAACCATTGTCTATCAAGGTGCTTTGATAGTTGCTTACAACAGAAAATTCAGATGAATTTGATATTTTTCTGTAAAGTATCAGTTCTAGGATTTTGAGACTTAAAGTGGTTTCTTTGTTACAGACTCCATCAAATGGTCCTACCTCTCCACAGGGAGATTGGGGGGGGGGGGGGGGGAAGATTTTTCTTCATGCATCAGGAATAGTTTAATTTATTTTGAGCTGTTTAAGTGGCTGCACTTCCAGGACCTGGAGTGCTCAATTAATGTGTTCTTGTTAAATGGGCTACAACACAAAGCCTCAAAAACTGATGTGATTTCGTGTGTCTGTCTATTTAATCATTAGGCTCTAAATTTCATAAACTAAGCTATCCCAACAAAGAAAAAAAAAAAATCTCTTATATAAGTTATTAATAATCCTTCATGTATTGCTTTTGTCATGAATAACTTGAGACATCCATAACTTGTAACAGGTAAATCTGCTGGAAGATTACAGTCTTGTGTAGAATATTCTTCTTCCACTGCTGCTAATAAAGACACTGACAGAGAGATTGGAAAAATGACATTGGCGGAGAAGTTAGCCTGTCTTGTTGAAGAATCTTCTTGTGTTAACGAGAGAAAACCCAAGAGTCGAATGGAGCTCAAGAGGTCTTTTGAACTCCGCATAAAGAAGAGGGTGAAGGAGCAATACATGAATCAGAAGTTTCAAGACCTAATGGCCAAAGTGATTGCCAATCCAGAAACTCTTCAGGATGCTTACAATTGTATAAGGCTAAACTCAAATGTAGATACATCATTAGATTATGACAGAACCCCATTTGAATCCATTGCTGAAGAGCTTTGTAGTGGGAGTTTTGATGTCAATGCCAATACCTTCTCTATCTCAACAAAGGGTGCAAGGAAAGAAACCCTTGTCCTCCCCAATCTAAAGTTGAAAGTTGTTCAGGAAGCCATCAGAATAGTTCTAGAAGTTGTTTACAAACCCCACTTTTCTAAGATTTCTCATGGTTGTCGAAGTGGGAGGGGACACTCCTCGGCATTGAAGTACATCAGCAAAGAGATCTCTAGAACTGATTGGTGGTTTACATTATGCATAAATAAAAAGCTGGATGCTTGCATTCTTGCCAAGCTCAAATCAATAATGGAGGACAAGATAGAAGATCCCAGCTTGCATGCTATCATTTGGAGCATGTTTGATTCCCAGGTACTCAATTTGGAGTTTGGGGGTTTTCCTAAAGGCCATGGTCTGCCACAAGAGGGAGTTTTGTCTCCAATACTAATAAATATATATCTTGACCTCTTTGACCGTGAATTTTACAGATTGTCAATGAAATATGAAGCTCTAAATCCATGTTTTCATACTGATCAAGATGAGTCCTATTCCAAGCTGCGCAGTTGGTTTAGGAGACAGCTGAAAGGCAATGATCTCAACTGCAAAAGTGAAGAGAATGTTAGTCTACGAGTTCATTGTTGTCGCTTCATGGATGAGATATTTTTTGCGGTCTCTGGTTCCAAAGATGTTGCTCTTGGTTTTAAGTCTGAGATTCTTAATTACTTGCAGAATTCTTTGCACTTGGATGTTGACAATGAAACAGAAATATTACCATGTGAGGGACCTCAGGGGATTCGCTTTCTGGGCTATTTGGTTAGAAGAAGAGTTAGAGAAAGTCCTGCTGTAAAAGCCATTCACAAGTTAAAGGAAAAGGTTGAATTATTTTCTTTACAAAAAGAAGAGGCGTGGAATGCCGGGACCGTTAGGATTGGTAAGAAATGGCTAGGTCATGGTTTGAAGAAGGTTAAAGAGTCTGAAATCAAGCATTTAGCTGACAGTAAGTCTGTTTTGAGCCAAGTTTCCTGTTTTCGTAAAGCTGGGATGGAAACTGATCATTGGTACAAGCTCTTACTGAAGATATGGATGCAAGATGTTAGAGCCAAAGCAGCAAAGAGCGAGGAAATTATCCTTTCTAAGTATGTTGCAGAACCATCTCTTCCTCAAGAGCTGAAGGACTCCTTTTATGAATTTCAGAGGCGTGCTAAAGAATATGTTTCATCTGAGACATCTTCTACTCTTGCTCTCTTGCCGAATTCTAGCTCTAACAAATCTGACACAATCACAGAGATTATTGCTCCTGTTAATGCTATAAAAAAGAGGCTTTTACGATATGGATTGGCTACATATGAAGGGTATGCCCGTACAACTTCTCTGCTTATTTTACAGGATAACACCCAGATTATTGACTGGTTTTCAGGTATTGTTTGCCGTTGGCTTAGATGGTATTGTGAATGTGATAATTTTAGTGAGGTAAAGCTCTTAATTTCTGATCAACTTAGGAAATCTTGCATTCGTACTCTAGCGGCAAAATACCGGATATATGAAAATGATATAGAAAAGCGATTTGACTCAGAATTGAGTAGGATTCCATCTACTGAAGAAATAGAGCAAGAGATGGCCAATGAGACATCAGATACCCAAGCTTTTGATAATGACAAGGCTTTAATGTATGGGATATCTTATAGTGGTTTGTCTTTACTTTCCCTAGCAAGAGTGGTGAGCGAGTCACGGCCTTGCAATTGTTTTGTTATGGGATGTCCGTCTCCAGCACCATGTGTATATACACTTCATGTGATGGAAAGGCAGAAGTTCCCAGGCTGGAAGACAGGGTTCTCAAGCTGTATTCATCCCAGCTTGAATAGAAGGCGGATTGGGTTGTGTAAGCAGCATTTAAAAGATTTGTATCTTGGTCAAATATCACTTCAGTCCATTGATTTTGGTGCCTGGAAATGAGTGCTTTTAGTGAATACATATCGTTGAGCAGTGGATACATGGCCTGTTGAACACTTCTTGATGTATGTGGAAGCCATTGAAGTAACAGAGGCATTGAGATGCTAATAGTTTGCCCATTTCAAATTGTCAGCATGGGAACATCAGATGTTTGACAAATGTGGAAAATTTTCAAACTTGAGTTATTTTTTCAGGTTAGTATTTGGATTATACAATTTTAGAAGCATTGAAAAGGTATGTTTTTCACTAATAGTGTGCTTGGATGGGAGGCGAGGAGAAGGGAGTAGATGGGAAGGAGGTTGGGGTTTATACTCTCCCAATTTGGATGATTTACGGATGTGGGAAAGGACTTGAGGGGATTTAATGGGATGACTTTCCCCTTCAAACCTCTTATTTTCAATTCCCTCAAATCAGAAGATTTGGAGGGGAGGGATTCTAGGTTTATTAAAACTTTTCAAGTTTCCAAATTTATCTTTAGCATTTTATCAAAATTACTGACTATACCAACCATCTACACAATCATTTTCTTTTCCTTTTTTCACTCATAGTCTCAAATTTCTTCTCTCAGACTCACTCTCAATTTCACAAACTAATTCCTCAACTTGGAGCTGCCATCAAGTCATCTTACACCCATAACCTCCAGGTTCTCTCTCTCTCTCTCTCTCCCCTTTGTGGGTGGGTGGGTGGGTGTGGGTTAGATGAATTAGAAGAAGAATATTTTTGTTCTTTTGTTGTGTTGTTTGGATTTTGGTTGTTAGTTTGAATTTATTTTTCCCCATATATGGTCAACGTGTTTGATAATTTGCTTATGTTATTTTCTTTTTGGTTTTTGGGTTATGTAGAAAATTAGAAATGGTTATTTAGATTTTTAGGTTTTGAGGTTTTGTTGATGTGAAATTTATATGGGTATCTGTGGTGGTTTTGGGAGAATTACCATGGATTAAAAAAAGAAAACAAACAAACAGAAATTGACTGTCTACCTGCTTCGGCTGAGACTTTGAAATTGAATATGATGATTTAGTCGGTAATTGCTTTCTTTAACTGAAAAGTACCGCCTATAATAGCATAAATGGTGGTTATATTGCTCTAAACTTCAGTCATATAATGCATTTGTTTAATGTTGGAATTCATGCATGGACTAAATGTGTATGTTGGAATTTCTGTGATACCATTTCTGTGAGTACTCATTTCTTATTTTCTATTTGGTTGATAGGAAAATAAAGGGAAAAAAAAGAGTATATAATTTGACTCTTTTTTTTGTTTTTGTTTTTGTCATTTGTTTTTGTTTATTGAAAAATGGAAAAGTTGACTCAAGTTAAGTGGAGTGTGTTTTTGTCATTGGTCCTAATAAGGGAATATTTTAACACTGAATATTGGGATTCTTTTTGTGTATTTTTTATGCTACCAAGTAGGCTTCTATTGTTCCTGCTTTGTTTTATGTATCACAAGTTCACAGCCATTGTAGTTGTTCTGTAAGCTATAACTACTTTTTGGAATTTTTAGGTCTCTTATGTGCTTCCAAGTCCAGATATTGTTTTCTATTTGAGAACTGTGAGGGTTCTACAGAAGATGTGTCTTGGCCTTGTTTTTGTTGGTTCTGATGAAGCCATTCTGAGCTTCCTTTTCAAAAATTTCAATTTGAAGTGTTCCTCCTTTTGAAAGTGACATTTACTAAAAGAAATGCATATTTGGTTTTCGGGGAGCTTTGATATCATGGATGATGACAATGATTTTATCGTATCTCCTCAAACATTCTCAAGCTCCCTCTCAAGCTGAAACATCTTCAAAAAAGAAGAAGAAGAAAACATGAAAAGATGATAAAGATATGGAGCAAAATATGATGCTATTCGATATGTAGCTTTCAGTAATTAGGGAAGGAAATTTAGCAATTAGAGAAGAAAATTCAGTTAATGACACAACATAGGAATTTAGGCAAGATTGTGAACCACGTGCTATCTCTATATCAAGAATCCAGCCAATAAGAGGTTTTATTGGTTATCCAATAAAGAGGTGCAAGGAACTATTATATATATATTGATGATGCACAAAAAATCGTTCGTGAACCAATGGTCCAAATGGAGAGCTTTAGAAGAATTGCAAAGATGAACACACTATCGGAAGCATTAGTGTGGGGCCGGCCCATCAGCCGATGACTCTCCGATGAGTAAGTCAGTACTCATAAAATCTTGAAGAACTCTAGAAGCATAAGGGTAAGGAAATTCCACTCATACCTTAGAACAGAGGAGGTCTGGTGTTTATATGGTGGCCTAGAGTTGATTGCGTTTCCATAATTTAGCCACTTTCTTTATAGTAAGTGTGATAGGAGGAGCGGAGTTAATAGCACTGAGATTCTCGGAGTTCACTTCCCATGTTCAGAGGATACAGGTTGGTGGATGGATCTTTTGGTGTAGTGCGTAAGAGTTTTCATATGCATAGACGTGGAGTGGAAGGCACACACTTGCAACGGATGACTAAGGTGTCATTGGTTGGCTGGGGTGCCATCGGATGGCTAACCTGAGTTCACCTCTCTTTGATGCCTGAACTTTAAGTTGAGCTGAAAGTAGTAGATATCTGCTTGAAAACAAGGGAATGTAGCTACACTTTGACAATGAATGTGCATCAACTGCGTCTGGGGTCAGTCCCTTCTCTTTGTGATTTCATATTTTGGTTTCAATTAATAGAATGTATTTTCCAACTTTTTTACTTGATTTGTTCCCCCAAGCAGCACACACACATATATATGTTGAAGATATTAATAGTAGTATCCATTAGTAATTAAATTTTCTCATACATAAACTTATTTTTTAATGTTAAAAATTTGTTAAATTCATTGTTAATGCAAAATATATTGGGTGCAATAAGTAATTTTTGGTATTGAACTAATTTTTGTTATGGTATGTTATAATTTTATTCAGTTATTATATGTTTTAGTTAAGAATTATTTTGGTATATATGAATCATAATAGAGTGCATTTTATATTTGATACAGTATAATGTTATATAGTACATTTTATAAAATTTTGTATATAAATATGACGTAACATTTTATTGAACAATTTTTTTTTTTTTTAATTTTTAATTTTCATTTGATAGATGTAATGGGAGAAGAGAGATTTGAACTTAAGATGTCTCATTTAAAAAAAATATATATATATATATATATATATGTGTGTGTGTGTGTGTGTGTGTGTGTGTGTTTTGCGGGCCCGGGGGGTAGAATACAAAAATTTGTTTTTTTTTTTTTTTTTTTTTTCACCCCTAAACTTTGTAAAGATTTTTTCTTTTTCAATAGTTTAGAAACAAAAATAAGGATGAAAAAAGAACTTTTTTAATAGTATAGGGATGAAAAACAAACTTTTAGTAAAGTTTAAGAACATAAATAAAATATTTTCAATAGTTTAAGAGACGAAAGATGAGCTTTTCAATAGTTTAAGGACAAAAAATGAACTTCTTAAAATTTAGGGATAAAAACAAACTTTTGGTAAAATTTAGAGACCAAAATAGTATTTTTCTAAAAAAATATCAATTGAGTTACATAACTCTAAACAAAAAGCCTTGTAGTGGAATATCAATAGTGGCAAGGAGGTACTTTATTCAAAAATGATTATATGATATTCTCCATCATCATCGTCATGGCAGCCACAACAATATGCTTTGTTAATTTTTTTTTGTTATTATTATTATTTAGGGATTAATAACCCTAAACACTAACCTTAAGGTTGCGTTTAGTTGGAGGTAAAATAGAAAGGATAAAAAAGAAACTGGAGAAAATAGGTTTTGGGGTTATTTGGTAAGGAGAGAAAAGTGGAAGATTTTTGACGGGGTCCAGTCATTTTCTTCCTGACCCATCAAAAACTATTCTTTTCATTTTGGAGAGAGAACATGGTGAAAGCTTGATGCCAATTTATGTTACTAAATTACCCACAATTGTTAATATCTCTCAACGACCCCTCCAACTACTTTTTCATCTTCACCACACAATTCGTATCTTGTTTCTTCTCTCTTATGCAACTTGTTTGTAGTTTGCACAACTCTCTACTTGTATGTCTCTTACCCTCCTTTTTTTTAGTTTTAACTGACGTGAATTCATTTATTAACTTTTTACTTTTATCTTTTTTTTTTTTAGGCATAATTTTTTTTTTTGTTAAACTTGGGTGATTGCATTTTTTTTTCCCTAGTTGGTTGTTTGCCTCTCTTATTCTTTTTTTTTTTTTTTTTTTTTAATTGGTCATCATTTTTTAATAAGGGCATATAAATAAATTTATATAAACTCATTTTTTTCATCTCTCAACTTTTTCACTTCCAAACAAACATAATCGAGAGAAACAAAAATCTATTATATTCTTCCACTTTTCCATCTCTCCAACCAAACAGGACCCTAAGACTATCTCTAACTCTAACCTAAATAGTATAGTATACTGCTTTCTCAAAAAAAAAAAAAAAGTATACTTATATATATATATATATATATATATTTTGGAGCAAAAGGTAAGCCTAAACACTAATATTAACACTAATCCAAATCCTAACGTCTAATGCCGAGATCCGCCATCACCAATCTCTCTGTGCTGCTTCATGAAGCTCGGAATTCTGCCATAGGCCACCGAGATCTGACTTGCAAGTTTTGATCTCCACCTTTGAGCACAGCCACTAGCCATTGCCGATAAGTTCATGTTGCATATACTTCGAAGAACCCAGCGATGCTTTCATGACTGCCTAGTGCTCTCTGAAAGTTTCTTTTCTTTTCTTTAGTTTCCTCTGAGGGAAGAGTGGAGAAGTGAAAGTGTGAGGAGAGAGAGGGCAATGGGAAGAAATGAGAAGGAAGAGAAAAAAAAAAGAAAAAAAAAAAAGAAATGACAAGATATGATTTAAATATTCTTACCAGTGTGAACACTTAAATAATATAGTGTTTATTTATAATTTTTTTTTTTAACCCTTGAGCTATAGTGCATAGCCAAGGATAGCTGTGTATTGTACCTGAGAAATCAAAATTTATGGCTTTAGCTCTATCAATGTAGCTCCAATTTTTGTAGTTGGTGGTGCTAAAAATAGCAATATAACTTTTTAGAGCATCCGTAGCAAATGTTCTAAAAATTATGTCATTTTACCACATCAAATGCCTATTTTATTATTTGCTAAACATTAAGTAGTAAAACACTGTTCAATGTTGCAAAAAAAAAAAATTTTTTACCACATCTACTAAATGGGCTAAAATTAGGTTTGGTGTGGGATATGTGCCAAATATTTAGCATTTGGCACATAACCCACATCTAGTGTGGGTGCTCTTAGCACCACTAATAATAATGCTCTTAAGCAAGTGATTAGTAGCTGTATTATTTAATTTTTTTTTTTATACAATATAGAAATTTTACTTAAGGGTGTGCGGTGGTGCAGTTGCATTATTTTTATTATTTGGGAAAGTAGTAGCTACATTAATTGTAGTAAAACATAATCAAACATTGCATGTAATTGAAAGACCACTTTTGCATTTACAACAGAGTTTTACCGACTTGTAGTCAAAATATTTCTATAAATCACCATTGTTTGAATTTAAAGAAGTTGGATATCTCACTATTGAATGACAAAATAGAAATTTCGCTAATAGTACTTACTACTAGTATTTTGATTTTCATGGTGCCAGTCTAGTCACCGTTCATTTGCTTAAAATACTCTTTTTTTTTTCCCTATAAAAAAAAAAAAAAAAAAATTTCTCCAAACCATGTAACAGTAAAAATGGTGAACAAAAAAACATTCATCCAGGATTTTTTTTTTCCTTTGAAATCAGCAATTCTACTTCCAATTTCTGTTAACAAAAAAGCATGAAATTAGTAATGCTATTTTCAATTTAGAAAAAAGAAAAAGGAAAAAGAAATCCAAATTTGGTGCCAATCACCATAGAATGGACAATAAGTTTAAAATCCTATAGTATTAACTATTATACTATTATTATTACACTTCTAGAATTTAAACTTATGACGCCAATTCTATAATAATTATTGATATCAATTGATTTTTAGTGTAAGTGAAGTTTAATTTGAACTCTATATTACATATTCGACCACACTTCTAGAATTTAAACTTATGACGCCGATTCCATAATAATTGTTGACATCAATTGATTTTTAGTGTAAGTATAGTTTAATTTGAACTCTATAATACATATTCGGCCATACCAGGGAAAAAAAAAACACAACAAAAATAAGAAAAAAAAAAGTCAAAAACAAGAAAAATGAAAAAAACAAAAAAAAAATGTTGGTCCAAATCACATACATCCGGCTATCAAAAAAAGTATCAACCATAATTTCAACGAAAAAAGTGTCAGAGAGAGAGAGAGAGAGAGAGAGAGAGAGAGAGAGATGGCTACAATAATAAATTGCTTAAGAGTAGTACCCAAAGTAACAAACACAAACACTGAACCTTTCGTTTCTCTCTTCTCCAAAAGGGTCTCTAGATTAGCAATAGTAGCATCATTTTCGTCCTCAACAATGTCTTACGAAAAGGAACTCGCGGCTGCCAACAAAGCCGCCTCTCTCGCTGCTCGACTCTGCCAGGCATCTCTCTCTCTCTTGCCTGTATACGTTGCTCGTTTTTTGTTTGTATGAATGTAAATGCACACAAAGGAGACATAGGCATGCAAGGTTTCTGTTTTTGTGATTATGCAATGTTTGATATCTTGGATGATGTGTGTGTGTGTGTGTGTGTGTGTGTGTGTTTTGGTCTGTGTTGGGAGTATTGTTAATTTGAAGATAGGGAATTTGTTAATTTGAGAGGAACCCAGAAGCTAAATTCATTGTTTGAGCAAAATTTAGAGCTTAATGGTGTTGTTTGAGTGAAACCCAGATCCTAAAAATGATTATTTTGAACAATTCAGAGCATGATGGTGTTATTTGAATGAAACCCGGATCCTAAAAATTATTATTTTGAGCAATTCAGAGCATAATAGTGTTATTTGACTGAAACCCAGATCCTAAAAATCATTATTTTGAGCAAAATTCAAGCATAATATTGTTAGTTGAGTGAAGCCCAGAACCCTCACATCATCATTTGAGGAAAATTCAGAGCATAATGGTGCTAGTTGAGTGAAGCCCAGAACCTAAAATTATTGTTTCAAAAAAATTTCTGAGCATAATAGTGTAATTTGAGTGATTCCCACAACCTAAAGTGCTTATAACTTATAAGATCAGATGGATTTTAGATGTAGTTGTGCTTGGTTTAGCAATATTGGTACACTGATACTGTTGTTTTATACTGTCTGGACTCTGGAGCAAAAATAAAATTCAAAATTGTTATCCCTTCTCCGATAAAAAGATAAAAAAAGAAAGAATTGTTATTCCTTCTTTTTCTAATTCTTTTTGGCTGTTTCCTTTTTATGCAATATCTAAATGTTGTTAGTGTTTGCGGTTTGAGCCCTGAAATCATTGATTTAGCAAAATCCAAAATCTAAAATTCTAATTTGAGCCAAGGCAATACTGTGGGTTGTACAAATCTTATGGAAATCTTCTTTGTTTGCGAATGGCATGCTGCTTGTGTATTGTGTGATGTATGGGCATATGACACATCTCATCTTTGTATCTGAGTTGTCATGCATGACATGTTGTTTTGGAAAGGGAAGTTTAAATGCACAGATTTTTTTTTTTTTTAAAAACTTTAATTTGACGTTTATTTTACTCAGTGCAGTTTAAATTATGGGATTTTTTTTGCGTAGTGCTTATTTATACCGAGGGTGAACTTCCTCTTGTTATCTGGATATGTGGTATAGACTCATAGACCTAAGCATTTTGTAGAATTAAATAAGGAGTGCATTGTGCAACACATTCCTATCATAGTTCCATATTTTTGTCTGGTTTGATATGACAGTTATTTTGTAGAATATGATTGGTCAGTAATTAAGGCCGAAATGTAAAGTTTCATCCGGATTTTGTTTTTGTGTTTATGGATATATTGTATTTTAATTGTGGAAAGCTGATTTGATGGGGTGTCATTTTCTCCTCCAGAAAGTGCAAAAGGAGCTGTTGCAATCAGACGTCCAGTCGAAATCAGATAAAAGTCCTGTGACAGTGGCTGATTATGGTTTGTTGTCAAACTCTTCTGTGCATTCCTTTCATTTTCTAGAAATTTTATTGTCTCTCTTTCTCGTTCTCATAGTTAATACATGTGAACCCTGATCACAAAAGGACTTTACAGATTTTTAAGCATGTATAGATTAGTCTGGCTTATTGCATAGGCAGAATAGTGAAATAATTTCTTTTAATGAGTAAATAACTTTATAAAAAAGTGCAAAAGAGGGGTGCAACCCTAGTACACGACGAGAGGCATACAAAGGAACAGCCAAAAAGAAAAAAAGAAAAGAAAAAAAAAAAGTTAACTGGTAAAGTTCAGCTTATCTAAAAATCTATAACATCTGTTGCCAAAGATGGGTAGGTGGCTAGCTTTTATTAATATAAAGATAGTAGAACAATTACTTCAACTTTGTTACCAAAGTTCTTTTTTTCTTTTTTTTTTTTTTCTTTTTTTTTTGGCTTCAAACATGCATGCGTTTCTCTCCCTTCAACTACTCCACATCATACACAAAGGCATTACCTTCCAAGTTGCTGCATTGACATTTTTTTTTTTTTTTTTGTTTTTTTGGAAAATTCTCCCCAACATGCCAAAATTCAATGATGAACTTTGGCACAACCCAACTCACCCTAAAAAAAAACATAGAAAAATATTCAACAGACCACAAATCTCTAGCAGTCACACAATACAGGAAAAGATGATCCACTGATTCCCCATCAAATTTACACATGACAAATAGTGATGGATAAAGTATAAAGAAATCATTAACCTCAATACCCTGTTTCCTTTCAATCGTTAGAAGTTCACCCTTTGCAACTGTCCAAGCAACACAGCCACCCATGGAGGAGCTCTAATATTCCAGATAGCTTTCCATGGGTTTCTGTTGTCCCTTCTTCTCTCAATGCCTTGTAGTTATCATTCACACAAAAAGCATGGCTTTTTGAAATATTCCAAACACCAGCTTTTCTGCACCTCCATAATTTTTTCTAGCAGCATATAAAACATCCTAAAATAACTTAATGGACTCTAATTCCCAATCTTGAACTATTCTAATAAATGATGGATTACACTGAACGGTACCTCCTGAGAAATCCATGAAATCTGCCATGGTCAAGGCTCTATTTCTAGCTATTAGAAACTGCTCTGTGTAGGAGTTCTTGAAAGCGTCATCCCCACATCAGTGGTCATGCCAAAAACGAATCCTAGTTCCATACCCTACCTCAAAACAATTAAATCTGGCAAAAGTAATCCATCCATTCCGAATGTGCTTCTAAAGACACACACCATAAGATCCACTAGCAACATCCGAACACCAACACCCCAAGAAATTCCATATTTATTTTCCAATTGTCTTGAATTCATTCCTCCCCCATAAGATATCCATTTGAACACCCTATCCTATATGCTACTCTAGCGGGAACAAGGGACAAAGACTTGAGATATGTGGGAAGGCTAGAATGTTTACTCTTTATCTATGTGAATATATCTCCCTTTGATAGATAAATCTTGGTAAACTATAACTTTGGTCCCTTAAATCAAATTTAAAAAGTTTGACTTTGGTCCTTCAATTTTTTGAAGGTGGCATTTTAGTCCCTCCATTAATTTTCCATCAAATTTATGCCATGTGATTTAAGGCATCCTCCAATGTGGTAATTATCTGAGGGGCACTAGTTTTATTTTTCTCCTCTCGTCTCTCTTCTTTTACTCTCCAGTTTCCAACCACCTAGGCTGTAACCCAAAAAAGCAAAAATCATTCACACTCAATTCATCCCAAATTAGCATACCCAAAAACCACAAAATTATTGTGAACTTAGACCCCAAATCAAGTCAGCAATTGGTTATGAGGCTTTTTATGTGGCTGCAATGGTGGGCATGTATTATGTGGTGCCACAGTTCAAGTCTTTGGCTTGGGTGCTTGTGGGTTGGGGGCTTTGTTCCCCAACTGTAAAACCAAGTGAACTTGTTCAATCCCTTCTAACTCAGTCTCCAGCCCCACCACCACCATGTTGATGCTGGATGTAGGTCTTCACCAGCAAGATGGTGTTGGATTTAAGTCCTTTCTGGAGTGAGAATGTCAGCCATGAAATGGATAAACTCGGTGACTCACACTCAGCACCTGCAAGACTCATTGGATGTCACCTGGTCAATTGGGAGATGAAGCCTTAGATGGCTCAGGGCAAGAAGGCCAATGTTGCCACAACCACGTCATATCATGAGCCGAATTTGAAGTCAATGACTTTTGGGTTTGGCATGATAGATACGGTTAGGTTTATCACTTATGCAATGATCTAAAAAATAATGACAAGTTGGAGCATGGGAAACTCAACACCATTGAGTCTTGTGTTTTGCTGAACATGTATTGTTCTTCAGGTTATCCTTTTGTATATATCCTGTATACATGAGGTCATTCTGTTTTCCTAAAAAAATTTCATTATTACTAATCAAAGCATACTATTTTTATATGCAATTGGGTAACTTTTGAGCTGAATGTGTTACCTTTGAATTTCTGTGAATAGAACATGTTGCATATATAACCATATCAATAGGTATTCTAATAACTGTCACATTGTCCACAGTCATGCTTTTAAATTCAGTGAATTGGCTATCCAATTTTCTTTTCTGTGCGGATGTGGCTGTTGTGGTTAATTTTTTTTTATTATTTTCACCATTTCAATAAAGGCTATGTTATAAAGTATGTTGGTCATTCCAGTGCTCGTTCCATTTTTAACTTTTAGGATTGACATGAACTGAAATTGATTGCCATTTTGTTTCTAATGCTTACCTATGATTTCCAGGTTCACAAGCTCTAGTTAGTTTTGTGCTGGAGAATGAACTTCCTTCTGAATCATTCTCATTAGTGGCTGAGGAGGTGAGTGTGAATGCTTTTGCTAGATTATCCAGAGACATGCAGATGCTGTATTCTTTTCTCCCAGTTGAACAATCTTTAAAGCTTAAATTTTCTAGGATTCAGGAGATCTTCGGAAGGAAAGTGGCCAGGAAACACTACAGCGTATTACAAAACTTGTGAATGATACTCTTCTCAGTGATGGATCATTTAGTGTTTCTTCTTTAACCACAGAAGATGTGCTTAGGGCCATTGACAGAGGCAAGTCTGAAGGTGGTTCTCATGGGTGGCACTGGGTTTTGGATCCAATAGATGGCACTAAAGGGTATGGTTCGAAACTTAAAATATGACTAGTGCTTTAAGGATTTGATCTCTTACCCAAAAATAGAATTAGGTATCTCAAATAGCATGTTGTTGTTATAGGCATTTAGTTAAATATAGATGGAGTCTTTTTCTGGACTTGTATAAAATGTTAACAGCTTAACCATGGTGGCAATAACTAGCAAAATTGGAGCTTACTGGATTAAAGGTTTGGAAAGATGTCTGTATAAATTTCCTTTGAAAAAATGGTCTTGATTAATTGTGTGCTTATGATTTTGATCATTTTTTCTTTCCTCCAATAGATTTATATGTGTTGATAGCTCTTGAATTTGTTGTTTCTTGGCTACATTCATCTAGACATGAAATGGTTTATATAAACTTATAGGTCTGATACCAATGATCTGTAGCTCAAAGGGCACTTTGTCCTCCCTTAATAATTGGATGGACAGTAAGTTCATGGGTTCTGGACTCATGGGGTTTGTGTATAATTAATTATAAAAAATAAAGTGAAATAAATGTATTAGGCTGATACTTGAATGGGAAATTTATGAAATTTGGCATCTGATGTTCTGCTTTGGGACATATGATTTTCTGCATGTTAACATGGAACAGTAGGCAATGTGATGCTTTCATCTGAACTAATAATGTCCTAATGCTTTCCTCTTGTGGATACTAAAAGTCCTTTTTCACAATTGTTTCTATCCATTTCCATATGCCTTTATTGTTTCTGAGCCTTCCTGAAGTCCTGGTTTTTCCTCCATGTGATCCAAATCACTTGTAACTTTTGGTGTCACTTGTGTGATGGGACACAAATTGATGCATGGAAATGTTTCAAAGATTTGTGTAATATTATGACAAATTTAGCTATGGTGACATCTCAGGTGTTTGGCATTGTGATAGGAAATGAAGTACGTTTAGAAGACTAAAGGAACTAGACAAAAATCAGTGGTCTCTAACTCTCTTTGGCGAAACTTCCTTTTTCATTGCTTTGTTTTGTACTTTCTATTTGCTGATTTATATATTTTATCAGTGATTCACTTGTCAACTGAGTGCTTATTTTCTTAATGCATTCACTTGTCAATTGAGTGCTTCATATTTTGTAATAGATTTCTAAGAGGAGACCAATATGCTATAGCACTGGCATTGCTAGATGAAGGGAAAGTAGTGTTGGGCGTCCTGGCTTGTCCAAATCTTCCATTAGTTTCCATTAGTGGTGATAGTCAGCATTCTTCACATGATGAAGTGGGTTGCCTTTTCTTTGCCAAAGTTGGTGCAGGAACATATATGCAGTCACTGGATGGTTCTTCGCCAAAAAAGGTTCTCACTTGTAGGAAGTTATATCAGTGCTTACTGTATTTATATAGGTATTTGGCACTTCAAACCAGTTGTCTTTTTATTGCCCGTTGTAGGTGCATGTCAGTACTACTGAAAATCCAGAGGAAGCATCATTATTTGAATCCTTTGAAGCAGCACACTCCCTGCATGACTTGTCTAGCTCCATTGCAAAAGTAGTTTGTTCTCTATTCTCCTCTATTAATACTATTATTTCTGTTATTCTCTTAAATTTCTTGTTTTAAAATATTTATTTGTGGACAGAAACTTGGTGTCAAAGCACCACCGGTTAGAATTGACAGCCAAGCTAAATATGGGGCACTGTCCAGAGGAGATGGAGCCATATATCTGCGATTCCCTCATAAAGGATACCGTGAGAAGATATGGGATCATGCTGCTGGGTGCATTGTTGTGACTGGTAATGAAAATATGTTTTCCATCGTTCTTTTCTCTCTCAACTTAAAGTGGCCTAGGTACAAGTCTCTTTTTTGGATATCCTGTCTTTCTCACTTTTTTCTGATACCTCATGATGATGATGATATGTATTATTATTATCTCACAATTGAAGGCTTTAAACTAATAAAGCATTCAACTAGTGATGACTCCATAAACACAATAGGCATAGGGAGGGGCCCTATGCAAAATTAGTGAGACTAGGAGATATCAGCTGTGTCAGTTAATTAAATCACATGACAATGAGCTTTAGCCCTAATGTGCTCCCTTCCCTTGTAAGAGCATGGTTGTGGGTGAGGTTGGTTGTGGGTTCAATACCTATATCAGATGCATGCGAAACTGATCAATAATAAGGAGGATTTATTTAACTTGCATTTCTGATACCTGTGCTTATGGAATTTCTTTAATGAACTTTTGCAGAGGCCGGTGGTGTGGTGACAGATGCTGCTGGGAACCCTTTGGATTTTTCTCAAGGAAGATACCTTGATCTTGACACAGGCATAATTGTTACCAATCAGAAATTGATGCCATCACTCTTGAAGGCAGTTAGAGAATCCCTGGATGAGAAAAATTCATCCCTGTGATTTTCCTGTTGAACACGAGATCCAAATCCTGGATTTTGTTTACCAAAAACAACTCAAATAATTCCAATGAGCTGTAGTTCAATCACTATAAAAAAACTTAATGATTTTTACCTTTATACTGGTAAGTGTAAAATTTTGTAATTTGATGTAATGAATTATTTGATTAGATCCTTGTTAACGAATTTGAGCATCCTTAGGTACAGCCGCAAGAATCTAAACGTCCATGGCTATGAGTTTTGAGACTTCTCCATTAATAATTAGTGGTGCAAGTAATCCTTTGTTTAATTAATTAATTCTAAAAAGATAACCTTTTATTTTATTTTCCTTCCAAAATGTTAGAATGACATTTAAACAAGCAACATTCATGGTGACATGAGCTTCTGAATCTCTGATGGTTTTTCCTTATTATAATGGTAGGCAGCTTAACAATTTATCCTCAGGAACTAGTCAGACGTCAAAATGATTGTTGATTTCAAACGGGTTATTCAGTGCAAGTAATAAATTTTCAAAATACTATTAATTAATTTGTAATGCTGAGTTCCCTTGAAAAAATTTCTTAACCAAGCAGACAAGCACTAAAGAATAATTATTTCACATGGTGTGCAAAGTTCGGTGTGGTAATTGCCAATTGATGCTCAATAAGATTGAAAAGTATATTATGCACCAGGTATATGTAACAATTACATGTATGTTGGACTCGTATACATGGCAACCATATGCATGCGAGAGTGATGTTACACATACTTATTAGTTATTACAATATTACACAAGAAACCACCTTCAATAAGATCTTGTTACCTGATAAACCATAAATTTACAGCATGGCACCCATCAATGGTTACATAACCATAGTTCCTGCCAGTGGTTCCACAAATCTTAACACTTGAAATCTAGATAGACTCTTTCAACACCACAAATCCTATACCCCTAGTGTGTTCAGTGTTCAAACTTCAAACCCGAACCTCTGTACTTTATATGTAAAGCAATATATCATTAGACTACAAAGTCATCCATAGGCCTATCATTGAATTGGTTTTTTATTGATCGCATGATAGTGTGGGGTCAAATTGAAGCCAAGAAAGACAGGCGAGAAACTAAAGAAAACTAAAAAGCTGCAAAGGGAAAATAGCTTCAAGAGTCTTGTTGGAGACTGCTCAGATTCAGTTGCAAAGATGTGCTGTTTGTGTCACTATCATATATCGGACAAAATGTGCAAGAGCTCACATCTTTGGAGTATCAACATTGGATAAAATATACCTTTGAGAGGGCTAATTGCATATTACCCTTGAAACTGCAAGCGTCGAATCTTTCAATTACAATGTTTGTGATAACAAAAAATTCAAGAGAACAAATTCAACCTTTATTGGAAGTAGATTCCAACTATAAAAAGAATCGTCCAAGTCTAGGCAGGAACATCTGATGGGTAGTCCCG
This sequence comes from Quercus lobata, assembly GCF_001633185.2. NCBI lineage: Eukaryota > Viridiplantae > Streptophyta > Magnoliopsida > Fagales > Fagaceae > Quercus > Quercus lobata. The sequence goes on along the minus strand of NC_044913.1, from coordinate 43,418,613 downwards.
TGGGTGTCTTCTGATTGTCTCTCTAAGCAGTTTCTCCTGCTCGTGGAGATTGGATGGGGGAACATCATATACATCTGTGAAAATGTCTGCCACTGGAGGTTTCTCAGCTTTTTCTGCAACTTGAATTGCATGCAGTAGCTGTACCAAAAGCATCATCAGTGCAAAACTTTCATACTATAATACTTATATTTGAGTGTGACTATCCTGAAAACATGACCAGGATGCTCATGAGAAAACTTTTGAAACAAAAGAATTAAAGAAAGCATAGTGCAGAATTTTTATTATACACATGATCTTGAAATTGCTTCTGATATATATGTAAGTTCTACCTGCTGCCTCACACTGCTTCTGAACTCTAACTCAGCCTCACTGCTCCACCAATCTTTACTTTCAATCCAATTTCTAAATCTAGTTACTGGGTCTTGTGACAATTTCCACCATTCAATCTCATCAACTGGACGATACTTGGTGGAATCATCAGACGTGGAGTGATGTCCCACTCGATATGTTAGAGCCTGCAATGAAAAAGATCAAACCAAAATCTGTAGTCAGAGCATCCGGATTCTAGAGTTCATCATGGTGCCTCTCAAAGCCCGAGAGGTTGTAAAAAAAAATCCTTATTACCTCGATTAAGATTGGTCTGTGTTCAGTTATTGCCATTTTACGTGCAGCATGAACTGCACCATAAATGGCAAGTGCATCATTACCATCTACACGAATACTTCGGACTCCATAAGCAGAACCTCTAACAACTACACCATCACCTGCCAATGAATGGGTGAAAAATGTGTCAGGATACCCAGAGACTTTCCCTAATAAGAATTGTCAACATACAAGAATCCATAAGAAAAAAGAAAATACTTCTAAACTGGTCTGAAGTAGGGGTGCTGATAGCCCATCCGTTGTTTCGACAGATAAATATTACTGGGGCCTCCAAAACCGCCGCAAAGTTTAAAGCACCATGGAAATCTCCCTATCACATTACTCAACGTATTAGAAGATAAACAACCCAAAGCAATGCTTCTCAAATTAAAAAAGCCCCTTGGAATGCTAATGGAAATGAATCATTTTACATGTTTTTCATAGCCACTAAAAAGCTTTATCCTTTGTTCAGATGGAGGGAGCTTGGGGGGTGGGGCTGTGGGGGGAAGATTGTTAAAATATCTGTTCTAGACATGCCCTTAAGTGCGTTCTCTAATTCTCAAGAATAGGGTCAATGTAAAATGGTGAAGTTACTACAAAAACTAAATAGTCACTTGCTAAAAAAGAATTAGAAAATATTGACGACAATCGATCTGCCTTTGTACGCTATTGATACGTACAGGAAATGGAATAGGCTCATTTCAAATACTATGACAATCAAAATTTTCTGAACATACTTTTCCATTATATTCTCATCAGCATTTTGAAAAAAAAAAAGAAGAAGATTTTTCTCTTCTGATAATGCTGATAAAAATATACCTCACTTGAGCCACCATCACCAAAATAGGTTACTGCACATGCATCTTTTCTATCCATCTTCAGAGCATATGCAGCACCAACAGCATGGGGAAGTTGTGTTCTGCAAACAGTAAGAAACACTTGTGGCATGACTTGCTTGATTTTTGCCTTAAGAAACTCTATATGACCTCCTCAATGGATAAGCAATCAGCTTTGTAAATTGTGTATAGACAAGGTTCATATCTTACGCAATTGTTGATGCTACAGTAAAGTAATTGTGCTTGTTAGAGCCATAATGGATAGGCATCTGCCTGCCTTTTCCATGATCAGCTTTGTTTACAAAACACTGATTTGCAAATTCTTGAAGGGTGAAACCACGCCATAATAGCACTCCTGGCTCTCTGTACTGCAAGGAATATCATATAAGCCTAGTCTAGCATCAATTTTAAACTTGCATATATCAAATTACAATATAATGTGATATATAAAAACAACGGAGATGGTGATGACCGTGTTTGTGCATACTGCTTGGAAGGATTGTAAGGGAAGAACACATGCATGCATGTGCTTGTAACCTGAGGGAAGACATGGTCATCAGCAGTGAGAGCTGCTGCAGTTGCAATGTTGATGGCCTCCTCTCCAATTGTGGTCAGATAAAAGGAAATTCTTCCTTGCCTTTGTGCTTCATAAAAAAGAGTGTCCATGGTTTGAAGTGTAATCATGTCAGTGTACATTTTTACAGCAAGTTCCTCACCGACCTAATTACAGTGGTATCCCATAGATCATTAGGATCTTTTGTGATTATATACGGTTATGGGAAAAAAAAAAAAATCCATCTTCTGTGAAATGGGGAAGGGAAATACCTGTACTAAATTGCTGCCCAAAATCAGCTGACCATCGTCATCAAGGACTCTGTAGCATTGTGTACGCTCCTCGGGGGATTCAGATATGAATGTCATTTTAGGAGAGAATCTAACCTTTCCTCCTGGAAAATCCAAGACCTGAAATTGAAGATAGATTCAGTGAGTACAAATAACAGCTTGCACGTGGAATGTTATAATTGATGTCCTTTCTAGGCATTGATGGTTCATTATTAAGCAACTGAAAAATATCTCTGGTCGTGCCTTTCTATGGAAATAAATTTGTATGAGAAGTTGTGGTGGCCTGTAATCTATCCATAATACGTTGTATGTCCCATTATATATTCTGACAACCAAGCAAGTGGCATTGGCCTACAAGTCTTCTGACTGATGTATCCAACATACAGAAAGTTATGATCACCCTGGAAATTTCTAATAGCCAACTCTTTCACGATCTTTATTAAAACAGTTGAGAAATCTTACAATGGCCATTGCAAGTTATTGCTTCCCAAAATATCCGAAAATATAATTAGTGTCATATGTGAACATGACTTGAATTTACATCACACCATGGGATGTCTTCATCAAAATATACAAGAAAATTTTCTCACACCACATTTGTAACTTTACTAGATGATTTCTGAATTGGACATGATCATCATCCTGGTACACATGACCATCAATTGCATTGAATTTGATTTATGGATGGAATGTCATTTCACCTTGTAAATTTGTAAACGTGACTCTTACTTTTATTTCAATCCATTTAGTATGGAAAGCTCTGACTCTAAACTAGAAACATTATTCACCGCTCCACTAAACATGCGCTGTGGATTACTCCAAATTATAATACAATTGACAGCATGAACATGCAAAATTTACAGTTTATTATAATATATCTGATTATCCATAAATATAATACCTAAAATATTACAACATAGCCCATCAATTCATGTAATTCCAATATAGAAGCTAAACAGGTGCAATTTAGAGGGGGCTTTAGGATCCAGGTGTTTTGAGTTCACTTGACATTTTGCCAGCCAACAATGTTTTTGGCCACTAAAAGCAATGCTAAACTTCTAAAAGGTAGGCCTTATTTGTTCATCCAAAAACATGATCTTTCTACAATTAATTAATTATAAGTAAAATCACAACATCAGGATGGATTCAATTAATCTTACCATAAACAATAAACAAAAGCATAATTGAGGACCAAATTGCCAATTCAAATAATCAGCCCTGCCAATTATTGCTTGCTACTGGTTCCATGAGACAATGAGTATGACACATAATAATTTATCCAACACATGGAAAAAAAAAACACAAGAAACAAAATGATTTGGTCATATTCAAACCACAAATATACAAAAAATTCAACATACAATAAAAGTATTCCAATTTTTATTTTTTGGGTAAGTTCTATTGTACCTTGTTGTCATCAGCATCATTGAGAGAATTCAATTGTTTTCCGGGTTTGGTTGATTTGAAACGACAAGCAGAGAAAAGAGTTGCTTTGACACTCAAATCTGCATCTGGGTTTCCTAGATTATGAGCAATTGGAGCTGTAACTGGAAATTCTTGATGATGGGATGAAGTAGAATTCCAAGAACTGGGGGTGATCATATCAAACAAACCCATCCTGTATTTTAGATGGTTGATAAGTTTTGGTGATTTCCTCATGCACAAAGCCATGAGAGATAGAATCAAAGATTGAAATTAGTTTCAAGTATAACAAACTGAACTGAAAATGGAGAGACAGAGACAGAGACAGAAACAGAGAGAAGAGAGACAAAGCTTCAACGCAATCCCATTTATGAGTATGGTTTGGTCCCTGATTGCATGACACGTCAGATTTTTTAAATAACGTCTCCCTGTTTCTTTTCTTTTCGGTACAAATATTCCTCCATTTATGCCTTATCCGCACTAGATAATACTATTAAAGTATGCTACGTCCATCCAGTCAAAGAAAAAAAAAAAAAATAAAAGGAAAAAGTTTGGTAATAACTACTATTCTTAAAGTGATTTTTTTATTAGGCGTGAATTTTGATAAATCAATAATTAAATTATATTTTTTTGAGATTAAATTTTGTAAGGATGTAGTGTATTTATGTTTTATTCCTCAAATCCTAACATGCTACTTCATCTTATTACATATTTAAGAATAAGTACAACCACACACAATCAATTCTAATATCCATAAAAAAACCCAACCAAATTAAGTTTTTATTGAAATGTTATTAAATGTGCTAGGATGTATTAAATTATAAGTAAAAAACTGATGTGACAATTTCTTATTAATTGGTGTAAAACATGAGTTTTACACTCCATCCTTATTAAATTTAGAATCTTTCTTCTTATATCCTTTATACTTACAAAATTTATAGAATATCAAATATTAATAACTATGTTATTAATTAAATATTTAAAATTATACATAAAAAATAAGTTTATGGATAAAAAAGTAAGTGTGGGGCCTGATAATTTGTGGCCCAAGCCCACTCCTCGTTTGGGACCAAGGCCTAGGCCGAGGAGAGCTGTCTCCGAGGACGCCTAATGGAAGCCCAAGAAGGGCCCGAGGACATGACCGATGACGATCTTATGCTCAGTACCTCCCAAAACACCTGGTAAAAAGAGGTAAACTCGGTACAGGGGAAGGGCAAAGGAAAAAGCCGCCAACACAGTAATACAAAATTCTGCATCTAACAAGCCCATACTCAAAACCATTCCCTTATACTTTTTCAGCAACCCCCAACCACTCTAGGTATGAGTTGACTGGACAGGCCTACACCCTAAAAGGTAAAATTAACACGTGGACACAAGAAGGGGAAGGAAACACTAGTATAAAAGAAGAAGAAAACAAAGCTAGAGGAGGGGGGGAAGCTGAAGTCTTACAACCCTTGCTAATGGAGGGTTTAGCTAGTCAAGCCAAGCCTATCCATACATAAATTCCCGTAGGAACTACGACTAAATCGTTGACCTATGCCCAAGGTCATACCTTTTAGGCTCACTCTCTACAAATCATATTGTTGGGGCCTTTTGCATGCGAGCCCAACGTCGTTCATGGGTCGTTAAAAATCGAGTCCCTACAGTAAGCAACATATAATTGATACAAAATTTGACATGTGTGTTAAAAATATAAAGAATATAAAATCTAACGGTTAAATTTTTAAAATATATAGTCATGCTAATTTTTTTAGTGGGTGTTGTAGCCATTAGCTAAAATTAAGTTTGTAGCAAATTTTGTTAATATATACTAGCCTCATCACACACATTTCGCGAGTGCGATGATTTTTTTATTTTATTTTATTTGTTGTTATAATGTTTAAAAGTGAGAAAAAGATAGTGTCTTAATTTTTGGGATTTTTTTCTACATGATTTTTTTTTTTTTAAAAAAAGGTAATTTATATGTGGGTTTAAAGTTTGAAATTTTGAATTTAAAATAAAAAGTGGTAATTCAAATAAAGAAGAGAAAGGAAAAAACCTAAAACTTAGAAGCAGTAAATTTCTTTTTTAAAATAGTTTCACAACAAATTTTAGGTGATAAACTGTTATTAGTAGGTAAAAAGTTGATATCAATAGCGAGTCAAGATTAAAACCACTATTAACTTACAGCTTAAATTTTTTTGACATTATTTTTGAAGTAGTGTTGCACATTATTAAAAGCTTTTCTTTTTTTAATCTCCAAAATTAATATAAAATATTATTTACCAAATGATTATTGAGCTCATGGGGAATGCTAGCATAATGGAGATTATGTGAAATCTTTTTACTTGTTTAGGACTAATAAATATCTTATGAGCTCACTTTATGGAGTGGGCTCACATATCGTTGATTCCATGCCTCTGTTGGACCCACAATTTGTGAGTGACATGTTCCATGGAGTGGGCTCACTAGATACTACCTCATTTGGGAGGGAGAATAAACTATAAAGTAGAAAAGAAATGAAGTTTTAAAGAATAGTCTTCTTCTTCTTCTTCTTTTTATTTTTTTATTTTTTATTTTTTTTAATGTCATCATTTAAGTGTTTAATTGAAGGTCCCTATTAACTCCATTTTCTAGTCCCTGATGAATTGGAGGAGAGGTAAGGAGTAAAATATATATTTAAATGAATATAATGTAAACGAATTTACATCACCGTGAAAAATAAATTTATATGGTATGATTACTAAATTTGTCCTTATAATGAATTTATTCTGATGATATTTAGATTACTTAATCAATTCTTTTTTACAATTGTGATGGATGAGCTCACTAAATCGATTCAAGAGGAAATCCCTATGTTTGGTTGGGGAAATTATTAGAAGGATGAAAAATTTTGGAGAGAAAAGTGAGAAAATGAAAGTGGAGGGTGTTTGGTTGGGGTGAAAAATAGGAAAGAAAATGGTAGAGTACATGAGTTTTCTTCCCGGCCTACTAAAAATTAATCTTACTAAATTGGAAAGAAAATGGGAGTGGTTATTGATTTGCTTGGGACTATTCATTTACTTTTTTACCCTCAATTATAACGTTTTCTATCTTTTATTTTTTTGTCATTTCATTTTGTCTTTTTCTTTCATTCCTGCCACGGTGCCACACTCCCACCAATTTGTTGCTTGTTTCATTTTTTTTTTTTTCCTACTTGTTTAGCATCAAATCTGTGCTATTTTTTATTTATTGTTTTATAATTTTTTTAATAAATATAATAGCAAAGAAAAATAAAACAATATAATGTGTAATGTTTTAATTTTTATAAGATGTAAATTTATTAATTAAATTTGATAATAAATAATATTTTCCTTATTTAATGCAATAAGGACATAAGGGTAAATTTATACCAATTTTATTTTCCATTCTCCCATTTTTCATTTCAACCAAACAAATGAGTTTTTCGTTTCTTGACTTTTCCATTCTCCCAACCAAACACAAATGAGAGAAAATTAAATCTCTTCTATTCACCCACTTTTCTAACTATCACTTTTCTATTTTCTATCCTCCAACCAAATGGACCCTCATATGTGTTTGGTGGGGAGAATAGAAAAGTGGAGGGATAGAAAACTCATTTATTTGGTTGAGAAGAAAAGTGAGAGGATAGAAAATGTAGTGTGTATAAAATTATTCTTATGCCCCTATTGCATAATATAAGAAATGATTTCCTTACAATCATTAAAAAATATACTCATCATCAATTACAATTAAAAGAATAACATCTTATAAAAATTAACACATCATTAATATTATAATATAATTTATTTTGTTAATATATATATATATATATATATATATATATATAACAATTAGAGTTGCCTTGTAAAAAATAATTGAGGTGAAAGCCACCGTTAGATATGAAAGAACCCCACCATTGATTTAAAAAGGAAAAAACAAAAGCAAAAGCAATTGTTTGATTAAGAAGAAAAGATGTTAAATAAAAAAAGTAAACGTAATTCAATGCACAGGCACAATAAAGAAGGGAGGGGCAAATTCAGCCTCTGCTGGCATCCGTTTTTTCACTTCAATTATATTTCTCCCAATTTGGGGAGAAAATGTTTTGGTGAGTCCAGGAGAGAAAACACTCAGGTTTTTCCTTCCACAAATTCACCCAACCCAACATCCTAGTAAATTTATTTCCATCCCACTTTTCTCTTATTTTTCTTCCATCCCCCATAAAATCCTCCCAACCAAACAGACTCTTAGTTCTAGGCTTCTAGTGGATGAAACTAGATGTGGAGTTTATGTTAAGTTAGAAATTTGGAGAAAAATTTTAAAATCTAAAGGCTTTCAATTAAGCAAGACAAAAACGTAATAAACTTACATTCAATATACTATGTTTTGAAAAAAAAAAAAACATGGTACTCGTAATATAAGTTTCACTAAAGTAGTAGAGACTTGATAATAAAGAGATACCACAGAGCAAGAACTTTTAATATTTTGGATCAATAACTCATAAAAATTGAGAAGGTTAAGATGTGTGAATCATAAAATAAAAGCATGACAAATGAAGTTAAGAAGTACATTAGGAATATTGTGTGATCGTAAAATACCTATTAAGTTAAAGGGAAAATTTCATAATATTGCTATAAGACCAACTATGTTCTATGGTACTAAATATTGGAGTGTTAAAAAGTAACATATAAATAAAATGAGTGTAAGTGAAATGAGAATGTTAAGATGTATGCATACAAGGTTACAAGTGGTAATAAATTAAAAATAAAGGGAAAAAATTCACTTAAAGATAAGGGTGAAAACTTATTGATGAAAATATGAGGGTGAGTCGCTTGAAATGATTTGATTATGTTTAGATGAGAGAAATTAATGCACCAATGAGAAATAGTAAGTTGATTCATGTTGAGAGAACAAGAAAATGTAGAGGAAGACCAAACATATTATTAATTGAAGTAGTGAAAAATGACATATCAATTAAGGAAGTAACAAAAAGTATGACTTCAAATACACTATTTCACAACATGGTTGAGTATTAATGTTATAAACCCATGTGTAGAACTCACCCTTGAAAACTGGCTTGCAAAGGAAGGGTGCCTAAGAGCTTATAAACACATAGTTAAAACGTATACTCAATTCATGTGGGACACTAGGATCATAGCATACCACTACGCTCCAGTGCCGAGGTCCACGACGGCTCACTCCAACAACATTGACCTGATGGTTTCTCTTTTGGTGGCTCCACTCACCTATTAGTTATTTTAATGTAGCCTCTAGGTTGCCCCCTTGGAGATCCAACCACAAAGCCGTAATTTATTTGATCTCATACTCAATGAGATACACTCGATTATTCGAAATGGTGGTTGGTTCTGATACCAAATGTTACAAACTCATGGGTAGAACTCACATTTGAAAACCAACTTGTAAGGGGAAGGTGCCCAAGAGCTTATAAACATATGATTAAGTTTATACTTAATCCATGCAGGACACTAAGATCATATCACTTAACTTGAAATTAAGATAGTTTTTATCTTTTTGTCAAACCTATTACATAGAAGTTAAAAAAAAACGGCAGGATACCAAACCTTTCCAATTTTTAAAGTGTTTTAGTAACAATTTCAAAACTTCAAGGATTAACTTTGAAAAAAAGGTGAGAAAAAAAAAAAAAAGGAAGAAGAAGAAAGAATGAGTAAACAAATAAAATGAATAATAATATATGGATGATTCTTTTAAGTGGGGTGGAGAAAGTTGTCAGTTGAGTCCAAAATGTATCTTATTAATTGTGCATTCAAATAGTTAAGGGTGCAAAGTATGCATTTATATAGTTTAAGGTGGTAAAGTGTAATTTTCCCTAACAGTTGATTCAATCTCATAAGAGTGACAAACAACTATCTCAAGCGGTTCCTTTTTAAGAAAATACATGTGAAGGGAACTTGGGAGTTAACAGTTACCTCGAAGCAGTTATCTAAATATTTCCAGCCAAGGTTTAAGGGAATGAATGCAGTAGAAATGTGACACAAGGCACAAGCAATAAGATTAATTGTTAAAGCCTCAATTATAAATAAGGAGAGATATTCCAACGTTTGGGAAACTCAATTAGATACAAAAATTCAAAGTATCATCTCTCTATGTCAGAGCAATTTGTAATGGGTCTTTAGGCTAGTGAGAGACTTTATGCATGTAAATTTGTAAAGTATTTATTTTCAATTTGAGTTCATTTCACTTTGAATCGGCTTGTTGTCTTTGGCTTAATTTGGGCTTTTTTCTTGTTCTTATTGTTAACTTGTACATTTTACATAAAAGTCCTATTAAATTAGGCAGTATATCAAACCAAGAACTTGATCCTCGAAGTGAGATAATTGCCTTCAATAAGTGTTGATCTTGTATTTATAGAATATCATGGATTTCAATGGTTTTGTAGGTTACCATAATAGGCTTATTGTAATCTTTTATATACACTTGTGTGTAGCCCATGATTACGCACGAAAATGATGAATTGTAGTGTTGCTATTGATGTTAGTTTGGGTTATTAAACATATAGGACATACTTTGACCAAAACATTTGGAGGTACTAAAATATTTTTTTCTTTCTATTTTTATTTACGTCAAGTTTTTCATTACATTACTATTATATATATAATTTTGAAAATTACTATTGTATGCTACATATATAATATTAATTCACAATTATTATCTGTAAAATTCTATTAAATATAACACAAAATACAATAATAAATTGGTTAAATAGTATCTCCTAAATTGAATAGGGATAGGTGCATGGGATCGATCAGCTTAATTACAATTTGTTACATTCAATATCTTTGTATACAAAATATCTTAATAGAAACATTATAAAAAATATGCTCATTAGTTTAGAAAAAAAATAACAGCAAAAATCTAAAAAATTTAATTTGTATGGAAAGCTAACAGAAACAAAATCTAATTTTGATTCTAATTGAATTTTATCTAAACTTTGGTTTAAAAAAGCAAATATATATATATATATATATATATTATCTAGTTAGTAATGGACCGTACATAGTCATAATATATTACATGGATCATACGTAGTCATGGTATATTACATAAATGATTTATAAACTTGAATTATTTTTAATTATATATAAAAAAGCTCATAAATATAAGATAATTCAAAAATTATTTTTTCAATGGTTTATTTAAATCAGACTCCTCGTTTTTTACACTAAATTAACTCATTTGGCACAAAAATTAAAAAAACTTAGATTAGATGGGTCACATGGCGCAAAATTAAACTTTAATTGAAATCTAATTTTTACACTGAATTAACTCGCTTGGCACAAAAATTTAAAAACTTAAATTAGATGGGACTTGTGACGCAAAATTTGACTCTAATTGAATTCCAATTTGAAATCTAATTAAATTTTCTCTTACCTTTACCTATTAATATATATATATATATATATATATATATAGATTACACATTTCAATATTTTTTTGATAAACCCTTCAAATGGAACATTATTTTACACAATTCAATTGAAAGAAATATTCATCACAATTTGACCGCCTTTTGACAATCAAATTTTACTAAATTGGTCCTACTCTTTTTCTTCACATAAAAATCAAAATTTTGGGTATGTTTCTTCATCCAATGCTTGTAAATGGCTCAAAACCATGTTCTATAAGAAATTCAGACGATTCATAGTAGCTCAAGCTCAAAGAACACACTTTCCTTTGCCGAAGTCTTTAGCCAATGGCAATGTCGTCCTCCGTTGATGTCTTTTGGCTAGCAATGATGCTATCCTTTGTTAATGTTATTCAGCTATCCACGACGTATCTTTTACCAATATATTTTATGGTCGTTGTTGCTTTTGTAGCCAGCCAACCACTAGCATAATCTTCCTTTACCTATTGTTTGTGTTCCATCATATTTGTGCTCTCCTTGATTATACATCCTTTCCAAACTGAAGTTATGTTATGTTAGAGATTGGATTTACTAGACTAAAGTTGGGTAAGAATATTTTTTTTTCTCTCCTCTCTGAAGGAGCTTTTCCTCTCATCTCGGGTGAGTTTAGTTTCTTCTACTTTAGGGTAGGGGCTGTCTTCCTCCATCACAACTTGAGTGGTGTGGGGAAAGTTTGTTTCCACTAATTCTGCTGCTCATAACATTAGTGGACAGGAGCTCTCTTAGCGATTTTACCAAACATATACAGTGAGTGTCCTCTCAAGTCCATCAATGGATTCTGATTTTATTGAAAGGCTTCAAAGTATCAACTTGACGGAGGAGGAAGGTGAAGTTATAAAGGTTTGATTAGGAAATCATGCTAAGATACTGGAGGAGTGTTCTATAAGCTTAATGGGTCGATTTCTTACGACGAAACCAATTAATATGTGGGTTGCCAAAAATCTACTAAGGTCCGTGTGGAAACTTGGCCATGACCTAAAGATTACGGATGTTGGTGAGGGGTTATTGCAATTCAAGTTCTCTATGGAGAGCCAATTGAATTGGGTCCTAAACAATGGTCCATGGAGTTTCGACAACCACTTATTGCTACTAAAACAATGGGAGAGAGGAATGACAGCATTTACTGTGGATTTCAAATACGTACCAATCTAGGTCCAGGTTTGGGGACAGCCTTTTGACTCATCAATGAAGCTGTAGGGAAAGATATAGGTGGGGGCATTGGGAGAGTCTTGGAAGTGGACTGCAAGACAATTGCTGCTGACCAAGCTCGCTTCCTTCGGATTCGAGTAGAATTGCCCCTAGATAAGCCAATATAGAGGGGAGCTCCAATGCTTAGCCCAGAGGGAGTTAAGGTACATATAGCTTTCCAATATAAATGATTAGTAGGGCTATGCTTTAACTGTGGCAAGCTTGAACATGAAGCAAGGGACTGCCTGCACCTGATATCGACTGAAACAGGTGAAAAGATATATGGGGAGTGGCTCAGGGCTGGGTCGCGACAACTAGCTAAACTGGAAGGTAAGAGGTTTGGAGCACAGACTGGTGGTAGGGACGATACCAGCGATCAAGACAGGGGACTAACGCAAACACCACAGCAACATGGTGAGAGCTCATTAAACATTAGTCCTGCCAACTTGAAGACTGTTACGGACAAAGAGAAACGGCAGGAATTAATTACGGAATTAGATGCTGAGATTGATTTTGTGGGTAAAGAACAATAACCCCATTAATGCGCAATGCAAACCGATATCCTTGAAATCATGCAACCCGATATTCTGGGGATGAAATTAACTTCAGTGCCAGTTACGTTTATGGATAAAGAAGGGGGAGATAATACAACAAACTCAAGTGACGAAACCTTAGCGGCTACAATTAAAAACATGTCACGTGCCTCTCCACGTGATACCAAAAACAAGTCCCCACTTGCGATACACAAGTGGAAAAAGAAAGAGCGATGCGAAAACACTAAAACGGGACTGATACAGACACGGAGTGAGATTGATGGAGACAAACCAATTGGGTAGAAAAGACAGAGATGAGTTAGCAAGGATGATGGTAACACAAGGGGAAGAAAACGAACCAAGGCACAGGCAAACAACTTACCATGCACAGCGGTGGAGGCTGAAAGTCAACCTCACCGAACACAATGAATGTCTTAAGCTGGAACTGTAGGGGGTTTGGGAACCTCCATATTGGAGTAGTCCTCTCTCACTTGGTGAGGGAAAAAGCTCCCAAAGTTTCGTTTTTGATGGAGACAAAGTGAATGGTGGACGAGATGAAAAAAATTCAAATAGACTTAAGGTACAATAATATGCTCTCTGTTCCCTGCATTCATAGGGTAGGTGATTTAGCCATGCTTTGGAAGGAAGAGACCACTCTACATATTTAGACTTACTCCCAAAATCAGATTAATACTCATATCATGACTGACCCAAACAATCCCTGGAGACTTACGGGTTTCTATGGAAGACCGGAAGAACATTGCAAGCATGAATCATGGAATTATTTGAAACATCTACACACTCGAGACTCACTGCCATGGGTATGCTTGGGAGACTTCAACAAAATTTTGAATTTAGCAAAGAAGCAAGGCTAGCTCCCAAAATTCCACCAACTTATGAAGGCCTTTCGTAGTACATTACTGCACTATGGACTTATTGATCTGGGTTATCGGGGTAATATATTTACATGGTGCAATGGATGGCTAAGGGATGCTTTTATTCAAGAGCGGTTGGATAGGGCATATGCTACATTGGATTAGAGAGAAAGGTTCCCACAGGCAGTGGTGAGCCATTTGCAGGTATCATATTCGGATCACGACCCAATGTTTCTAACCCTCCATGGCATTACAAGAAACACAAGGAAAAAGTAAATCCCCAAGAGGTTTGAGGAAAAATGGGCGACACATCCCGAATGTGAATCCATTATCCGAGAAGTGTGGAGTATAGAACCACCTAAGGGCAGCCCTATGTTTTGACTATTCTCAAAAATTAGAGCTTGCCGTATGGCCTTGGTAGCTTGGAGTTGGAATATGGGAAACACTAGAACACAGATTGAGGAGAAGCAACAACTCTAGACCCTTATAGCACATAATGAACTAGCAAACTTGGGGTTAATACAAAGAGTGAGGGATGATATCAATGCTCTCTTGTTTCAAGAAGAAGTAGCTTGGAGACAACACTCCTGATCCATTTGGTTGCCAATTGGCGATAAGAACACTAAATTCTTTCATCAGAGGGCTAGCCAACACTGACATAAAAATAATATTGATGGATTTATGGATGAAGGTGGGCGATGGTGTACATCGGATGTTGAAAAGGAGAGAGTGGCCGAAGGTTATTTTCAAAGACTTTTCACTACTACAAACCCCAATCAAATGGACATCGTTCTTGACAAAGTGGACTAGGTTGTCACACCAAACATGAATCACACACTCCTCCAGCCATACTCACTAGATGAGGCCAAACAAGCCCTATTCCAAATGCACCCATCAAAATCACCAGGTCCAGATGGTATGTCTCCTTTCTTTTTTCAAAAATACTGGAATATTGTGGGTGATGATATTATAGAAGTAGTGTTGTCAGTCTTATCATCGAGTCACATGTTGCACAAGATGAATTACACCCATATTGTCCTAATCCCCAAAATAAATGAGCCAAAAAATGTGGTAGATTATAGGGAAATTAGTCTTGCTAATGTGGTCTCCAAGATTGTCTCCAAAGTTTTGGCCAATCGGCTAAAACTAATCTTGCCCAATGTAATTTCTGAGTCACAAAGTGCTTTTGTGTCTAACCGGTTAATTACTGATAATATTACTGTAGCTTTTGAGATATTACACTGGATGAGGAACAAAAGAACGGGAAAGACGGGGCAAATGGCCATTAAACTAGATATTAGCAAAGCCTATGACCATGTGGAGTGGGGCTTCCTCAGGAGTATTATGCTCAAATTGGGTATTGATGAACAGTGGGTTCGGTTGACAATGGAAATAGTGTGTACATCTTCCTATTCGATGCTTATAAATGGCGAACCTAGAGGGTACATTACTCCATCCCGGGGTATCAAATAGGGTGACCTACTGTCTCCATACTTATTTCTATTATGTGCTGAAGCCCAATCTTCCTTAATCCACCATGTAGTTGCTTCCCAAAACCTCCATGGAATATTGTCTTGCACAAATAGGGTGTGTATATCACACCTCCTTTTTGCAGATGATAGTTTCATTTTTTACCGGGCCACCGAGGAGGATTGTCAACATCTCCTTGAATTACTAAGCAAGTATGGGCAAGCATCAGGCCAAGCAATCAATAGGCAGAAGACGACATTGTTCTTTAGCTTGAACACAAAACTGGGGGTCAAAATGGCAATATAGGGAATGATGGGGGCAAGGATTATGGAAAATTGTGAAAAATATTTAGGTCTTCCAATGGTGGGTGGAAAGGCAAAGATCAACACCTTTAAAGACCTTGGGGAAAAAATCACAAGGAGAGTTATGGGATGGAAGGAGAAATATATTTCTAAAGCAGGTAGAGAAATTCTAATCAAAACGGTTGCTCAAGCAATCCCCACATATATTATGAGAATATTCAAAATCCCTAAGGCCCTATGTGATACCATAAACTCTACGTTGGCAAAATATTGGTGGGGACAAACAAAGGATGGGAAGAAAATCTATTGGATTAATTGGAAGAAATTATGCACTCCAAAGAAAAAGGGTGGCATGGGTTTCCGGGACATCCAAGCTTTTAACTTAGTTTTATTGGCTAAACAAGCATTGCAGTTGATCCAAGATACACATTCCTTGTTCTATGGGGTGTACAAATCAAGATATTTTCCAACCTGCACTTCATAGAGGCAGTCCTTGGTAACAATCCATCTTAAGTGTGGCAAAGTTTGCTAGCAGCAAGAGACCTTATTCGGGAGGGTTCAATCTGGCAAGTAGGTGATGGAAGAAGCATTGAAGTCTCAACCCACAAGTGGCTCTCACATAAGCCGGTATTCATTGGAGAGCCTCGGCCAAACCTGATGGTAAATGAATTAATGGATGAAAACTCTTGGCAGTGGGATAGGGAGAAACTTTTTGATCTATTTGCATATCGTACTCAGATGGAGATAATGGCCATTCCATTATCACGAATTGCAGGCAGAGACAAGTTGAGGTGGAATGAGAATCGGGGAAAAACATTTAGTGTGAAATCAGCTTATCAGGTAGCACTAAGGTTAAAGCAACAATCCCATGTTGAGCATTCCACTGCTGCAATGGATAGGCCTATTTGGAACAAACTATGGTCCTTAAATGTCCCACCCAAAGTTAAAACTTTTATCTGGCGAGCTTGTTCAAACATTCTACCAACCCGTGACAATCTACATAGGAGGAAGATGCAGGTGGAGCCAAGATGTGGATTCTACTACCAGAGATCAAAAACAGCTGAGCATGTGTTATGGACATGCCCTTTTGCCAGAAACGTATTGGCATTATGCACAGGGAAAATCCAAAAATGCTCCAATGCAGCCATAGACTTCTTCTCTTTATTTCAGCTAATGGTAAAAAGATTGTCCAGTAATGAATTGGAGAAGTGGGCTACAGTGAGTTGGGCACTCTGGACTGCGAGAAACAAATTTTATTTGGAGAAGATTCAGTGGCACCCCAAACAAATCCTTGGCGAGGCATTTGGTTACCTACTGGAGTACCAAAGATTGTGTGCTTCATAGAGATATGCTGGTGTTATTTTCTTTAGCAGATACATGTAATTGGTTTTACTTGGTCAGGTGTCACACGACCAAGCTGTACTTTGTTATAGTGGTTTTCATCAATAAAGCTATTTCTATCTTCTACCTCAAAAAAAGAAAAAAGAAAAGAAAAGAAAAGAAATTGGATTTATGAGTTAATTAGGTAGTGGTCTAAGAGGCCTAATTATATTGTAAAGTCTATGTCTACCTAAGCCTAACTCCTACTCCCTATGCATAATATGCTTAGGGTTTATTGTAAACAAAAATTGATAATATAGTGAAGATGTAGCTGTCAAGAGCTTTCCTCCATTAACGTAGGTTGTTTGGCCGAACCATGTAATCTTCATGTTCTCTCTCTTCTCTCTATACTTTCTCTTTATGTTTCTATATATGGTATCGAGTTACAGTTTTTGTCCTAACAGAATGTTCAAGAGTATTTATTGTATTTCTTGGCATTCTTTTGCTACCTTCGTCTTTTCTACTTGTGAGAGACCGTGACTCTGGCCCCCCTATTTTCTTGTTGGGCCAAACCGACATAAATGGATGGAGTGACATTTATGCCTCTTAAAATGGTGGTTCTACTAATAATATTTTCCCCTTAGATAGAAGGTTTTACAATGGAGTTGCTACTTATTTTATTACATGAGAAAATACAAAACCATAATTGAAATAAAATATTTTGTGAATGGTAGGAGGGGAGAGCAAACAAAAGGTTGAAAATCTTGATGTTTCCCTGATCTTCTAGTAATAGCTATTAAGGTTAACTTCAAAAAATCATATCTCACTCATTTCTTATATAAATTGGCCTTTCTTAATCTCAAATGAAAGCCACAAATGTTTTTTTTTTTTTTTTTTTTCAATAAAAAAATTCTCACTTAAAAATTCAAAGTGGTATGAGAGATATTCACAAAAGAGTAATGCTACATGAACAATTTCTTTTTACAAGTTATTAATGTTGCAAATTCTTACAAGTTCTCGTTTGAATCCACTACTGGCATAACTTTTTTACTTCCCAATAATCATTTACCACATCAGCTATTTGTAATTTTTTTTTTGTAAAATAATTTGTGACTTTAACATTTTCCTTCATAAAATAGTGAGTGAAGGTCATTTTCTGGAAATGACTTTGAGCCCAATCAACATTAATAGTCCTCAAAATTAACTCCATTTTAGCATTAATAGGCTCTAGTTAACTCTATTTCAGAATTAATAGGACTCATATAATGACGTAAGTATCCCAATTAAAAAGATGATTGTACAAATTAGTCATGGATCATTAATGTTTGACCGTTTAAATAATCAAGTGTATGCAACCTTATAATTAATTTTAGTCCAAACCAATATGATCATGACAAGTCACTGATTTCAAATTGAATCCTCATTGGAAAGTTCAGAATCATTTTTAGTTCAGAATCATTATCAAGACAAGTACTAGTGGGTGATTTCATTCACTTTATTTCACTGCCAACGTATGGCCATCAGCCAATGAGAACAAGTAGTATGGGCGAAAGGGGTAAACACTTGCAAATGTGAAATGAAGAACATACACAAGGAGAGAAGAGTCTCTATCCATGGCCATGGGTGGTCAGATCGAGACCTAGAATCGACACACTCAAGTTACAATTTGTCTTTTTCTATCACGTGTGGCCATTTTAGACAACTTTCCAATTGAAGATAACTTTGTTTAGGTGAATGTTTTACCATATAGTTATTATGGTAAGTGATAGAGTGGATTTACTGTAAGTGGTAGAGTGCATTTATTTATTTGACTTCCAATTAAATGTCATAAATGCTTCTCAAAAAAAAAAAAAAAAAAAAAAGGTCTCATCATACATTGGAAGACCTTTTTCTTTTCTATAAGTTGTCTTCTCCTTAAATAGAAGCTTTTTAGTAGTACTAGTACCTATCGCATTTAAGTTTGATGATCACACATGTCAATTCATTAATTTTTAGTAAAAATGATTTAAACTTTGTCTAATCCAATATCACTAGTTTATTAGCAACATCTTCTTTCAAAACATCTTAAAAATGAGTTGATTGATGTAATATATTATGTTTATTGGTACACTCATCCTTGTTAACTTGAAACTAATGAGATTCTTACAAGTAACTTGGCTTTTGTGAAAAAGGGCATTCACATAACAATTCTATTGAAATCAAGTGATTATAGCTAAATGGCATTACTTAAATTGTAAGATACTTAACATAGTATTGCTCATGCTTCTAAAAGGTCATTGTTTTTAGGCAACTCTTTTTGAAAAATACAAAGGAAAAAAATATTTAATATAAAATCAAGTTATAAATTAAATAGTGTTTATTTCAAATGTGTCAAATCATTCAACTGTTTATAAAGTATAAGAGTTGAAGCCTTAATTATCATCTTGAAATTATCTTATAACTAAAAATTTTTAAGTGGGAGATCGAATATCAATGGATAGGAAATTTATGAAACAACTTTTGACAGGGATGAAAATATTTTTTATCCTCATTTTCCTTGAAGTGAAAGTTATCAACCTTCACTCTACCACTTTCCGTCATTTTTTCGTTCAAACTTCAAACCCAGCCTCCTAATCTCCCAAAACATGATATTGCTAATAGCGAATTTCAAGCTTGTATTAAAAAGGAATTTAGATTTTGTGAGGACGCAAAAAATCAGGAGAGATTTGGATTTTGTATTTTACGTATTTCTGAACACTGCTTGATCAACCAAAGGCATCTAAATGATCCAGATTATCGTGCCGCTAAATATTTCCTAAACTTCTGCCTAGGAAATAAAAGCAAGCATCCCCTTCATTTGGGACTTTGTTTATTAAAATGTTACAAAAACCATCCCAAGAGGCACTTTTAGATATGGTAATTTGTCTTAAACTTAGATTAAAGGAGAATTACAGATTACCCACTAATGGTTTAGTCCGAATTTAACTTACTCACCCGTGATTTCATTTTTTACACTTTACCCACCTGTACTTCCCTCCGTTACTACTCCGTAACCCACCTCCCTTTCAAACGTTACTTTAACACATTTTTTTTTTTTTTTATCAAAAACAAAATCCAAAATAGATCAAACACTCCTCTCTCTCAAAAACACACTCCTATCTACACGTACAAATTTTCAGCATTTTAAGCTTGTACCAATTCTGGTAAGGTATGGATTAAAAACCTTAAAGAAATATATATAAATGTCAAATCAAAACCCTAATAATATATGTCTGGATTTGAAATTGCGGTTTCAAATATATTCTTGGGTTTGACTTCATTTGTTCTTATGTTCCATTAAAGTTCTCTAATTTTTTTTTTTTCAACATAGAAGTTGAAACTGTGATTTTTCTCTCTCTGCATGTTAATTTTCAATGTGTTGCTACAATTTGTGACTCTTTTTTTGTGTGCAATTTGTGTGACAGGTTGCTATTAAGTACCTAGAAAACGCCTCACTTACAATTTTTGCAGCTAGAGACGAATTTGAACATGCTTTGCTTGGTTTTTTTTTTTTTTTTTTTTTTTTTTTTTTTATGGGTTTCATGGCGGTTTGTGTGTTTGGATTTGAGTTTTTGGTTGGGTTTAGATCTCGTTGTTGCCGGCGTTGGGTATGTTGTGGTGAATTTGTTGGGTTTTTGTGTTTAAACACGCAAGACATCAATTGAAAAAGAAAAAACATATTCATTGAGTGAAGAATCAATCAAATCAAACTCCACACAAAATTTTCACTCAACACAAAACCCACTTTGATTATGCCAAAAAAAAAAAAGAAGCAATCACATTCACAGTTCCAAACACACCCATTTGCCTAGAAAAAAAAAATTATCAAAGAAAAGTACAACAATTAAACAAAACCCAGATGAGAAAATTAAAGAAAGTACATATATTCAAAAACCCCAGATGAGAATTCACCTTATTTGATTCTATTCTTCTCTCTTGTAGAGCCAGACCCCAACAGAGAGAGAGAGAGAGAGAGAGAGAGAGAGAGAGAGAGAGAGAGAGAGAGAGCGATCTCTTCTTGGAATGATTGATTTGTTTGATTTTAAGCTTGTAACAAGCTTAAAATGCTGAAAATTTGTACATGTGAATGAGAGTGTGTTTTCGGAGAGAGAGGAGTGTTTGATATGTTTTGGGATTTGTTTTTGATAAAAAATGTGTTAGAGTAACGTCTGAAAGTAAGGTGGGTTACAGAGTAGTAACGGAGGGAAGTATAGGTGGGTAAAGTGTCAAAAATGAAATCACGGATGGGTAAATTAATTTCGGGCTAAACCACAGGTCCCTTAGATTAATTTGCTAATTTCACTCAATCTCTCTATTGACATGAATGCACATGTCCTTGAACCATATATCTATAAGCAACCAATACCTTTTTATTGGTACATATCACTTAGATTAAATCCATCCAAAGCATGGGCAAGGATTAAATCATTATTCTCATGGGTAATGACATTATATAGGATTTCCCATTTGGTACTATTGACTTGGGACTGAATGTATTCCCATATGAAAAATTCTAACCATAATCATCAAAGTTATGCTTAAAATTAGACTACATTATGAGGAAGGTGTTAGAAAAAAAAATATATAAAGGAATCCAGAATTCCTGAAGAGCAATAAGTCTTTAAAATATATGAGTCATTATATCAAGTTAATAATATAAAATTAAAAGTATAGATCCACGAAAATGATAGACACAATGTTTTAGCTAATGTTTTATCTTTTGATACTTTAGGTCTTGTGTTTTACTTTTTAAATGCTATCAAATTAATGTTGTGTTGTCATTTTCTTTCTTTTTGTTATACAGTGGTTAGTTTTACTCTTTTGCCTTTAAAATATATAGCAAAGAGGAGAATAACTGTATAATAATATTTTTAAATTATATATGTGGTGTCTTCATTGTTGTTTTACGAGGTCACATGTTTGACCTAGTATTATTTGGTTAAAAAAAAAAATTACAATTTCAAAGTATATAGATTTCGAGTTGGTTTCAAGAAAAAATAAAATCATTAAATGGAGCTTTTAATATTTTTTGGTTGATGGTGAAAGAATGGGAACTAGGTAGGTAACACAATTCGGAAGTGTTTCAAAAATGCACTTGGTTCATAATTATCTTTCTTGGGAAAAAAAGTAAAATTCTATTATTCTTAAATCAATTTTTGTGATAAATTCATTCTTATTTCCAAATTCTAGCATGACTTTTGAGAAAAATGTGGAAACTATAATTTTTTTTTTATAAAAAAAACTATGCTTTTAAGCAAGATTGATTTAATTCTTTTTTCGAAGAAAATTTGGTTTTTACTTAATGAATTATTTAAATTTACTAATTAATCAAAATCATGAGAATTATTGAATTAACTATGACTATTTTGGGATACATTTTTTGTAAAATATGTTTTTTTTTTTTTTTGGGATTGTTTCTATTTCAGTTTGTATAATTTCATAGATGATAATTTCTTGCATAATTATCAAAATTGTAAATATATTTGTATGAAATTTAGCATTGACAGATGCTTAAACAATTTCTCTTAAGTTCTAGAAATATTATCTCTTGTGGAGATTAATCTCATAGTTGTTGTTAGATTAAATGATTAAATTTACTATCTTTTAATAGTTTAAAGTAATTTTGGGACAATTGATAATTTAACATGGTATAAGAGCATAAGATCTTAGATTTAATGATTAAATTTATCATCTCTTAATAGTTTAAACTTTTGAGACAATCGTTAATTTATCAATTGTGAATGTCATGAGCATGGATTATATACTCTAGCACCATTAATTAAAATTTTGGAACAATTGTTAATTTAACCGTTTAACAGTTGTGAATGTCAAGGGCATGGATTATATACTCTATCACCATTAATTGCAAACAAGTTGAAATATTGAGCATTTACATGAGAAAACTATGGTGGACGAGCTAATCTCATCAAGCTTGTAAACATATGCTATGGATTGTTTTGATTTGTTCTTTGATTTAATAAATGATGATTGTATTAGTTATGAGATATAGTTGAAAGCTTTGATAACATGATTAGTCATGATCAGTGACTAGGGCTATTCATTACCATGATTCGTGATACCAGAAAATTACAAATTTGGTATTTTCTTTCTTGCCTTTTATGTAAATATCATTTTAACCACCTAACTATTTTACCAGAAGGTATATTCTTCAATGTTTTATTTATCCACGTTTTTATTATTATATATGTTTCACATATTTTGTGTGCTTTGGTTTCATATTGAGTTACAGGATTGGTAAATTCGGCGGACAAGCAAGACTTGCAATATAGAAAAATTCAAGTGTCTCATTTTGAATTACGATGTGTAATAATTTGTTCAGGATTGTCTTACCTGATTCTAGATGTTTTATATTTAAGTTTTAAAATTATTTGAAATTATCTAGTATGTTATCATGCTTTTATTTTAAATAAATAATGTATTGCTAGGTGTAATTTCCTTGTCAAGTAAGGTTTATTTTTGAAGTTATATTTTGTTTTATTAGATGATTTGAAATTTTTTGAATAATGAATGCAAGATGTATTTTTTTGGTGTATTATAATTTGCTCCAATTATATTGGGAAAAGGCCTAGGTTGATGGAAGATTAACGAAACATACCAAATGGCTCACTGCTAGCACCATCATGATGGTCTCCTTCCAATCGAATCAGGACCTAACCCAGTCAAACTAGACTGGTCGAACCGCAACGAACCAGCTTACCTGAACCACAATGAACCAGCTGTTCATCAAACCAAATCTCCATGACCCTAGACTCTAGCCAAGTTTGATTGTTGACTTTGATAATCTGATCAGAGTTGACTTTCTTCAACAGATCGAGTGTGTTGCATTTTGTTTTTAGCATAGATTCTAATTTTGGGGTTCTACATCTACGAAATTCGTCAACTCATTTATGTGCTTCATCACGTCAACGGTCCTCAGGCTCTCAATTAATGTAGCCTTTTTCAGGCCAAGCAAACCATCCTTGGTCACTAATGCAACCTATTTAGGCATATGTTGTCTTCCGGCATTCATATATTGTCGCTGGTTGCTGTGATAATTAGAAATTTGTACATTCATTCTACACGATATATTCTCCATCCATATTGTGCAGGGACAGAGCTAGAACTTAGAGTTAGGGGAGGCAGTTTTGTTATTGGTTGTGTGCAGCGACTTCGGCTTTTGACTTTATTGCTACTTAGTCGCTTAGCTGCTAGTTGTTTAAAATTTTTAAAGGGTTAGATTGTTTGTTTTAGGTAAAATTGGTTGACTAGGCATAATTTTTTTTTTTTTTTAGTTTTACTATTGTTAATTTTTGTCGTTGAACTAATTTTTTTGGCTAGTATATTTCTTTTTTAGATTTTAGACTTATAAATATTTTTTAATGGTCTTTAAAATGAGGAAAATGTTTGAACTACAATTTTTTTACAAGTTGATGATAATGTAAGTGATGAACCCAAATGCGAACCAATAAGAATTTGCTACCTTAACAGTTTGTAAAAATGTTATAGAAAAATTTGTGATTATAACAATACTCTTCAAAGAATCAACGATATTTTTAAGGGAGCAAAAATGTAATTTTCTAAAACAAAATTTCTAAAATTAGTACCCATATATATAATAATATTTAAAAAAAAGGGGGGGGGGGGCAATTGCCCCCCAAGTCCAACCATGGCTCCGTCCATGCATATTGGTCATTCATGGCCATCTTCAAGGTATTTGTAATTTATCTTCATGAGTTCAATTTTCAAAATCAAGTTGTTTTCAAGCTTCCACCTCGAGTTTGAAGGGAGATGTGAAAGATATTATGTTTGAGTTAATTATGTATTGGCCTAAGAGGCCCAATTATATAGTAAAGCATATGAATACTTAACCCAAACTCCTAAATTTTATACGTATCCTACTTAATTAGGGTTTATTGTCAACAACAATAATTGAGAATATAGTAAAGATGTAGTCATTAAGAGTTTTAATTCCTCCATGGATATAGGCTGTTAAGACGGACCACGTAATCCTTGCATTCTCTCTCTTCTCTATATACTCTCTTTATTTAACTGTATATTCTAACATGTTCAAATTAACTTTGAGTGGATGCTTCATTAAAAAGAAGAAAAAACTTTGAGGGATGATTAAATAAGCTACACCATAAATATCATGGACTGAGCTTTTGTAATTCACAATAGTTTTAACTTTTAAGGTCATTGGGGTGAGGGAGGGGGATGGCCTCCTTGGGCTTTTCAAATTGTCCCCCTCCCCCACTATTTTATTAAAAAAAAATTAATTAAATTACAGTAAAATTTTATATAGTAACCCTTCAGTTTTAGGAAAAAAACTTACATACTATATCTCACTATTTTCTTATAATATTTCATTTTTTGCCATATGTATATGTGTGTGTGTATATATATATATATATATATATATATATATAGAGAGAGAGAGAGAGAGAGAGAGAGAGAGAGAGAGAGAGAGAGAGAGAGAGAGAGAGAAGATGTAGCCAATTATATAGTAAAGTCTATGAATACCTAAACTTAACTCTTAATCTCTATACATATCCAGTTTAATTAGGGTTTATTGTCAACAATAATAATTGAGAATATAGTGAAGACGTAGCCATTAAGAATTTTCCTCCGTGGACATAGATTGTTAAGACGGACTACATAATCCTTGCATTCTCTCTCTTCTCTCTATACTCTCTTTATTTTTCTATATATTCTAACATGTTTAAATTAACTTTGAGTGGATGTTTCATTAAAAATAAGAAAAAAACTTTGAGGGATGATTGAATAAGCTACACCATAATATCATGGACTATGCTTTTGTAATTCCCAATGGTTTTAACTTTTAAGGTCATTGGGGTGAGGGAGGGGGGATGGCCTTCCTAGGCTTTTCAAATTGTTCCCTTCCTCCACTATAGAAAAAAATAATAATTAAATTACGGTAAAATTTAATATAATAACTCCCTTCAGTTTTTAGGAAAAAGATTACATACTATATCTCACTATTTTTTTTAAATATTTTGTTTTTTTGCCATATATATATATATATATAGAGAGAGAGAGAGAGAGAGAGAGAGAGAGAGGATGTAGCCAATTATATAGTAAAGTCTATGAATACCTAACCCTAACTCCTAATCTCTATACATATCCTACTTAATTAGGGTTTATTGTCAACAACAATAATTGAGAATATAGTGAAGATATAGTCATTAAGGGTTTTCTTCCGTGGATATAGGTTGTTGAGACGGATCACATAATCCTTGCATTCTCTCTCTTCTCTCTATATATTCTCTTTATTTTTCTATATATTCTAACAAGTTCAAATTAACTTTGAGCGAATGTTTCATTAAAAAGTAGAAAAAACTTTGAGGGATGATTGAATAAGCTACACCATAAATATTATGGACTGTGCTTTTGTAATTCCCAATGATTTTAACTTTTAAGGTCATTGGAGTGAGGGAAGGGGATGGCCTCCTTGGGCTTTTCAAATTGTCCCCCTCCCCCACTATTTTATTAGAAAAAAAATTTAATTAAATTACGGTTAAATATTATATAATAACTCCTTTCAGTTTTAGAGAAAAAAATTACATACTATATCTCACTATTTTCTTATAATATTTCTTTTTTTGCCATATAAAGCATGTTTTCATAAAAATATATTACTAAATCTATTTGGTAAAGCAAGGAGCTTTGTAACTCAATTTGTTAACATTTTTTAGGATATCCAAGACATCCCATATTTTTCGAAACCAAATTCTTTTCATTTTGCATTTAAAGAGCTAGAGATACGGAAATCCAAGGAGTTTCTTTCTTTTTTTATTTCTTTTTTTTTTTTTTTGAGTAGAAGAAAATTTCTAATTGTTTATGGTTAAAAGTTTGGGACATGTTATATGTTAGGTTTTAGACCCCTATAAACACAGTTTGTTTAACCAAATTTACAGCCAAGTTGCTACTTAGTTCAATTAAACAAATTTAGGTTAAACAAATATTAGTCATATCACAAATAGCGGAAAATTAAAGAACGCAGCGAAATGATGATCGAGGAAAATAACGTAACTATCCAGTTTCAAGATAAAAAACCTAGGGATGATTTAATCTAAACAATCTACAAGGCAACAATTCACTAATAGAATGTAAGTTTTATAAAAGACTTAATCCTAAATCTAATACTACCACATGTAGTACTTACGTGACCACATGCAGCTCTGAATCCACATACTCTTCTATAATGAATTTGTTGCATACAAACACTCCAGTTTGTGACTTTGTGTACCCCACTCAAAGATTTAGATCATCAACTTTGGTTGACTTGATTTGCAGCAACTTATCTCCATCGGTATTAGTAATTGGATCTTCTTTCTAGTAGATACTTTGTTGAGTTAGAAGGTTACAGAACCTCACAGATCTCACAGGAGTAACTCATAAGCCTTGGAAAACGTGTATTAGGGTTTCCTTTTTATACCTAGCAGTATTAGACTCAAACCCTAAACATTTTGTGGGTTTTTAGGCCTAATTTAAAATCTGCAAAAATCTAGTCTCAGTCGGTTGAAGGACACACTCAATCAGTCGAGCCTTACAGTTTCTAAATTCCTCTTTCTGCAGCTTGTATGTTCTTAAATCTTGACTTGTATCAACTTGAGTAATGTCTAAAACTCTTTAAAGACACTAAGATCTTATACTAGACTAGTTTTTGTACACAGTTTGCCAACATGCAACAAATTTAGTTCCTAAACATTTAATCCTAAATGTTTAGAACCTAACATTATAACTTTTTCATCCATAAATTTTTTAATTTATTTTCTTCTTTATTATATTTCTCTTTTTATATTGTACATGTTATGGTATAAAAAATTGACATTTATTTTGTGGATTTAAAAATTAGTAATAAATTTAGCTTGGCCCCCTTGAAAAAAAAGTTCGAACTCTGTTTAACGTTATCATTTGGATTAAACTAACATGACCATATAATTTGAAAATCTAATTGTTAAATTGTATGTTTTTTTTTTTTTTTTAATGTTCTTAACACACATGTCTAACTTATTTTTTATGCATAATTTTAAACTACAAAATTTTAAACATTTAAACATTTTATTGATTACATAGCTATTGATCTTTGATCTTCTGAAAAATTTGCAACCATCAAAGATATAAGAAAAAAATATAATCCAATGGTGGATTTGTCAAAATTCACATCCAATAAAAAGATATTGAGTGGAGTTGTAGCCTTAAACCATAACCGAGTTTGTTGCCAGACTTTTTCCTTATCATATTAGAGATTAAATTTTATAAAGATATGGTGTAAAACCCAAGTTTTACCCCTTCAATCTCAACATGCCACATCATCATATTATATATTAAAGAATAGGCACAAACATACTTAATCAGTTCTAATATCTATTTGAAAATCCAAATTAATTGTGAGTTTATTAAGATGTTATTATATATGGTAGGATCTATTGAGTTTTAAGTGAAAAGCTAACGTGATAATCTCTTATTGAATGGTATAAAACAAGAGTTTTACACCCCATCCTTGCTGAATTTGAACTCATCATATTTCGCCTATTTTGCTCTCTTTGAATGCGTATGCATATGAAATTAATAATAAAGAGGTAATGTTGATCTTTAAACCATGAACGTAAGTTGTCAAAATAATAATATCTTGTATTCTCTATTTTTCTCGTCAATAATTCATATTAATATTCCTATAAATAAATAAATAAATATAAATATATATATATAGTTATATATATCACATAACGTTTTAGGCCAAACTCATGTTTTTGTATATATATTTTTGGCCCTTCAAAGGTCTAAGCATGGAAAATTCATTAATCCGAACATTCTTAAACATGTGTGGAATAATATATCCGGTGTGTTACAACTTACAAGTGCTTGTTTTACATCCAGTTGTGGAAGCTAACAGCATAGATGACAACATGCTAGGCTAAGCAGGCAACTTTTAAAAGATATATTGAAATTTTCTTTAATATACAATGGTATCACAAAGTATCCCATATACTGTTAAAATGAGAGTTTTGTGCACTGTATACAACATTTCTTTATACATCGGCAACACAAAGTAGCCAGCATAATGAAAATCAGAAAAAAGATAAAAGATTACTTAGTAAAGATATCAATCTTACACTTTGACTAAGATTTGCATTTCATGCACACATAGGCATAAGGCCTACATGATAACTAATCTAAAACTTAATACTAAATCTACTTGGGAAAACTTGTGTCATCAAATTCATCATCTATAGCTGACAAAAACATTTCGTCAGGGCTTGAAAGCTCCGTTCCATTATCTTCATCATCGCTGTTACAGAACCATTGCGCAAAATTGCCTTTCCTCTCATAAACTCGGCATAAAACCCACTTACTACAATCCTGTAATTAACAAAAAGGGGAAATAAACTAACTGAAGGTAAGAGTGCCATTAATTTATACTCCAAACTTGTATGAAATATAAGAATAAAATGTTTGACTTTATGCTTCACTAATCACATCAATTCTATTAAGCTGTTACATGTCTTTTTTCTCCTTTATAAAGTAATCAAAGTTAAAAAAAAAAAAAAAAATTAGGGAGTATAAAGTGGAACACTAATGGTTGGATTTGGACATATGGTTTCTATTAAAAATTACACTATATATGGAATAAAAATCTATTGTTCCACTTTTTGTGTTTCACTTTAGAATAAAAATTATTTTTCTCATTTTAAATTCCATCAATTACAACTTATTACATATTTTTCTTTTCTTTCCATAAAAAAAACCAAAAGGAAAAAAAAAAAAATCACACATGAAAAGTTGATGTAGAAACAGTTTAGCATTTACTCACTATTTTTCGTTTTCCTCTTCTGTTGTGCAATGCACCCCTCAAATCATGGTTGCAAAGATGATATTCTTGCATTATCCAATCAGTTTCAACTCCACCTGGAGCTTCACCAATGTAGAAGACAAGATATTTCTTGATTCCCACTTTGTTACCAGCACTGGTGACTATAGGTTCATCAATAATACCCAATTCAATCCAATATCCATTTTTTGTGATCCAATTTTCTGTCACCTTATTGCTGAAGAAATAGTACACACTTCCACTAGTCAATGCCTTACCTATATATACAACACAACCCATATGATTCATTAGCTATATATATGTAATGAAAATGATCAATAAGTCATTTTATTACATGTCTAGAACTCTAAACAGAAATATATAGAACAAGACACAAAAAAAAAATATATATATATATATATATATATTATAAAGAAACATGCCATTGAATTCCCAAGGATCATGCAGACAAAGATCAAGATCTGGAATTATGTCAGGATGACATGGTAAGAGTGAGGCCTTGCGAAGGAGAAAGTGAAGGACAAGTTCTTCATCAGTTGGACAGAAATGGAAACCAGGGGGTAGGTTGACACTGCCATCTCCCATCCTATAACAATAAATATATGAAACAATTGGTCAAAGAAAGTATGTTAGTAATATTGAGTTTTTTTTTTTTTTTTTTTTTTTTTGAATGATAGCAATATTGAGGTTTGAAACTTTGGTCAAGTATATATTTATAGTGCTTTGGAGAGAGAGTGAATGCTTGATTACTGTTCAAAAATAGAAATGAGTTGGTCGATAAAAGACGGCTGTATTAGTAGTACATATTAAACAAGTCATTTAAGGATAAGGATCAAAATCATTCTTCCACTTCAAGCAAGCCATTAGAGTTTTTTAATACATGAAAACAAGAGAACTTGTGGAAATATTACGTTTTATGTGTACATGTCTTAGTTTGATGATGATATATGGAACAAGTATGAAGTTAAACATTTTTTTTTTTTTTTAAATAAAAAATTTCAAAATGTTGATGATGTATCTTGACAAAATTGTAAGGCTTAAATATTTTTTTACACTCATTCACATACATTATTTAATACATATATCAATAATTAATATGAGGATGTTTATATTTTAACACATAAAAATATATGTGAAAAAAGAAATGTGAAATAGCTGAAACCCAAATAGTAAGTACTATTAATAGATCAAACGAATGACTGTTAATGACTATTGGGTCAACCCAAAGCCAAAGGCAAAGGGAAAGAAAAAAGAAAAGTAAAAGATAAAAAAAGTACTAATAATGCTAATTAATATCCATGGACAACCATGACCTAGCACCATTTTCTCCGCAGCCATTGCAAATTATGGTTTACAGTGCATAAAGGAAATATTATACTCGACACACATAGAATGTGTTTCAAAACAAGGCTAAAGTAAAATGTAAAGGCGTCAAAATGCTCAACCTTTTACTATATATGAACTACAAAGTGGGAAACTAAGTAATTATGGTCCATACGTGCAGCTTTCATATGGCTAATCTTTTTTCCAACAAGAATTCAAAAAGGCTAGGAGGGAAATACTCTCTCTCTCTCTCGGTAAAACTTAACTACAATTCCTAGATAGATGCAGCATATTGGGTTTCTGATCAATTGAGTTCAAACGTACACTTGGATACATTAATATAAAAAAATGTTATATTTTCAAAGACAATTAAATTCAATGTAATTGAGTGTTTGAATTCAATTAGGTTATTTTGTGTTTTTTTTTTTTTTTAAAAAGAGGTTATTTTGTCTCTAAATTAAGTTTTACCCTATATCAATTATTTAGTATTACCCTTCTTTATAAATTGGTTGGTTTGTCTAATCAACATGTCCAAGTGGCTATGCTATCATAGCGAAGTGCTCATAACAACTCTCCAATGAGGTGGCTCCTCAAGGTTTAACTGAGATCTTAATATTGACAGAAGGAGATAAAAACAGGTAAGGATTTGCAAACAAATTCCTATGTCCTATCACTATAACATGGAGAGAATGGATTGTGTAGAAGTAATATTACATGATTCATGTTGTCACAAAAGTTAAAGAAACCCTTGACCTTGACATATATAATTATCAGTTTATAACCCTATTGCTGATTTTTTGTTTCTGAAATTTATGATTGCTAAGTTGACATTAATAGTTGATGCTTTATCTGATCCTAAAAGGAAAAAAATTTGATGCTTTATATAAATTGTTTTTCAAAATAATTTTGTTAACACTCCATACTGGCTTGTCCTTATTGTACACAATCATGAAAAAAAAAAAAAAGATCCTAATATTCATAATAAAATTTTCAAAATGATATTAGATATGGATGGAAGAGTTAGTGGACAGAGTTTGAAGTATTTGACCTGTCAATCTTTGTCCGCATTCAAAGGAGTATATGTCCGGTTTATATTGAAAGCACAGGTTAGCTACTGTTTTCAAAAGAACTGGTGGCTTTCTTTAAGGGCCCCAAAAATAAAATGGGACACCCTCAATCGTCATTCCTTGTTAAGACGGCATGCATTTCCATTGATTACGAGTCATTTTCTACCTTCAAAGTAAATTTTGTCTTGTCATTATCTTAATAGAAACATAAAGAAATCAATTTGATAAAACAATTAAACCCCATTCCCATTACGTATATATTCAATCAACAAAGCTTCCTCACTTCATGGCTATCACAAACAATAATTACAATTTACTAAAGGTATGGAATCAAGTTCTCTCTATGTAGTTGGTAGGTCACTTTTAACTAGCACGACTTGTTCCCATGACTATTGTTAGCTTACGTAGCATTACAATTCATGCTTATCCTTCAAACTGATAGAAACCATGATGTATAATGGAGTTCTTCTGGCTACAGTTGTGAAAGCTGCTTAATTTGTGCAACAAATTCTTTTACCTTGTCAAGCTTTTATATAAGATATATATGGTTGCCTTTTTCAACCAAACTCTTAACACCTTTTTCTTCGTAAGAATGATGTGAAAGTACAACTTATACCAACCAAATTGTGGTTTATATTTAAGGTCTGTTTGGATAGAATTTATTTTGCTGAAACTGAAAATTGAAAACTGAAAACACTGTAACAAAATAATTTTTAAATGTGTGAATATTGCCATGGGACCCATTTTTAATGAAAAAGTTGCTGAAAAGTGAAGTTTGTGGGACTCGTGAACAGTGTACGGGTGCATTGTTTACTATTGAAAAGTCAAAACATGCTGCTGAAAAAAAAAAAGAAAAAAGAAAGAAACGCAAACGTGGATCTGCAAACGCGGATCCAAACGGATACTTAGTAAGTTTTTTCTTTTTTTTTTCGATAGATATATTTAGGATTTATTTAGATACAGCTTATTTTATTGAAACTGAAAACTTATTACTGAATGTATTATAAATAAAAGTAAAAGTTAGTTGAAATAGTACAGTGGACCTATGAATAGTACCAAAAAATACAGTAAAACTCATAAATAATAGCAAAAATAAACTGAATAGTAAAATAATTTATAATTTTCATTACTTCTCAAACTCACGCTTGGTAAGTTAATTCTTTTGTCATCTTTTCTATCCATGTGAATTATTTAGTTTGTTCAAGGCAAGTTTTAGTAGATATATAAAATCAGTTTCTCAAAATAATGAAATAGAATTAGAATAATGGAATAGAGATGTTCAAATGACAACAAAGCATATTCATGATGTTCTTTTAAAATTTGTGGAGACAGCTCTGTTTGAAGTGACACCTATATTTGTACTACGTGTGGCGTGCAGAATGTTTTTCCTGTACATTAAGCTTCCAAAGCTTGATAATTGATGAATTACAAAACAGCCTCATAGGTATGTTCCTCGTCGGTATCAATCGACGAACCTGATTTCCTATTAAGAACAAAGAGAATAAAGGTGAAAGACATCGGGATCAGGGACGGATCCACAGGGGGGCCAAGGGGGCTCGGCCCCCTGGCCCAAAGGAAAAAAAATAAAATAAAATTGGACCCCCCTAATCCAAAGGGAAAAATAATAATAATTAATGATTATATTTTTTTATTTCTAAAATTGTACCTCACTTTTCCAAAACCTTAAACTCTCTCTCTTTTATTTAGCCTAACCCAACTAGCAACCACCAAACTCAAAAACTTAACAAAAACAAAATCTTAAAATAAAAAATAAAAAATCTTAGTTAGCTTAATATTAGAGTACTAGCATTAGATGTTCTAAATGGAAAATATTAGTATTTAGAATACCAAATATCAAAAACACTACTGTACAAGACATTTTAAATACTATATTAAAGTACCAAAATTAAATTTTGGTTTGTGAAAAAAAATATATATATATTTTTGCAATAGTTGATGCTCTTATTATTTTGTATTTTTTTTTTAAATTTTTAATTTTTAATTTTTATCTTTGTTGGTAAATGATTGCATCTTAATGTATTATGAAACAATGATTTCGCGTACTGATCTTGATTGATAGTTTGTTAGTACTATATGGATACTTATTTGGATTTTTTTTTCTTCTTATACTTCGGCTCTTCCTAACTTGAAATCCTAGGTCCGCCCCTAACCAGGGTGGTGCCAACCATAGGCCCTCCGATGCTTAAGTTAGATAATCTCTCGTTTGAAATCTATAGCATATATTGGAATATGATGTCTGTGAGATTACTTAATTGAGCTAGCTGGCTTTATATAACTAGTTCTCGGGTTAATGCATTTGTCCATTAATCTCCCCTAGATGTTGCACCTGAGTGAATTACTTCATTAATGGCAATGAAGTCTCTCCTTAAATGAGCGTTTGTAATGTTTGGACGGCGACGGCTCATAAAGAACTTTGTAACAGTTTTCTTGCCATTACTCATTGCTAGCTGGATTGGTAGAGTTAGTTTTTACTTTAATGTGCTTACAGTCATCCGTTGTAATGGACGGCCATTTAATCACTACTAGTCAATGATAAAGAGACTTATTACCTCTCAAGTTCCTTAAATAATTACATCTTTGTTTAGTGTTTACTAAGAGTAGATCCCGAAACGGTCTTGAAAATCATGGGTAATTCTAATTCAGCATGTAAATAGTCATCACTTTGTTGGTCAATAACAATTCTTTATGGTAATGAAACTATAAACCCTACTTCGTACCAAAAAGATGCCAATTTTCAGGATATATATAGTACATATCGAGCAATAATCTTTGTACAGCTAACCTTCCAATCGCCTTAATCAATATGTAATGTTAATCACAGACATATAGGGACGGTTTAGTCAATTTATTTATTTTATGTGAACTAGTATAGCGGGTGTGTAGGCCAGAAGTCACGTGTCTCTATTATCGTTAACACCAACATAGATGATAAGGGGTGGGTTCCAGTTAGGAACATATCTAAGGGGCCCAGGCCCACCTTGTCCTAATTTTATTTTTTACTAGTTATATTTTTCATTCTCGCAGTTGGGCTTCCATCTTTCAAAACCTTAGGCCCATCTCCTATCTTTCAAGCTACGGAGCTTTAGATAGACTTTTTTTTTTTTTTAATTAGTTATATCTTTCATTAGTGTTTTTTAATTATTTTTGTCTTTGTTGACAAATGATTGCATTTTAATATATTAAAAAACAATGATTTTGTGTATGTGTCTCTGTTATTAATTTATTAATACTATATAGATAACTATTTGAAGCTTTTTTTTTGCTATACTTTGCCTTCCTAGTTTGAAATCCTAAGTCCATCCTTGTTCCAGTTAGTTCAATTGGTAAAGTCTTTTTTTATTGAATAAGAGATTTGAGATTTGATCTTTATTTACATAAAAAACTAATTGATATCTTGGTCTAATGATAAAATTAAAAGATAGTAATCATTAAGAGCGGACGCCAGAGATTGAAATAAAACCCTACAAATATCTTAAAAAAAAAAAAATGAAGAAGAAGAAGAAGTAGGGTGGAAATGTAAAATTTTTCCTTAAAAAATTTCAAGCATAGAGAAATAGAACTAATATATACAACATACTATTGTAACTTTTTTTTTTTGAGAAACCAAACTGGGAATTTATTATCAATCAAAAACAGAAATCTTAATGAAAAAAAAAAAAGCTAACGGAGCAATGTCTCCAAGTAGGTCTTCTAACCAAACCTGTACTCCGGACTAGCTTTAGTGTTTTTTGCCGGAGCCTCTGCAACCTTATTACTGTTGCATTTTACATGACAAAAATCAATCTATAACTTTGGACCTTACTATTCTAACTTAAAGACGAATTCATTACCTCTTTCTTTATTTTTCTTTTTTTTTTCTTTTTTTTTTTGAGAATACTAAGTATTAACACACATACACGGGGAGAGGGGAGAAGGTTTTTTAAAGAAATTTACAATGTTGTATATCCAAAAGGGCTTAACTCTTGGATATACAATACAAGCTTTAAACCTCTTTAACGAATTCATTACTTAACTAAATGAATTGGATATAGCAATATAATACAACTAAACAAACTTTTAATTAGGTTAGTCAATCAAATATTAGAAAGTTATAATTGAATATTATAATGAAATTATGTGTTTGATTTCTATGATAAATTTATTTACTAGTCATTAGTTATATATTTTGTTGGGTTATAGATTGATCCCGCTAATTAATTCAATTACCAAAGTTGATTAATTAGGTCAAATTACATGCAATATGTGAAGGCACGAACAAATCACCAAATAAACTAGAGTGCAGAGGAAATTAAATTGACATTATGATTTGTTGACTAATGGGGAAAATCTCTCACAAGGCAAAAACTCTACCAGGTGATTTTCAGGTCACTACTCTCAAGAATCACTAATCAAAATCAAGAGATTACAAGTATAAGGAATCTTACCCCAAACCTGGCATATCCCAAAGTACTAACTTACAGTTAAATCTTTATACCAATCCCCAATTGGAATTGGTCTTGATTTTGTAGAGATTTCTTCCTTTTGTATTGATCTCAATTTGTGACTAACTCCTTCGCACAAATCCCAGTAGATGATTAACTCCGAGCAACTGAATCTTGTTGTTGAATGCAAAGTTCTTCAATACACTTTGAAGAGATGGAAGCACTTGGTTACAGAATTCTAAGGCGCATATGAATGCAGTAGCTTCACAATAAGTGTATCTCTTCTCTATGTTAGTCCCTATGTGTATAATGACTTTAAAATAAACCTTTTATATTCCCTAGAAGTTTAGTGAACAAAACCCTAGTAATTCATGTCATCATGGGCCAAAAAAAAGATTTGAAAATTTTTGGATCTACGTAGCTCGATAGATCGAGAGATATTGAGCTTGTATCGAGCTTGTGTCGAGGTACACTTTTTCAGCTTTTTTCACTTGTTTCTTGGTGCAGTCTTCATGTCTTTAATAATATCACTTGTTAAAAAGTCATAAGACATACTTTAGAATATTTTAGAAACCACTTAGAACTACCCAAATACAAGTAAAATGCGTTTTGTCAAAGAATTAGCCAACTAATGAATGATATGACCCTAACAACTGGGATATTACATACAAAGAAAATCAAAGAGACAAGTATATATAGAAGTGTGGATGTGGATTGTTGGAAGACTTAGACCCCAATTAAATTAATGAATTACCTAAGTTGATTAATTATTCAAATTATGTAATGGCCCAATTGTGTTTACAGTGAGCACATTATATTCCATAAATTAAGTACAGGGAAAAGTAAATTTGACACGGATGATATAGTTATAATGGGAAAACCCGGAAAAAACCTCAACGGGTGGTTTGAATTTTATCACCAACTTGAAGAATTAAATATGCAAAATGAAAGTTACAACAATGCAGAATATACTTGATCCTCTTAGTATTGCTATAGTTAAACTTACTCATGTTACCGCATGTAATTCCAACCTAGTTAGACTCTTCTACTTCATGAATCTCTTCGGTGCATGGATACTCAATCCATATCTAACTCATCACACAACTTTTTGATGTAGTAGTTTTTGTGTTGATGACTTCACTAGAATACTCTAGATCTTCAATGGAACCAGAGATGCGGCATAGTACAAAACCCTTGGTGCATATATGTCACAATAGTTTCTCCGACTTTCACTGTTCTCTCTTATCTGATAATGACCTAAAAAGCCTTTTTAAATGTCATGGAACCTCAATGCATGGATTTCTAGGTCACTTGGTCACCATGGCTGTAGACTGAGAAGTCTGGAAAAACAGAGCTTGACTTGTTGACTAGAGTCGAACTTGGAGTCAAGGTTTAATGAACCTTAATCGGTCAACTTGTAATTGAGCCTGCAAAACCTCTTCTTCTTGAGCAATTTCTTGACCTGTATTCTCGTGTTTTCAATGTACAACTTCAAACACATTCTTGGACACTAAAACTCAACCTAAAAACATTAAATTACATTTTTGGAAATACGGTTGCCAACACTAGATACATTTGATCCTAACATGAACCAAACTGCTAAGTTTAAAATGTATACAAACTGTTAAAGTTTACTGAACATGTGTGCAGATTAAATCAAGTCTGTTAAGGGAACCGAGTACGTGCATTGATCAAGTATGTTACATGGTAGTTAGTTTTTTTAATAGGAATAGAAACGCTTATAATTGGTAGCTTAGAGAGGGGATTTTGACCAAAGGTTTAGTATATATGATCATGTGGGTGTGAGCGTGTGTAATGTACTCAGATCAAATGCAATTTTTCTCTCTCAGTTTCTTAGCTCATTCTCTCTATTTTCTTCTTTTCACTTAACTCATATTTCTCTTGATTGTTTTAATGCATATACTGCAAATTTTACATAGTTTGAAGGCCATATGATCATAGCTTCCTGCTCAACCG
The DNA here is from genome assembly GCF_001633185.2 of Quercus lobata. NCBI lineage: Eukaryota > Viridiplantae > Streptophyta > Magnoliopsida > Fagales > Fagaceae > Quercus > Quercus lobata. Next base: position 43,380,082 of record NC_044913.1, on the reverse strand, counting down.
ATTCCACAGCCTCGAATGCTTTTCTTAGTTGTCCTCAAGCTCCAATATTTTTCTATCCAAGATCTCCAATGTTGTTTCTGTGAAGCTTTTGAGCTTGCTAAAGGCTACCAGCAGTAGGACTAACTATAAACAATGAGAAATTGCTGCACAAAATACTGGAAGAGTTGCCATATTAGTACCATGCCTTTAGTTCTGCAAAAAGAACAAGGAGTGAGCCATTATCCTTTGAAGAAATCCATGAACCCTTAAACTCAGAAGAGCAGTCACTGAAAGAAAGACTCATCAAATGACTCCACACAGTACTCGATGGCCAAGGCTGCAACATTCACAGAACAAAAACCAGGAGTGACCTCTTTTACACAAGAATTTCATCCTCACCACAGCAAAAGCAGGGGCAAATCCAATTTTAAGGATGTATGGACGAAAGCCACGAAATTTAAAGGATAAGGAGATATTGCAAGTGATTTTCAAAGAATTGATCATTCCATTTTTAAGTAACACACAAACAAGCACCTCAGTGTTTGAATGTACACTCAAGTTGCAATTATTGAAACATCCAATGCATCCTTTATTCATAGAGGTATCAACTATTGCTACAAAATGGGAAAAAATTACTTTAAAAAAAAAAATCACCCCATGAAGGGAAATATAAATACAATGACGTGTTGTATGGCCAAAGCACCAATCCTAATGCTATATGTATACTTTCCCGTTGCCTCCTCATCAGAAAAGGCAAGACTATAACTCAAATTTCCTCTTGGCACACTTGTTGGCTTTCATAAGCTCCACTAAGGAGGGAAGAGGCTGAGGCACAGGAACATTCATTGTCCTATAAAACTTCCTCAATCTTTCACTATAGCTCTTTGATGATCCAATTGTTAAAGAAGCATTGTTAAGAACTTCAGTCTCTTTATCCACTGACTTCAGACATTGCACTTCAATATCTGCTATACCTGTCTTGCTTTCTGACTTATGGCATTTCACTTCAGTTTCCTCCTGGAATGAGAATTCTTCTACTTTGCTGGCAGATATTTGTGGAGGGTTATTGTTGATAGATGCAACTATTGGACCTTCATGTGAAAAACTAAAATCTTGGAGACCAAGTCTTGCTCTTCCAAATAATGTCACTTTTTTGCTTGGAGGGGACAATTTTATAAGTCCTTTTAGGCCAGTAGATACTTTTACTGGTTCAAATTGAGGTTGAGCATAAGTTTGGGTGTGCTCTTCAACCATAGGAGAACCACTAACACCTTTGACGGATACATCCAAATCTAGAGAACCTTCGGTGGCAATATCAAGAAGCTTCCAGATAGGGTCATTTGGAGCTACTTGATTGCCAAAGCAGTGTTTCTTAACAAAATCTAGCTCCATGGCCCTACAACTGGGGGTTGTTGAAACAACCCATTTAGGCACAAGAAGTTGCAGGGCCCATTCTAATTCTTCCTTGGATGAGTGAATGGAGTAACAAACATGCCAAACACCAAATTGGTCCCTTACTGCTTCATTCATTCTCAGTTTTCTTTGACTTTCATTCTCCGAGAACTCTTCCTCACATGCATACCACTGTGCTGATGGGCGGATTATGAGAGGGGCAGGCTGGCAGTGAGCTTGGGCCTCCAAAAGCTTTGCTTTTGCTCTTTCATATAGTTTAGGAAATCCATCTAATACCTGGAAGCGGGACGAGGAATCTTCAGAGATAATGTCAGGAAATGTTAGGGTTAGAGCTTGGAAACACTCTGGATTAGAGGCTTTATCAACATAGATCTTGGACCCAAATGTTTGGGACACATTTGCCAGAATTTCTTCCTGGCCAAGAAGGTCACAGGTCAGATAAACCACAGGGGCATCAGGATGCTTCCATATACAATTAATAACCTATTTCATGGAAACGTAGTTTGAAATGTAAGAAGCAGATTGAGGTTATATTGATACTGTGACATAAGAAATGTGCTTAACATTTAAGATAGAACTGTAGAGAAAAACAATCACATGCCCACACATGCACTCACTCCAACGAGAGAGAGAGAGAGAGAGAGAGAGAGTCATAAACTGCTAAGAAATATAATAATAAAACATAAACATGAAACTTTTTTATTACGCAAACAATCGTCAAGATTATAACAAGGAGCATAAAAGGTCATCTATTTTAAAATAATTTGAATGGAATATATTTCTTTCACAATTGGATGCCCTTATTGATTAATATTACTGATATATAATAATGTTAGTAAGAATTCCCAAAGCCTGCTTAAGTGCCTTACTTATGGACACTAAGATAATGATACGTATAACGAGAATGAACTCTGAATTAACAGCATCCATTTATGATATATACCTAAACCAGAGCTCATATTAACCTTGAGGTTAGATGCAGCAATAAAAAAAATGTGTAGAGGAAAATAAAGTATCCTAGTTTAAAATTAGGCCTACATAAGGGCTCATTTATAATTACACATCAAATATGAATGCCTGCTAAATGAATTAACCATTGATGAGGTTCGAAATCAGGTTTCTAAGGATATGCTATCTACAGGAAAATTTTCATGATCCATAAATTAAAGATGCAGAATATTGTTTCCACAAATTTTCAAAAGATTACCTTAATGTAAAAACTACAAAGGAGCAAGCAAGATAGATACTATCAATGGTAATAGCCATGAAAATAGATTTTGATTAAACCAAATACAAGTATATAAAGACAGCTGTATTATATTTGCACGTTCTGCACATTTCAATCTAACATGAGGAAAAAAAAAAGTATGTAGGGCTTACAGTAAGGTCATAATATACACATCGCAGCATGTTTGAGACCACTGATCACTTCATAAATTATAAAAGAAACATGAATAGAATGAAGACCATGGGTACCTGTTGGATTGCTGAGTGCTTGCTGGGAAGGTTCTGACGAAATCTCCCAAATGTGCAGTCTAGGAAAACATAATCAAGTTGACACCTTGGTACTTTTCCTTTCTTGCCAACAAACTTCTTTGGTAAACTTTGTACACACTCAGCCGTGAGTCTGCAATCTCCTGTGTGCAAGATATTACCAAAATTGCCTTCAAACAAGAACATTACAGCTCCTGAGGTTTACACAACCCATACCAGAAAAGGGACAATCTGTCAATAGAGCTTCTCAAAATCATTTTAGGTTTTGAACACAAATGAAAGAAAGAGATAAATGCATAATCAAATGGGGGATCTATTTGACAAGTAATTTATCAAAGGAGTATTGAACTGTATGAGTCTGCTGACATTTTATCTTTCGCAAATTTTAATGATTTTCCCTTGGCAACATGGCTCCTGAGATATCTACTAAGTTGATTGTGCTTCTTTGCTTTTGTAGAATAGTCTTTACTGACACACAAGCTCCCAAGTATTTCACTTAGGTGATGCATTAGAAACCATTGTCTTTTGTCAGTAAAACTTAGATACAGTACTTTAGGTCTATTACATTAGGTTTCCCAGTTGAATTCAAACAACTACACCTAGTTGCATTGAATTTAATTGTGTTTTAATGGTCAACGCAATCAGGCGTTTAAATTTAATTGGGGAACATAATATACTGCTCCTAAGTTTCACCATTTTTTTTGCTAAGAGCTTATGAGAATTAGAAATAATTGCCTATACATTCTGCAAATTAAATGATCCAAGAATTTTTTATTATTTTTAAGAACTTTCTGAACAAGTTTTACTTGCACTGTTGTTTTCCTTTAGTTGATTTTCTCCCATAATTCCTAAATCCAAGACATTCCTAGCCTAATTATGTCAATATGATGCAGGCACTTGAAAATAAAAAATATAATAGAAAATGTTTATTGTGTATAGTTTTGGAATTTGCTTGTGGGAGATATATTGTTGTGATATGGCACCATATCCTAATCTTATATTCTCTGCTCTGACTTCGTCTATTGTTTATTAGGTATATAATTTTCTTCTGTGCGGACACATTATTGCACATCATTTTAAGTGTGACAAATTATTTACTTAAAAATGCAGAATATTAGGCCAGAGATACCCAACTGTTGCCCATGCTCTCTAGGGGAAATTCTGAACCACGTTAAAAGCCCCAACAAAAGACCAGCAATGGTTGAAGTAGTAACCATGTTAAAAGCCACTGACACTTAAAGGGCAAAGGGATGACACCTATTTATGAACAACAGGGCTGTTTATTCCTTAAGGGCCTGTTTGGATTGAGGGGGGAGGGAGGGGGAACAAAAAGGAGTAGAGTCGACTTGGCCAAAAATTAGGCTAATTTTCAATCAACTCTACTCTACTCCCGCTCCCTCCCCCTCAATCCAAACGGACCATAAATCTGTATTTAGCTAGACCAAGGAGCAGAAACTTTATTCATCATGCCTGAACTCATAAAATAAAGTAACATCCTCCCCTCCCCAGTACTTATTTTTGTTGAAGTTATAGACTTTTTATTAAACTTGGGTTCATGCCATTCACTTAAATTTCTCTCCAAAATAACTTGAAACTACATATCTGCTTTGCCTGCTAATTCATCCCTCTCTAATTCTAAGGGTAACATCCACTCCAATCTCTATTCAATCGTAACCATTAAAAATACAACATATCATTATAAGATCAAATTAAACAAATCCTATCCTTGAAATATGCATATATAATATGAAATATCCAACAATAAGAACAAAATTATACGATTTCCACAAAACCCACATGAGCAAACCAATTAAACAACAAAATACGAAACAGAGCCAATCAAAAACTATAAAAGAAGAACAATAAATTACCAGGGCAGTGGTTGGCATCAAAAGCCGTGACAGTGAAAGCCCCATCAGGATCGTCCACAACCACCGATTGCCCAATTTCAATTTCCACAAACAATGAATCATCAAGCTGCACAAACCCCACAAAATTAAGCTCAACCCAATTAAAAAAAAAAAAAAAAAAAAAAAAAAAAAAAAAACCCTGAAAGCAGAGACAAACCTGGGGGTAGTGTTGAAGGACCAGAGTCTTGGTGAGAAGGGTTGAGTAGATAGGGAAAGAGAAGTGGGAAGAGATGCCAAAGGAGTGGTCTTTGTGGGCATGAGTTAAAAAGTGGTGCCTCTTTCTCTTTGAAGAAGAAGTCCACGTGTCCACTGAGAATGGTAGCCCTTTGGGCATTTCTATTGGCATTTTCCTGCTACTAATTTGTGTTGGCAGAAATGGGTTTGAGAGGAAAACAAAAAAAAAGAATAATGTTGTGAAAAAGTTTTCCTCACAGAGCTTCTATAGAAAGAGAGAATGAGAGGGAAGGATAACATAAAGTTTTCCAAGTTGGGGGGAAATGTTTTTGTAAACAATTGAGGATAATGAATCGAGATCATTGAGTTTAAGCCCGACCCGACCCGTTCATCCATCATCCAACCGTGTTTATTACTTTATTTTCTGTTTTTTTTTTTTTGGTGGGGGGGACCCGTAGGATTATGTTTAAGTACCCTTCGATTTTGGCAAATGACGGAGGAGACTGTTATTTGGGTCTAAGGCAGTAGTGTTAACGTGTTAATGACTTGTTAGGAGGAGTGTTAATTCAGCCCTCATCTACAAATATTGAATCCAAATAAGGTAGTAGTCTAATAGATTTTCTCCCTAGTGTTAACGTACTTAGGAATGTATTTGGTGGTTTTAGGAATCTTTTTTTAGAATAGTTATTAACAAATTTAAATTATACAAAATTTAACAAAGAGATAACTTGAAAATATCAACGTTAACAAAAAAAAAATAAAAAAAATACACATACACATACACACAAAAATACATGAATTATTATAATTTTTTTTGTACTAATAAAGAGAAAAAGAAAAAATAGAATAATAAAAGATAGAGTGAAAACTGAAAATGTTGAGAGAAGAATAATAAAATGAGAGAGAGAGAGAGAGAGATGATATTTGCTACAACTGCGAGCCAAACTAAGAAGAGTAAAAGTGTTGCGACTGCAAAGCCAAATAGAGCATAATTACAAGCATCGCCAAGGAGAACATACGACCACAGTATTTTTCTTGAATTTTTTTTTAAGGAAAAATGAAATTTGAAACTATTTTTATATAATAGGTAGATCAAGTTGCAAATTTGAATGATTAGAGATTTTTATTTTTATTTTTTGTTTTTGAATAGGCTTTTTGTTGAATAATTTGTTCATTTGTTGTTGTTTGGTCTAGTCTTGTTTTTGTTTTGGATATTTTTGTTGTTATTTGGGCTAATTTTTATTAAGAAGTATGTTTGGAGGGCCAAAACAATGTTCAAAGTAATGCTACATTCACAAAATTTTCACAAAAAATTTTATGCAATAAGGTGTTATTGGTGAGTAAAAAAATAATGTTAGTATTGGACTCAAATTAGAATCAGTAACAACTTACCACATAAGATTTATTACAAAATTATTATGAAAATGTTGTAGATGTAACATTACACTTACTTTTGTAGAACCAAATTCTTGTGATTTTCAAGTCATGGTATTCAACATTTTTATTAGGGCGGTCAAAATAGGTTAGTTTATTATAATTGAGTCCGGTTAATATATGCCCTTAGGGCATACATTACCAAATCCGTTTTTGAAATTTTTTTATCAAGAATTGAAAAAGCTGTCAAAACTTCTTCAACTCTCGATAAAACTTTTTCCAAAAATGGTATACTATTGTGTGCCCTTAGGGTACACGTTAGTAAAATCCATTATAATTTTATTTTGCAAGTATATATAAATATTTTTTGCTAGTCAAGGTGTCCTGTGACCTCCCTAAGTTAAACATGGAGCCGCCATTGGGTCTATAATCGAGCCTGGGTATTAAAAGATAGCCTTGTTTATTCATTTTATTTTAAACGCTAGTAGAACTCAAGCTCATTATCAAACAAAAAAACTTGATTTATTTTTTTGTTAAAATTCTTTTAAGCTCGAGCTTGTGCACAAATTACTTTTACCCCATCACAAATTTATGAATAATATTGCAAATAAGTTTTTCTCTAAGAGATCTCCATCTAGGAGCTTCTATATAGAATTTGAGGGAAGGGAAGGAAACTTTTCTAGGAGGGGATTTTGTAATTTTTAAAAATATATATATAAAAAGAGGTTAGGAAATTTTTGTACAAAAAGAAAATATGAAAAAAAAAAGGGTTATAGAGTATGTTCAATTTTTTTTAATATGAAAAAAATATATGGGTCATATAGAACTAATCGACCCATCAAAAACCAATAAAGACTATCTTTTGTATCGTATATAAACATATGGGTCAGATGAAATTAACTCCAAATTTTATAATTTAATCTTTACAATCATAGGCCAACTTGCAAAATATAATTGAATTCTTGACTAAGTTAATATGATTTTGAAATTACATGTATGGTACCTACTTCTTGCAGATGTGATTTGCGTTGATATAACCAAATCAAACATCCATCTATTATTTGAGCTATAACTTTGAACAGTGATTTAGAGAGACTGTTGGAGTAATCTTCTGTGGGTTTACTCTCCAAATTTTGGGTTTAAAGAGCATGTTGGAGATGCTTTAAGTGAGTTGTGTGCATTGTGCTTGAAAAGTACACATACCAACTTCTGAGAATGGTTTGTAGTCTAAAGCTCTAACCAAGTTTATAGCCAAATTTGTCCTTAATCTAATGCATTATTTGGCATACCTGATTATAGGATCATATACAAACTCATCTTACTCGACATGCAGAAACTTGGATCTTATGGAGCTTCTTAGAAAAGTCGTGTATAAAATAGATCGTCTTTAATTTAATGGTTCTCAACCATGATTAGGTCACTCCAAATTTTGCAATTTCGTCTTATCACTAGCAGAATAGAATTAACTCCTCAACAGATTTGACTAGCCAACAGGATCTTGGAAGAACATGAATGGAACCTATTACTCCTTATTCTATCTTGTTAGGCATTGTTATCATGTGATTACTTTTGTTCTTGAAAATTGGGTAACCATAGCATGGATATATGTGATTTGCATTAATATAAACAAATCATTCATCCTTCTATTATTTAACCTCGACCTTTGAAGAAAAATCTATTGACGAGGAATTGGTAGCAAGTGGGAAATACATCTTATTATTTGCTTGAATATATTACAACTACAAATTAAATTAAATAGTTAATTTTCAAAGCATAATATCAATAGAATTAAACATAGATACAAGTTTGAGGGAAATTATTTTGAGTTACTCACAAACGTATAAAACACAAATATAAGACAAGGTATAAGAAATATGCAGAACACTCCTTATGCAATAAACCATGACCATGCTTATCTAGTATGCCAGAAGAATCTCTCCACCCATTGTAAAACTTTGAAGGATCGTAGACCTTATGGGCCTGCGATACAACATAAAGAGGAAAATAGCAAACTAAGTAAATTATTTAATTAATACCAACATTAAGAGGGTGAAAACTATGATTTTTGACTTTCCATGTAGTCAAACATGTTGCATTAACTCCTAGAGCCAAGAAGAATGTCCCTGACCAAATGCAGCTCAGAAATGGCCTTGCTAATGTCCCATCGTTCTTGTGGCAAATCCACAGAGCACGCCACTCCAACCTTGACCATGGATATCAAACACTCCTCTTTTCTATTTGTAGGGCTAAAATTATGATTGTCAATCACTTCATCAACATTATTTAAAAGCTTTGAGTCAACAATCTCCATTACACAATTAGGCAAGGCCATGCTAGCATAACGGTGAAGGCTAAAGCCTCCCTCAAACATGTGATCTGTGGGCCTTTTTCCTGTTATCATCTCTAACAATAGGATTCCATAGCTGTAGACATCCCCTTTGGTTGACACCTCACTTCCTAGACCGTACTCTGTCATTCAGGATATTTGACATAAATAATACATTCACATGACAATTAGGGATCTAAAATTAATGTAATCATGGTTAATGTGGGAAAGCATATATTAACAATTAAAAGACCAGTAAATTTTTGTTACCTGGAGGAGTGTACCCGATGGTTCCCCTTATTCCAATTGAGCTGCTTTGTTTTGGAATTGTAAGTTCTGAAAGAAGTTTTGCAAGCCCAAAATCTCCAACATGAGCTGTCATATCATAATCGAAAAGAATGTTACTTGGCTTTAGATCACAGTGAACAACTAGCACTGGGCAATGGTGGTGTAGGTAATTGAGTGCACATGCAACATCAATGGCAATGTTTGTTCTTTGAAGAAGGTTCAAATTTTGTATCTTTGCTTGCTCGGTATCTGTTTCCAAATCCATATGTAACCATTTTTCTAGACTTCCATTTGGCATGAACTCATAAACTAGAGCCTTAAAATCATTTCCTTGAAAATCCACACTTGAGCAAGAAGTTATTATCTTCACAAGATTCCGGTGACGAATATTTTTCAAGGCGTCACACTCAGAGATGAAGCTCCTAAGAGCTCCTTGACGTTGAAGATTTAGTACCTTGACTGCAACAATTGACCCATCTTCACCAAGGATGCCTTTATACACTGAACCAAAACTACCCGCACCAATCAAATTTGTTAATGAGAACCCATCTGTTGCTTTGAGAAGCATTTGGTAAGACACTTTCAAAAGCGACTTTCTCAAGGTAGATCCTGAAGACTCATCTTTTCTTATATTTTTGTGCCAATAAAATAAGAAAAAGGACACTGTGGCAACTACAATGAGCACACATGCCACTGAAATTACAATTGTGAGTGCGAGGGACAACCTCTCTTTTTTAGTTAAGCAGCTGGGCAACATGAGTTCTGATATGCCCCCACAAAGCCTGTTGTTTCCGACAACAGATATTGTGCTAGCATTTGCGAACACTCCTTTTGTTGGAACCTTTCCCTGGAAATCATTAAAGGATAAATTCAAATTCTTGAGGGAGAGTTTCTCCAAGAAATTTGGAATTTGACTAGAGAAGTTGTTTCGAGAAAGATCCATGACTTGAATACCTCTCAAAGAACTCAGCGATGTTGGAATTTCTCCTTGAAATAAATTACCCTCCACATAAAGGTACTCAAGGCTTGTGCAAGAGCCTAGGCTGCTTGGAATTTTACCAGACAACTTATTATCAGATAAGTTCAACATTGCTAAATGGACTAACTTGCCGACTTCTGATGGTAGTGAACCTACGAAAAAGTTTTGTGCTAAATTGAGTCCAATTGACAGCATGGAAATTGCAAAGAGTTGCTTTGGAATGGTGCCATTGAGATTGTTTTGAGAAAGATCTAGCAACAACAAATTTTGGCACTTTTCTATACTTGATGGGATAGTTCCTTGCAATTTGTTATTATTTAAGGACAGTTCATTTAACAATGATAGGTTTCCAAGGGTAATTGGTAACCTTCCTGAGAGCCTATTGTTACTCAAAGAAAATCGTTGTAACTTTTGAAGATTACCAACATCACTTGGGATTATCCCTGTAAATTTGTTGCCATCCATAAATAAGTTGTTCAAGTTAACTAGGTTGCCTATACCTGAAGGGATCTCTCCAAAAATAAGATTTTGGTCAATTGCAAAAAATGTAAGCTGGGTAGAAAAATTTCCCAAAACATTAGGCAATGTACCTTCAAATTGATTCATCTCGAGATCCAGCTTCTGCAAACTGCTACAATTGGCTAGAGATTGAAAAAAATTCATTTCATCATCATCTCCACTTCCTAAATTATTTCCATGAATAAATAGCCACTCCAAATGTTGTAAACCTCCAAAATTGACTGATAATTTCCCCGTAAAGTTGTTCTCATTAGCTTCCAACCAACTTAACTCTGAAGCATTAGATAATGAGACCGGAAGAGGTCCAGTAAATTTGTTTTGATAAATTTGAAACCACTGGAGATGAGGAAGGGTGAGGAATAAGTCTGCAGGAAGGCTTCCACTAAGATCATTTCTGGGGAATGACAAAGTAACAAGAGACGAAAGATTATATAAAGATGGAGGGATCAAACCAGAGAGTTCGTTTGACATTAGCCAAAGTGAATTTAAGCTTCTCAATTGACCCAAGGCATCTGGAATGTGTCCTCCCAAGGCATTATAGGCTGCAGAAAAAACTTGGAGGGAGCTTAAGTTTCCAATAAAAGGTGGGATTCCTCCTGTGAGATTGTTTTTGCCAACAAGAAGAAACTCCAGCTTTGACAAAGAAGCAAGCTCCTTTGGGATTGACCCTAAAAGGCTATTTTTAACAACTGCAAGATGTTTAAGTTTGGAGCAATGGGAAAGGTTTGCAGGAATTTTCCCTTGGAAGGAGTTAATAGACAGGGCCAATCCTCGCAACCTGAGTAGACGACCAACTTCATCTACGATTTGGCCTCCAATGGTGTTGTTGTAGAGCTGGATTACCCTAATGAAGCTGAGGTTGCCTATGAATGGAGACAAGGAACCCACCAAACCTCTGGAACTCAGATCTAATACAATGACTCTTCTATGCTTGTGGCCGCACGTAACACCTTCCCACTTGCAGAAATGGAGGGATTCATTCCATGAGCTCAAAATGTTTTCAGGGTCATGTGTTATCTGCTTTTTGAAGGCCAACAAAGCCTGATGATCCGTCTCATTCCCACCAAAATAACTGAAGGTGGAAGTACTACTACCAGCAAAAATAGTAGGAATTTTTGCATGCAGCAGTGCAATGAACAAGAGAAGGATGGCTTGAAAGTGAATTGTACACAATAGTCTGAGACTCATTGCTGCAAGGGAAAATCCTCTTCCTTGCTTTTTCATTTCCAATGTGCAAAATTTGAGTTCGCTTAATAAAATAGGGCGTTTATATAGTGGAAATATGGGTGCAACAGGGTCTTGATGATGACAAAATAGGCGTCACTTCTACAAAGGCCTAGACTTTTTTTTCTTTGTGGGCATGATTGATGCCTTCCTTGAGCTTGACAAAATAAGGTGCGAGTCTATTTAGTGCAAAGGCAGGAGCACCAGGGTTTAATTGATGATGACAAAATAAGAGCCTGTTTGGTTTAAGTGTTTCCGTAACTAAATTCTCAGTTTCCATAACTCAAAACTCAAAAATGGTGGGACCCATAGCAAAAAGGTTGTTTGGCCAAACGATAACTCTGTTTCCATAACTCTGTTTCCATCACTCAATTATCTGATTTTTGAGTTATGAGTTATGGAAACTGAAAACAACAAAAGGTTGTTTTCAGTTTCCATAACTCATAACTCAATGGCATTTCCGTAAATAAACACACATGAGGGACCCACAGCCGCAACTTTTGACCACCTTTTGACTTTTTTTTTTTTTTTCTGGGTTGGCGTTGGTTGTTTGTTCCTCTCTTTTTTTTTACTGGTTCGTCTGTTCTGTTCTATTTTTTTTTTCTTTAGTACCTAGACTCACCAAACTTAGTGGAAAAAAAAAAAAAAAAAAAAAAAAAAAAAAAAAAAAACCCAGACCGAACAGCCAACCCAGGAGGAAAAAAAAAAGAAGAAGTTGCTAGTGGAAAAAAAAAAAAAAAAGCTGCACTGTGACAGGTGTGGGCCCTCCAAATAGTGTGAAAAATAGTGAGTGATGGAAATTGAGTGATGAAGGCAAACGGATGTGAAAAATTGAGTGATGAGTGATGGAAATTGAGTGACGAAAATTGAGTGACGAAAAAGGCTTACCCAAACAGGCTCTAAGTCTCTATTAGTATTTATGCCACCGTACTACAAGGCTACAAGCCCCACCCGTTTGACGTTGCTAAATTCAATTAATTGCAAATGTACTTCTTCCCGGGTAAGTTGTCATGTCATTTTTTTTTTATGGTATTTTGTTTTAAACTACTATGTTTTAACATAATTTTCTGATGAATACATCAAATAAATTGTTTTCCCAGTTGAAGCATGATCATTTGTTTACTTTTGTATGAAATATTTGATAATAAATTTTCCTCATATTTGTGGCCACACAAGAAGCAGTTACTGTGTGTGTTTAAAAAATTATTCTAGAAAAAAAGATAGTGGCTTAGTCCCACATTGGTGAGGTTAGCTTGCTCCTCTTAGTTTAACACCGTGGTCGACGTAGTCAAAGGTTAGACCCTTTGGACTGGGTACTCTAGGTGAACTAATGAGTTGAGCCCGAGTGAGTGAGTGAGTGTAAAATTACTGTGTGTGTTTAAAAAATTATTCTAAAAAAAAAAAATTAACCATATCTAATCTTAGATCACCTTTATGATTTGCAGCATTCGCATCAAGTTAAGAGACTCTCTCTCTCTCTCTCTCTCTCTACCCATTTGCAAGGTAAACACACACTTTCTCTCTCTATCCATTTCTAAACACACTCAGATCTCCACTTGAGCCTCCATGGGCATGAGCTCCAAGAGCCTCCTTTGCTCATATTGCCTCTCCCTCTTCCTCACGGTCAGATCACCTCTCCCTATGTTTAAACCCTAAGCCGCCACACAAACATCTATCTCTGTGCACAAGCACTGAGACCTGTTCTAATTGACCCCCAAGTACCGACCCACAACCATGAATTTGCAACAATGCTTTCTTAGTCTTTGTTGGTGTGTTTGTGTGTGGGAGAGTTTGATTTCCCATTGATTTTGTGGCCAAATTATTATGTATTGTAAAATGTAATGTTGTGGTGATGGTGGTTGGAAGGTGGGTGGATGGATTGATCGGTTGTAGAGATAGAGAGTGGGATGGATAAAAGAGAGAGGGCGTGGAGGTATAATGATGAGAGAGAAATTAATAAAATATTTACACAACAATCGACAAGTTGATGCGGGTTAGTTTTAGGAGAAATTGTGCAAATTTTACCTCTTTTTCTATTATGCTCCCACTTATGCGAGTGCTCTGAATCAATTAAAAGAGGCGCAATTTTTTTCTTGACTGCATTGACATTGGGAAAAAACAATAGGAGTTAGGAAATGCCAAAGGTTTAGATGATTGTATTGTTTGGGTAGAGGATATCCCCTTAATTATTAAGGACCAAATACAATGTGATGTAATCAATTCGAACTCTGTTCTGGATTAATGAATGTTTTTTGAGTGTTGTTTATCAAAAAAATAAAAATAAAAATAAATTGCGTGCATTTGAAATGCAAAGGATCAACCAACGCCCATAATAAAGTATATAATAGCTTTTAAGTCTTCTGGTGCTAGAAATTTTACTGAAAGGTTTGCACATTTGGATATGATGAGATTCAGGCATTCGGCCACCCTTTTCAAACAATTCAAAGAATCGAAAAATGGAAATGTAGAAGGTTTTTAAAGTTGGATCGAGGTTCGACTACGGTTAAGCTGTGATGAAGTCAAAATTAATTTAACATTAATTAAAATACAAATAAAGGTATTAAATGTGTAAAGATATAAAAATTTACCTAAAAAATCTTAAGCAATTTAAATAACTTTCAAATGAATTTTCATTATTTTTATAAAGTGAATAGAAATTAATAAAATATAAACAAGCTTTAAAAAATTGTGTTTATTGTAATCTTTCAATTAAAAAGCATTTTAATTAAAAATAAAATCATTTTTATCATAAAATTACAAATTTCACATTCACATGTAATGATGTAAAAGCATAATTGAACACAAATAAAGTTAGCAAATACTATTAAGTAAATAGTGATAAAATAAAATGAAAAACTATTAATCTTGTAAAACAAAAATAAATAAAATATGAATTCAATGGGAGACACAAGGAAGTCAGCAAGTGTAGTGGTTAATGTAACATTGATCTTAAACGCGTGGGAGGTCTATAAAATTGTATGTATGAAAACACCTATTTGTTTACCAAAAAAAAAAAAAAAACCTATTTAAAATATTCATAATATAAAAAATATATTTGATATCATATTTTTAAGTAGAAAAAAAAAAGTGTTTATGTGCTGTCAACATTTAGTTAAGCTGTGACAAGACATGTTGGGCGTCTCTACTCTCTAGACTTTTTCTTTAAAAACTACTCCTAATAAAAGTTGTTTGGTAAAACCCTCTATCATATCCAATCTAGTTTTTCAATAACATTATAAAGTGTAGCTTAGTGGTAGAAGTCTTCGTATTGTTTCGTATGTTGCTTGGCAGGAGTTGAGTGGTTTGAGCTATGACACTTCAATGAATGTGTTGTGCCCACAACGATCACTTCAAGGCCCCAATTGTACTTGTTGTATTATTTTTTTATCATCACATGGTGTAGGGCTGATAAGTCCACACTGAAGACCCCTTTTTTATTTAGGAAAAAAAAAGTCTAGTTTTTCAATAATAGTAGCATCTTAGTATATCTTGAATTAGTCTAAGTGAGGAAAAATTTCAAAGTCTGAGAGGGGATAGTGATGTGGGTAGAGATCCACTTCTAAAAGTCTCAGTGGGAAAAATTTTCAAAGTCTAGCTTGAAATATTGTTATGAACAATGATTTCATTCAATAACTTGCGCAGTGCTGGTATATGCAAAATCATACACCACGAACTAATGCTAAACCAATTGACGAAACTAGTCTTCCTTACTCAATTTTAGATTTGAATTTTGCATCAGTTTTATTCATCGAATGCTGCTAAATGGTCCAAAATGATCTTTTCTATTGATTTTGATGAATTTTTATTGGTTCCCACTTCCCACTTTGTTCTTCTTCTTTTTTGCTGAATCACTTCCCACTTTGTTCAGTGGACATTTAACAATTTTTCTAATAAACTCAAGTTGTCTTCATGGTTCCCACCTTTGGTCTAATTCCATGAAACTGGATTGTTGACACATGGACCCATCACCTTATATTATTTCTGAAAATTCAAATATGTGTATGAACACCCTTGAACGTTTAGACCCCCAATTTACAAATTAACCAATTCAAACTTTATGTCAAACAACTAGTGTGCGGAAAATGAACATAAGCTATAATATAGAATTGGAAAAACTATCTAAGCCAAATTAAAATCACAACCCACAGCAGATAATCAAAGGCAAAGATAAAGGGAAGGAAGATGCAAACACAAAGATAACACGCGATGTGTTATCGAAGAGGAAACCGAAGCCCTCGGCGTAAAACCTCCCGCCGCCCTCCAAGCGGTAAACAATCCACTAGAAAATGTAGTTGGGATACATGGACAGCAATAGACCCTCCAAGCCTAATCTACCCAGTGCACCTAAACCCTCCAAGCTTCTTGCTCCAACGAGGTTGCACCGAACCTTTTTCTTTTCTAGCTTCCCGGATTCTGCTACTAGACCATAGCATCAACCAATGTAGATTGGTTCCTTCCTAACTGCTTCCCAGAACACCAAACAGCCCTCTCACAGTGATGAATATGGTAAGAACAAGGTTTTGGTAAAATGCCTCTCAAGGGTATGACAGTGGAGAGGAAGAGAGTTGAGGAATTTGAAGAGACTCTAATGTATAGATTGTAGGTGAATCAATCTCGTTTTACTCTAGGGTTTCTCTCTCAAAATTCTCTCTGGAAGCTCTCTTTCATTTGTGGATATAAGGGGTATTTATACTGGAGTGAGAGAGGAATGTAAAATGTCAGGTTTTACAAAACAAGGGTGGCTCGCGGCTTGGCCTCGCGACTTGACTAAGTCGCGAGACCCAGTCGCGAGATAACCGTATAGCCAATTGTCCTGTTTTGTCCTGTAGTGTTCCAGCTAGCATGACTATTCACCTTCTGGCACGCTTGGCACGTGTGCTGCATCTGGCGGCTTACAGCTGCGAGCCACCCGTGAGATCAAGTCGCGAGTCTCTGTTTTCTTGCACACTCTTGAGCAATCAACACTCCATCTCACTCACTATCCTTACAACAAACCCACCTAAATACAGGGTTACTAAATGCTGAAATACAAGCAAAATTGGCACAGAATAAAGCCAATAAGATGGTTGATTAAATTCAACCTTACAATTTACAATTTCTATTTCTGAATTTGAGGGTGATGACTAAATATTATTATGGGTATAGTTGATGACTTTCTTGTGACCAAATACATGATAGTCTTCTCCTTTTATATTGAACGTGAAGTTAACTCTTGAAGTGATACCTTTTGTGTGTAAACCAAATGTTCATCTTTTCCCCGATGATACCTTCCGATAAAATTCCAATGAAAGTGATTATTAGATAAGCTAATGGATTTTTCAAATGGTTCTTTCAATGTCTTTAGACAATATACATGAAGACAAACAATTTAATTTAAAGAAAAAATGGCGGAAGAAAAAGGTTGTGCTTGATTGCAAAAAACTTGTAAAGAACTAGAAAAATAATTTTCCAACATTTAATTTTTGGGGAAAATTACATTTTAAAACCTATAGTTTATGGGGTTTGATGATGCAAAAAATCAACAGTTGAGCTTCTCATCTTAGCTGATGGACGACCCTAGATTGTTCACGTTTACAAGGTAGACCTGCAATAAAGCTTGAAAAAAAATGGAATACACCAGTGTGGTGTTTGCCAAAAACACTCCGATGCTTAAGGCAGAAAGAGAGTGAGATGTGTTTAGAGAGAAATTTGCTTGGAGTGATTTTTGGATGAATATTTGTGTGTACCTTTGGATTCGATTCTTCCTTTCCTTTATTGTAGTTCCCTGCCTTAATGGACAATGAATTTCTGCATTTATGTTCAATGACTATTACGTTACCAATGGGAGCTCTGAGGTGCACGGTTTACTTGTTACCGTTGCCCCGTCCGTTACGTCTTATCATCAATGCATGTAATAAATGTGTAACGCTTTTTTCCTCGTCATTATGAGTAATGATGATTCTAGTTCATTTTCTGACCCATCAGGGTTGTAAACATAAAATTTATTTTGAAAAGTAACATTTACATATTTCTATTCTTTTCACTTTTGGAGCCTAAAATCCTTTGGCCAGGCATGTTCAATAATTGTCTTATTAAATAGCTTGCATATATTTCTAGTGATATAAGAGAAAGGCTTTCTGAAACTTATGTCAAGCAAGGCATAACTCAGGATTAGTATGTTGTATATTTAATTTTTTGAACTAGTTGTACATTATCTATATATATCTAAAAGCCAAAGCATAGCATTTATTGTTGTTACGCTCCCATTAAGCCACATCGATGTCCACGTCATTATATTTTTTCTTTCCAATTTTCCTATTATTGTTTTTAACATTTATTTTTGTGATATTTATACTTTTCCAACCTATCTCCCTCCCTCACCTTTTGATCTCCCCACTATTTCTCCAACCTATCTCCCTCCCTTACTTTTTCATCTCCCCATTACCTTCTACATTAATATCATTCTTCCTCTTTCCTTTCGTTTTCTTTTATTTTTGTTTCTTTTTATTCACACCCTCCTACTATAAATTTAGCACTATTTCTTCCTTTCTATGCATAGTTTTCCCTCACAAAAAAATGTTCTCTCTCTCTCTCTCTCTCTCTCTCAATTTTTTGGTGGATTTTTAAAATTTTTCTTGCATCTCTTCTTTAGGTTAATAATTTTTTATGTTCTTTAAAACTCTACTTTGGGTTAATGCAATTTAGTTTAGTTTTTTAAATTTTTGTTTTTTTTTTTTCCTCTTTGGTTGTTAAATGTTATCCTCTGCGTTATAAAGAATTAAATATAGCATATAAAAATATAATATTATTCTACTAAATAACATGATTTGGATAATTTGGTATTTATTCTATTACATAGCATGATTTTTTATAGTGCTCAATTTAGATGTTAAACCATGATATTTTACTAATTTTTGTTTATTTCTTAATCCTTTGTGGTGGATAAAGTAATCTTAATAGTTGTAGTAGAAGTACTCTATAATGTCATTTATTTAGAGAAAAGTAAAGGTTAGCCAAATGAAAATAATCAGATGGGTAACAAATTTTAACTTTTGCAATTTTATTATTATTATTATTATTATTATATAATAACAATGCATGAATAGAAATTTAATTCTTAGATTTTGCTAATAATTATCTATTTGATAATATGTTTTGGGTGCAGGGGCGGCTTGATGCATTTGGGGGCCTAAGGCGAAAATTGATCATCTTATTTAGATGTAAAATTACTACTAATTAACATGAACTACATAGATTTTTTTTTTTTTTTGAATTTTTAAGACAAAAAAAATTTTGACAAAATTTTTCATACTTGTTGATGTGATAGATTGATAGTGGTAAGTAAAATAGTGGTGTTAGTGGTAGATTTAGATAAAAACTAATAAAAGTTTGCTAATTATACTCTTATTATTATTCTTTTTTTTTTTAGAAGTGCAACATTCACAATATTTTTTACAACAAATCCTAGATTTTAAACTGCTTTTTGTTTTTTATTTGAAAATATCACTATAATTATTTTTTTGCTATCAACAATAGGCTGTAACAACTTGCTACTTAGTATTAGTTGTAAAAATGTTGTGAAAAATATTATGGATGACGTTGCATTTTTCTCTATTTTTTTATTTGTTTTTCATCTAATAAAAAAAATTATTTTATTTATTGATTATAAATAATTCTATTAGTTAAAATTTAGGGGCATTTTTTTTACTTGGGGCCTTAGGCGGTTGCATTTTCTGCTCCACCATAGAGCCGGCCCTGTTTGGGTGGACGAAATTACAATTTCTGCAAAGAAAATAACCTTAATAGATTATCAACAACAAATTGTTTTCCCAATTGGTCCAATTAATCATTTTTAAATTTTATTAATTTTTTTAGTTATGTTTTTCGGTATTTTGGATTGTAGGTAGAAAAAATAAAGTTTAAGGAAGTTTGTTTAAAACTAAAAGAATAATTTCAAAATTTTATATTCTTCTTAATGATTCACAAAATGTTATAAATAACTTTTATTAAAAAATTATTAACTTGCTTTTTGAATTTCTGAGAAAAATTGTACTATTTTCATTTTTTGAGAAATTGAGAATCCAACCCAAGCGTGAGAATTGAGAATTTTTGAAAACTTGAAATGATTGGCGTCTATTTTGTCATCATCAAGAGACTGGTGCACCCATCCAAAGACCTAGACCTTTTTGTGTGGCTATGGTTTTAAACATAGAAATTGTAAGAAATTAACTGGTTGACGGGAAGAGAAGATGTTTTCCTCTATTTAATATTTTTGTGGCAGGTCATTTTGTGGATTCTAGAAGTTCAGAATGGGTCCAACTCCGAAGGTCATTTAGGGTTACGGACCCTATATGTAGAACTTTCAAAGTCTCTTTCTTCGTCACTTTTTTTTGACATCGCTTTATGTCGATGTTGCTACGGTGGGGAAAAATATACCCTTAGTCTTCTCTCTTACAGTTTTTTTTTTTTCTGAGAAACTTCTCTCTTACAGTTGGTAGGCCCACAAAACATAAGATAATATAAAATATGCATAATATATTTAACTTGTATTGTTGTATTTCTATTTGGGTTGGGTTAATGTATATCTTAAATGTATACATTAATTAATTATATTAGAAATTTTTTAAGAAAAATTGAAAAATTTGTCAAAAAAATGTCACTTTTTCATTTTCTCATAAAAAAGTTACTAAAATGATTTACAAATGTGTACATTAGAGCATACATTAATAAAACCCTCTATCATATCCAGTCTAGTTTTTCAATAACATTATAGAGTGTGGCTTAGTGGTAGAAGTCTTCGTATTGTTTCATATGTTGCTTGGCGCCTCAATGAATGTGTTGTGCCCACAATAATTGCCATGTCAAGGCCCCAATTGTACTACTTGTATTATTTTTTTACCATCATATGGTATAGGGTTGATAAGTCCACACTGAAAACCTCTTTTTTATTTAGGAAAAAAAGTCTAGTTTTTCAATAATGGTAGCATCTTAGTATATCTTGAATTAGTCTAAGTGAGGAAAAATTTCAAAGTCTAAGAGGGGTTAGTGAAGTGGGTAGAGATCCACTTCTAAAAGTCTCAGTGGGAAAAATTTTCAAAGTAACAATGATTTCATTCAATAACTTGCGCGGTGCTGGTATATGCAAAATCATACACCACGAACTAATGCTAAACCAATTGACGAAACTAGTCTTCCTTACTCAATTTTAGATTTGAATTTTGCATCTGTTTTATTCATCTAATGCTGCTAAATGGTACAAAATGATCTTTTTCTATTGATTTTGATGAATTTTTAATGGTTCCCACTTCCCACTTGTTCAGTGGACATTTAACAATTTTTCTAATAAACTCAAGTTGTCATCAGGGTTCCCACCTTTGGTCTAATTCCATGAAACTGGATTGTTGACACATGGACCCACTACCTTATACTATTTCTAATTCTCAATTTGATGGTGATGACTAAATATTATTATGGGTATAGTTGATGACTTCCTAACCTTGTGACCAAATACATGATAGTCTTCTCCTTTTATATTGAACGTGTAGTTAACTCTTGAAGTGATACCTTTTGTGCGTAAACCAAATGTTCATCTTTTCCCCGATGATCCCTTCCGATAAAATTCCAATGAAAGTGATTATTAGATAAGCTAATGGATTTTTCAGATGGTTCTTTCAATGTCTTTAGACAATAGACATGAAGACAAACAATTTAATTTAAAGAAAAATTTTCGGAAGAAAAAAGTTGTGCTTGATTGCAGAAAACTTGTAGAGTACTAGAAAAATAATTTTCCGACGTTTAATTTCTGGGGAAAATAACATTTTAAAACTCATAGTTTATGGGGTTTGATGATGCAAAAAATCAATAGTTGAGTTCCTCGTCTCAGTTGATGGCCGACCTTGTGGATTGTTCATGTCTCCAAGGTAGACCTACAATAAAGCTTGAAAAGAAATGAGATACACCGGTGTGGTGTTTGCCAAAAATACTCCGATGCTTGAGTCAGAAAGAGGGGGAGAGGTGTTTAGAGAGAAATTTGATATTGTTCTTGTGCCATTGATATTGGTCGTGATGTTAACATTTGAGGCTGAATTGCAATTATTCTTTGTAGATAACCAATCAGTCATTTTCTTTCCCTGAGGAGACAAAGACCTAGACTTTGACTAATTTTGTACCACATACAAGATAGCATTAAATGTATGTCCTGATTTTTTGCAAGCCTGATTTTGGTGGTTTGATTTTTTGCATGCCTATACGGTGGAAATATGGGCGCACCAGATTCTTGACGATGACAAAATAGGCGTCATTTCTACAAAGGCCTAGACTCTTTTTTGTGGGTATGGTTGATGCCTTACTTGTGACGATATACAAGATAGTCTCGTCCTTGGGCCATTGATATTGATCTTGAAGTTAACTTTTGAGGCTGAGCTGCAATTATTCTTTGTGGTTAACCAATTAATTATAATTTTTTTTCCCTTAATGAGACAAAGACCAAGACTTCTTTTGGAGGTATTTGGTTGATGACTAACTTTGTTACCCATGTGCTGTTGATTATCGACCTTGAAGGTAGCTGTTGTGGTTGAACTTGGAAGTCTTGAACTACAATCACCATTTTTACTAAAATTTTCTTCCATTCTTAGTAGGTTACCAGTTTTATTGATGATAATTAACCAATTAATTCATTAGGAAATGGGTGCACTAGGATTCCCATGGAAATAGAACTAATTCATTGTTTATGCTTTCAGAACATTTAGATTTTGGAAGTACACAATTGCATGGTACAAAATTCAAAATTCAGAGTTACACCTGACAAATAAATAATTGGTCGGTGTCAAAGTAATAGTATTAAGGGAGTTCAACATAGAGTTGATAATAATATAATCTAATCCTCCTCAAATCTTGTATAGAAACCATGATGCTTCTTGTACTGGAGTGGAGGTGTTGGTGACTAGAAAGTAGATAACGGAATGAAAGTGAGCAGAATATATTATTATTATTATTATTATTATTATTATTAACTGTTAACTATTTGATTCAGATTCTACAGAGAATAAAGATGTAATTATAAGTGATTTTGTTTTTCTATTCAAGTTTGGACCTATTTGAGCTTCATGGTTTGTTTCATTTTTACCTTATGTTTAGACAGAAAGAGATAATTGAAAAGGAGTGAAGATTGTAGAACTTATCACCCTAAACATATTGATGTAGGAAGTTATTCACAGAATGCCTAAACAAGACGAAACAATTTATTAGCATAGGATTGATCACCTTGACAACCGGGATTTGGGATTTTCTTGAAGGATTCTTATTAAGAAGCTCTCTTACATTTCAATTGAATGATGACATTGCAAATTTTATTCGTCGAGTTCCGAATTTTCAAGAAAATTTATTTATTTTAAAAAATTAAAAAGACATGGATGTTCTTTTTATTCATTGCTTTTAATATATAAATAAATTGGGGCAGTGAAGAAAGGTCAAATTGTGAAAGTGAAAAGGAAGAAATGACACAATGGTATTAGTGTAAGTATAAGTGGGTTTTTTCTACTTACCAAAAAAAAAAAAGTTTTTCCAATATGGCTTATCCAGCTTTGCTATGGAGTCAATTTAATGCTTGGTCTTGCTTCAAACTTCTTTTCTACTTAACGCTCTGTTTGTTTCAGCATTAACGTTTTCTGGAAAATGATTCATTTTCCAAATAACATTTTCTAGAAAATTGTCTTATTTTCCAGTGTTTGGTAACGACCTTGAAAATGCGCTTAAGAATGTTTTCTAGTGTTTGGTATACAATTTTTTTAAAATATTTCTTGTATAATTTAAAACATGTATATTATGTAAACTAACTAATGTAATCATTATAAATAAAAAACCAAGAATGAATTTGGTTTTCATACTAATTAATCTAAAATTTTGACAATAGATACAATCAAAATTAATTAGTTGTCAAATTTCATGATCTCTACCACTCATCTTGCTCATATATATAGACAGTAATGTACATACACACACACACACACATATCAACCATTTGTCTACTATGATCAACCACAAGTCTTCAATATTACTCTAAATTATGTATTTACATAATGTACTACATAATATATCATCACTACATAATATCTGCCAATAAAAAATGTATTTGCCAGCAAATGCAATTCTCCTAAACAATTATCATTCATTATATAACAATATTATTAGTCCACGGTAAAGATTGTCTCATGTAAAAGCAATTTAGAGCAATATAGGTACTATGTTTAAAATTTTCGTATTTTACTTCTTTCATTCTTTCTTCTTCTTCTTCTATTATTTTTTTATTTTATTTTATTTTTTTGCACTTTATGTACAAAAAAGAAGTAACTTTTGCCTAGAATCCATCAAATCGAAAATTTCTTAGAGAAAAAAGAAAATCGAGCTTGAAATTCAAAGCAAAAAATTGGGATTTTGGTAGAGAGGAATGAAATAATTATCGCTGAAAATTTGTTCTCCTTTGCAAGTTGGAGCTATTGATTGATGAGTGAATTAAATAAAAATCTAATCAGAGAATTGTGTTATAGAGGAGAAGAGAAACATTGAGAAAAGAGATAAGAGAGACAATTAAAGAGAGAGATCTATGGGAAGAGGAGAGACCAGAGTTAGTGACGGTGAGGGTGTGAGGAGAGAAAAAGCAAAGGGAAGAGAGAAAAAGTGAGAAAACTTACCATGAGAGAGAGAAGGCGCCAAAAAATTATGTTTCCCACGGTTATAGACGAAGATAATATTTATAGGAGATGCAACGCATGAGAGAAAGATTGTTTTCCAAAAAAAAATTTTGGAAAACAGCTTATAGAAACTAAGCCTTATTTTTATTAAAGTTTTCCGTTGACCAAAGATAGTTTTCCATTGACCAGGTTTTTTTTGTACTACCAAACACTGGAAAATGTGGAAAACTATCTTTAAAGAAGGTTTTCTAACGAAACAAACAGAGCGTAAGACTTGACTCGGAATATTTTTGGTATTCTTCTAAAATTTCTCTCATCATTTCCTACAAAGAAAAGAGTTGAATTATTAAAAAAAAAAGAACTCAGCGATATGAATGTGCGACCTAGACAATATTTATATCTTAGCTTTGATCGCACCCCCTTCTTTAGAAAAGGCACTCCCAACGTGTTTGGAGCCCAAGGCTCCAACCACTAATAGTGACGAGGCATTAGTTTTTTCTTTTGTTTTTAGTGGTTAGAGTCGAAAGCTCTCCCTTTGAATTTGACTTATTGGGCCAAAATTGGGAATTCACACTGGTTTTCAAATAATATAATTAGTAGGCACTGTTTTCAAACTATATTTTTTTACTAACATCTCGAGTCTAAAAGACTCGATTTAGGGCCTATAAATCGAGTCTCAAAGATTCGATTTTCATGATCTGATCACGTCTGATGTGATGTTTTTTCCACGTGGTGTCCACCTGGAAATCGAGTCTTAGAAACTTGATTTATAAACAAGTATAATATTGCACACCCTTTACACCTTCTCATCAGAGAAGAGAGAGAGAGAGAGAGAGAGAGAGAGAGAGAGAGAGAGAGAGAGAGAGAGAGAGAGAGAGAAAAGCTAAATATCCCCATTTTAGACCCAGATCAGTCGAAGATCGAGAACGACTACCTCCTCCACCGTTGTTCTGCTACCTCCTCCACAATCTGCCGCCTCTCTTTCCCTTTCTCCGATAACAATGGTTGCCCCCGATTAAACCCCAACATCGCTTTCCTCTCAGTTCAATCACACAACCAACAATAATCTAGGTTCAATCGCACAGCCAACGACGATCTGGGTTTGGGTTTCTAGATTCTTTGGATTTGGCGAACAACCCAGCGAGGTGAGGTGAGCTCTCTCTCCTATCTAATCTAGGTCTCCTCAGATTCTCTCTCTGATCTGATTTGGGTTTTCAAGTTCAGTTTTGGGTCTCTGATCTGATCTAATTCTTTCTCTCTTCAAGTTCACTCTGTTGGGATTGTTGTGTTTCTGGGATTTCTTAAATATTTTTTTGGGTATTTTTGGGAATGGCTTGTAGAGACATAGACTAAAATTTTTTTCGGCTTATAAATCGAGTCTTAGAGACTCGATTTCCACGTGGACACCACGTGGAAGAAATGCCAAATCAGATAGATCAGAACATGAAAACCAAGTCTCAAAGACTCGGTTTATAAGCCCAAAATCGAGCTTCTTAGACTCAAGATGTTAGTAAAAAATATAGTTTGAAAACAGTGCCTACTAATTATATTATTTGAAAACTAATGTTAATTCCCAATTTTGGCCTGACTTATTGTACTTAGCATTAGCATAAGGCCAAAATTGGGAATTAACACTATTTTTCAAACAATATAATTAGTAAGCACTATTTTCAAACTATATTTTTTACTAACATCTCGAGTTTAAAAGACTCAATTTTGAGCTTATAAATCAAGTCTCAAAGACTCAATTTTAGTGATCTAGTTTGGCACATTTTCCATGTGGCGTCCACCTGGAAATTGAATCTCTAAGACTCGATTTATAAGCCAAAAAAAAAATTAAGTCTAAGTCTCTCATGTACAAGCCATTCCCAGAAATACCGAAAAAAAAAAAAAATTTAAGGAATCAACACAACAATCCCAACACAATGAAACCTCCTTACACACATGTTCAGCTCTCTCACCATCACCATTCACCACAAACATCAACAATCACCAAAACCCACATTTTGCCTATCCCACATCAAAATCCACCCACTACCATGGGGTTAGTAGAAGATCATGACTGAGCAAAACCCACCCAAAAAAAAAAAAAACCCAAGGCGAGCAAGCCCAGATCCACGGAGAGCAAAACCCAAATCCACGGTGGCAAATCTACAGCGAGCAAAACGTAGGCCCACGATGGCAAACCCAAAAATGATCCGGCCACCACTCTGTCTACCACTCCCAACCTAGCCACCGATTTCCTCCAAGCCCAACCAGCCACCACTCCCAACCCACCTACCCAAAATCAAAACCCACCTAGCCACCCACCCATCAAAACCACCGATTAGCAACCACTACCGCCTGAATCCACCACCACCACCACCTACATGCAGTCCGCAAACAAAGATTTAAAAAAAAAAAAAAAGGATTGCAGATCAGGTAAGAGAGGAGAGGGGGAGAATGGTGAAAAGGAAAGAAAAGAGAGAGCAGTGAGAGAGGACCTAATACTTTATAGTTAAGGAAGGAAAATTATTAAAGGTAAGGCAATAATAAGCACAAAAGAACAAACAAAATGTAAAAGGTGGAGCCTATATTTTGTCCTTTTTAAGCTTTTATGTTTTCTAGATACTTCACCAATGTAAATACTCAGGTCAAAATTCGAAATTAACACTATTTCCCAAACAATATAATTAGTAGGCACTATATTTTTTACTAACATCTCGAATTTAAAAGACTCGATTTAGGGCCTATAAATCGAGTCTCAAAGACTCAGTTTCCATGGTCTGATCACGTTTGATGTGGCATTTTTTCCACATGTGACCACTTGGAAATCGAGTCTCTAAGACTCGATTTATAAGCCCACTTAACCCTGCATATTCATCTAAACTCCTCTAGCTCTTTCTAACCCCTGAATCTCTCATGGCCGAAGCTCAAGCTTCACCATCTCTGATCCACATCACCACCATAGATGGTGGTGATTCGGTTCCTCAATACTATCTTGGCCTAGACCCTTCTCATACAAGCTCAAGCTTTCCATTTAAACCCAAGCCCTCTCTCCGATCTAAAGATGCAGAGCTTCCTTGCTCCGTCGAGACAAATGGCCATCATCACCACGAGGGTGGCTTCTCAATCTCTCTGCATGTCATCCAACTCCGAGCCGTAACCCAAACCTAGCTCTAAACCCGAACCAAGGTGTCATTGAGTCTCTCTACTCTCAAACCCAACAACCACTCTTTGATTTACAAGCTAAGAGTGCCTTGAATGGTGCGTGAACCACAAAAGGTGGATGTAGAGGCTAAAAGCCTGATGGGTTAACCACAATCTATAGCAGTGGTGGAGCGTGGACCTACACGCGGTGGCGCGTGGACGCGGAGATAAGCACATGAGCTAGTGTGTGCAAAATAGAGGGTAAGTGTTATGTCCCTGTGTTTGTGTGCTCTGTGTTGTAAGGCTTTGTGTATGAGAATGTGGTGGCATGGGGGTTTGCCATGGTCTGATGAGAAGGTGGGGTGAGGTGGGGGGAATAGGTTGTACATGAAAGAGCTAAAGTGTTAGGAGGCTGAATATGCAGGGTTAAGTGGGCTTATGAATCGAGTCTTAGAGACTTAATTTCCAGGTGGTCACCACGTGGAAAAAATGCCACATCAGACGTGATCAGACCATGGAAACCGAGTCTTTGAGACTCGACTTATAGGCCTTAAATCGAGTCTTTTAAACTTAAAATGTTAGTAAAAAATATAGTTTGAAAACTGTAGGGACTCGATTTGTAACGACCCCAATATGATGTTGGGTTCGTACGTTAAGGGCCCAAACAATATAATTTGTAGAGCGTGGGTTTGAAAGGCTAGGCCTTGGTTACCGTGCGGTGGGTGGTCATGGTATTTGTAAGGAAATGAACCATGTTTGCTCAAGAAGTCTTTCTCCTCGGCATGGCCTGGGAGGCTCTGGTTCTTGGCCTTTTTTCCCAGCCTTTTCTTTGGATCGCTTACTTCTCTTTTTATACTAGCCTTTACTCTTCCTCCAACGTCCACGTGTAGGTTCAGCTTTCCAGGGCTGATACTTGTCCCATCAGCCCATACCCAAAGTGGTTGGGGGTGGTTGTAAAATCTGAAAAGCATTGCTCTGTCTAGCGCAGAGTATTTAATTGCAATAATGGCAGCCTTTCCTTTGTTCTTTGTCGCCAAATTGTCCAGGAGTCATTTCTCTATCAACGTGGATGTGTTCGATTTTTCCCTAGACTGTTCCTATACCGTTCTTGCCCTTTCTTTTAGGAGTGCTTTGGGATGCCGAGGACAGAATCATCCTCGGCTATGTCTCAAGGCTATTTAGACTTTCATTGTATGTCCTCAGCAATGCCTCTTCTCGGCTCGGGCCTTGGGCCCTAAAGCAAAGTGGGCCGGGGTCATAAGCTCTTTGCCCCACAAAAACAATGCCTACTAATTATATTGTTCAGGAAACGGTGTTAATTTCCAATTTTGGCCTAAATACTTAGGTTGGGATACCGTTTACTTGATTTTTAAATGGTTGGCTTATAAATCAAGTCTCTAAGACTCAATTTTCAAGTAGATGCCACATGGAAAAAATGTCACATCAGACGTGATCAGACCATGGAAATCGAGTCTTTGAGACTTGATTTATAGGTCTAAATCGAGTCTTAGAGACTCGAGATGTTAGTATTATATATAGTTTGAAAACAGTGCCTAATAATCATATTGTTTGAAAAACAGTGTTAATTCCCAATTTTGGCCTTGGCATAAGCTGGAATACTTAAATGTTTGATTCGAATTTTCAGTATCTATCTGTTGGGCCTTCACCATACTACAAAGGGACTAAATTTATGAAGACCATGATGAGGTAGTTCTTTACACACTCCAAATATATATATATATATTATTTTTCTTTCTCATCAAACTTCTAAAAAAGAAAAAGCACTTCCAACAGCAACTCCTAGCAAGTACATAGATCTAGCCGCCTCTAGTAATTCGCTCTTTCCCTTTACAATTCTTACAATATCATACATACTTTACTAGTTTTTCAAAATTTTGAAATATTTTGTTACTGTTATTAACGAAATGATTAATATGTTAATTTCCAACAAATCTCAAGGGAAAGTGTCATTCTCTTAAACTTTTGGGGTGGAGTAACATTCCCCAAAAGTTTTTGTAATTTACCCTATTAATTTTCTATAGTCTTCCAATTTTTCTATTTCCTTTTCAAACACACAAAAGTAAAACAATTATCTTTTCTTTCCTTTTACTTTTCTATCCATCGTATATTTATCATCCATCGATTACTGTGAATTTTACACAAACCAAAAATAGTTCAAAATATGACATCAAATCAGGTCAACAACAAACATCATTCATTACTATGTTTTAATTTTTCATTGATTTATTATTTAGTTATAGAATCAAAATTATAGTAGATGAATATGTAAAGTTAAAATCGTCTAAAATAAATTTGTAAAGCCAATATATTTATATATATTTTATATTGTCAACAAAATTAAAGGTGAAAAATAAATAAGAAAAAGAATAATGATGTGGCGGATGAGTTGGCTCAATAGGAATGTAGCAACAATAAATAAGTTTTAGCTTCTAGCTAGTCTTGTTCTTGTGCCATTGATATTGATCATTGATATTGATCGTGAAGTTAACTTTTGAGGCTGAATTGCAATTATTCTTTGTAGATTACTAATTAGTCATTTTTTTCCCTGATGAGACAAAGACCTAGACTTTTTTCGTGGGTATTTGGCTGATGACTAACTTTGTGACCACATACAAGATAACATTAAGTGTATGTCTTGATTTTTCGCAAGCCTGACTTTGGTGGTTTGATTTTTTGCATGCCTATCATGACTTATTTGCAAGCAATTTAATAGAGGTGTTGCCGTGTTGACATGTTCTTCACCTCTATTAATGCATGACTTTGTTTTTCTACATGATGTGCACAGTTTCTCGATAGTGCCGACATGAATTACTCTTTCAAGTATCAATGAGAATGACCATTTCTAAAGGTATACATTGTTGCGGTGAAGTTGCCAGTTGCCACGCAAATTGGTAAATAGGGTACAAGACAAGATACTAGTGTTGCCATGTGCCGCTGATTATTGACCTTGAAGCTACTGTTGAGGTTGAACTGCAATGAGTTGTGCAATCACCATTTTTATTAAATTTTTCTACCGTTCTTAATTAGTAGCTAACCAGGTTTGTTGATGATAATTTTCTACCATCCATAAGAGAAATTCTTGAGGGGTGCACTGGGATTCCCATGGAAATATAACTAATCATGATTAGAGACAACTTTGTAGGTTAAATATTACTGCTCCTTGTCATAAAACTTCTAAGAAAGCACTTCCAATACTGTAACTCCGCAAATCTAGCTACCTCTGGTAATTCTCTTTTTTCCTTTGCAATTCTTACAGCGGAGGTACCACACACACTTTATAAAATTTTCAAATTTTGGAATATTTTTCTACTGTTATTAACAAAATGGCTAATATATTGATTTCCTCCAAAGTCCAAACTTCAAAGGAACTTTTTGTAATTTACCCTAATAAATTTCTATTATTCCACTTTTTTATTCCCTTCGGAACACGCAAAAGAAAAACAATAATCTTTTCTTTCCTCTTACTTTTCCATTCTTCATAAATTTCCATTCATCAATTTATTGCAAGTTTTACATGAAACAAAAATAGTTCAGAATATAAAGCAAATTTTATTTTAGGGTTGGTTCATAATCATACTAGACTAATTTTACAATTTTTCGGGTACCCCTAATTAGTTGGACACCCCTTATGATTTCAAACATCTAAACTGTAACAAATTAATTGGATGAGGAGGATAACCTTTTCCTCTATTTAATATTTTTGGAACAAATCATTTTGGGAATTCCGGGTAGTTCAAGAATTAGGGTCCAAACTCCAAAGGTCATATAGAACCAATAAACACTCCAAAGTACAAGCAATATAGATTGATGGTCACAAAATTGTAATAGAAAAGAAAAAAGAGAGATTGATGTCCCAAAATGCAGACTTTGAAAGTATTACATAGAGGACAATATACTTCAACTCATAAATTCTTAACCATAGTATAAGGGATTTTTTTTCCCCAATACTTGTATACCAAGTTAGCATTGAAGTGAGACATTTCTATAGGAGTTAGGCATAAAGACTCATAGAAACCTTCCAAATATACATGGAATCAGGTGAACTGCATTAAACTTACTAATACATATAACGCAGGTTTGTACATTTTCACAGGGAATGTATGTGTTTCACCCTCTAAATCACTTGCTTAACCTCGGCAAATGGTGTTTCATACAAAATGGGAGGGTTGTCATACTTAGATGCCAAACTCTGCTCCCCAAGAAAAGCACTGAATGAATCTGCCACTAAGTATGACAAATTCGAGATTGTATCCCCCTTCTAGGAAAAGCACACATCAACCCCCGCATAGATCTTTGGCAAGTTGTTTAATATTTGGACACTGGCGTGTAGTATGTTCTCCTCGTGAGCTGTAAACTGGCTAATGGATCCAATACAAGACCATCATACCTAACAAATTCTTGAGAGAGAGTAAAAGCACCGGGCGCACTTAAGCGCAAGGTCCTCCAAGAGCCTAGGCTCAAAGCACGCACTTGATTGAAGTGAGATGCACATTTTTTTTAAAAATGATTTGATAAATTTGAAAATAATTATCAATGGGCAATACAACAATCAAATGATAAAAAAACATATAAAAATTGAAATAAAATATTTTATAAAAATTCATATAACATTTATATAAGCCCGTCCTTATGCAATTTTTTGGATCAACTAGATGAGTACTTCCATCAATATCCATTCTTGAATCTCCAGTAGCCATAATGTGCTATGACTAATTACTAATATTAGTTAATAATTATTAACTTAATAAGTATATGAAAATAAGAACTAGTCAATATAAGTTCAATAGTGGACTGTAGAGTGATTACGATCCCAAATAGTTCTTATAGAGGTGTGTAGCATTACACCATAAATTGCATTTTATACACCAAATTAATTTTTTAAATCAATAGTGTTAAGATTCTGTGACTGCAATTAAATTTTGGTTTTTTTTTTTTTGAAAAATATAAAAAGCACTAAAAACCGTGTTCGAGCTTTTTAAAAAATCACAATAAAGCACACTTCTTTGAATGCACCTCACTTTAGGCGCCAAAAGCGCCGGAGCTTTTGCACTTCGCACTTAAGCACACTTTTACCAACACACACAGAGAGGCAGAGAGAGAGAGGCAAGCAGGCTAATGACTAGATTGACTATGAAAATTTGTTATAAGCTACTTAAAGATGATGACAATCTAAACCAGCAGGTAGGGGATGGCGGGCAGCAGAATTGCCTTTAGAACCATATAGGATGTCTTTATGCCATAATTTCATTTGATAGCAGAGGATGTTACCCCTTCTGGTTGTTCAAATTTGGAAGCATTACCAAATATCTATCGGACGTTATAGGTTGAAAATCTCTCAAAAAAAAGGTGAAAGACTATGAGGCTGAATATTAAAAAGATTCTTTACATTTTACGTGCAATAACTAATTGATTCAAATCCTGTGATAGATAAGTGTGTTTAATTTGATTAGTTGAAATTAAATTTCAATACTGGAGAAACTCTTAAATGTCTATCCATTTTGAATTCATGCCTTCATTTCTGCCACCCAAATAGAGCAAACCTAAAAAGAAAAGAA
This sequence comes from Quercus lobata, assembly GCF_001633185.2. Classification (NCBI taxonomy): domain Eukaryota; kingdom Viridiplantae; phylum Streptophyta; class Magnoliopsida; order Fagales; family Fagaceae; genus Quercus; species Quercus lobata. Next base: position 43,347,029 of record NC_044913.1, on the reverse strand, counting down.
CAGGAAAAAGAAAATTTATATTTTGAAAAATAAGCTAATTAGTGACAGATGCACTATTGTCATTGAAAGAAACACTAACAATTAAATTGCAGATGCAGCACAAGTGCACAACCATACAACTTGAAATTGGATGACCCCAAACAACTTTGTCGAAAGCCTTGTAAAATAACTTTCCAATAATTACATTATATTTCATCCTTTTTCATTAAAGGCCAACTAATATTTAAAAGTTTTATTTATTAAAAAAAATAAAAAATTCCTCTAACCTTGTCATATTTAGTATAGATAGTATTGTTACTATTTTATGTCATGGTAGTATTCCTAATATTTGCATCTATACATTGTTTAAATTAGAAGTTGGGCGATGATCTGTGGCTATTCACTTAAATCCCTCTCCCAACCCCAACCCCACCATAAAGATTTCTAGCTCCACCCATAGGAGCCTCATTTTAGGATTTCTCCTAGTCCTATATACACCTAAATGAGTTTATTTCATAATCTACGAAATAATTAGGATATCCATAGACTTGCTTGACCTATATACAACTCTTCATCAGAGACACAAATAAATTGCACAGTGAAGTTGCTTAATAGAGCATAGATTGTTTTTCACAGGAAGTATGAATTGCTTTTTATTGAAATGGAATACTCACCTAGCAGAGACAAGAATTATATCTGCCTTAATCTTAAATCTTTGAGCACAGGGTACAATATACTTTCATCAAGCACAGTTGTCATGGCAATATCATCTGACCCTCCAAGTATAGGCAAATTTAATTTCTGTTCCGTCACCATCTCCATGACCTACCTCATCAACTTTACCAGTACCAGGGTAGCTTCCATCCTATAACAAACAAGATGAAATAGAATTAGATTGGTTGCCGAGAAATGAACTTCTAAGATGTACATCCATTTAATGGATCAAAATCAATAATATAAAGGCCTTGAATATTAAGCAGGAGAAGCAGTTTGTGATTAAATTGCAGGGGAAAACATATAACACAGGCCTGGACCAAATTAATTCTTACTTGGTGAGTTGAAATGATAAATATATCTGGATCATCATAAAAAGCATCATTTGTCCCATTTCCATGGTGAGCATCAAAATCAATGATAAACACACCCTTAGCCCATGTGAAAGTTGGGCATAACGAGCTACAATGGCCACATTTCCTAAAACACAACCCCGTAGGCCCCTTTGGAATAGGACAATGTCCTGGAGGTATTATCAAAGCAAAGCCCACAGGTGGATCCAGGCGGTTTCTAGATGCTAAAACCTGAAAGATGACATAGAAAATTTTAGAAAATAGATAGTGCAAACAAGAAGTAAACTCACTTACAGCATAGAATAACTTAAAACTAGAATCTACTTCTGCTAACTTCAGTGAAAATATGAACATAAAATATAACAAACCCCTTTTTTGCAAATACATCAAGGTTTAACAATTTTTCTTCATATCCAATGTGCCTTTCTTTCCATCTGCTGAATAATTTATCCATCAGAATTAATAAAGTTTTAGCATCATGATATACAAAAAGGATAATATTCTCAAGCCCACCAACAATAATTAAAGGAAAATATTTCCAAGCAAAAGTTTTATATACAGCACTGGTAATCCAAAGTACCCAATTTTCCGTGAAAGTTTCCAATCTTCCAAAAGAGGAAACATGATACACGACAATCAAATACTTTATAATAATCCCAAGTCCTCCAAGGAAACAAAACTAAAAATAAATAAAGCTGCATAGATCCTCTCATAAAAGATCAACCAACGCTACCATGCAATGGCATGCTAAACATTACACTTCCAAATGAAGGGTCATGGGTTGGTTTATGAAAGAAATCTAAAGCAAATCTTCATATCAGAATTGAGATGAAACTGAAATAATCTACACCGCCATCAAGCTAAAAATCAGCAAAGAAACTTGTTTGAACTGATAAAATCAGTTCTTTTACTTGCATTTTTTTTTTTCCTTCTCTTGATACCTGAAATATTGAAACATTAAAATGAAACACTCACATAGATCCCATTTAATAAGGCAGGGCCATCGTTGTCTTACTAATAAAAAGTTGATCATATTCCTTTAAAATAATAAATGTGCAAAGGATATAGAAAGAGATAAATGGTCCATATAGCATTTGAAATACAACATAAAAAGATCATCTGAAAGATGATGAAAAAATCGGTCATTTATGGGGATCAATTACAATGTCCATAATCCAAACAAACATTAAGAAAAATTTGAGAGCAAATCAAATGCAATGTAAAAACACAATAACCTGAAATCCAAATTATAAAGCATGTGCTACTTACAATTATTGCACAATCAAATGCTAATTCTTGGTGTGTACTTTTGGTTTGCTTTTAAAGCAGTCACATATGCATCTTTATTAGCTAGCCTTAAGCACTGTATCTCAACGTAAGAACACCTGAGCCAGCCAAATTGATTGAACTAGTGGCTAGGAACCAACCCCTAATATGGGCATTCATTGAGTGTTTTATACAGCCAAAGGAATACTAGGATGTACAAAGCATTTAAACTGCAGCCCCACCCCTACACCCTATATAATAACAACAACATAATTATTCAAGAAAACCTTCTTTTTCTCAAAACCAGAAATAGTTTTAAACATATCTTCAAATGAATTGATTTAAAAGCATTCCTAGTGAAATAATTTTAAAGAAGATACCCAAGGATCATTTAAGCAAGATAAATGTAATAGATGTGTCTTGACTTTTGAACCCTCTATCTATATATTTATTAAAGTTAAAAGATGGAAGCTTGCAATTAAATGATGCAAATTCTACTTTGACATAATTTTTTTTTATTAAAAATCATGCAAAAATAACTACACAGTTCATGACAACAAATTTGATGAGTGCATATGCAAACCCATTCAGTCAAAGCACTTGCATGGTCTCAAAAAACTGCCCATTTTTCCCCAAATCACTAACTGAAGAAACTGCCCCCAACATATGAGTTTCCAATTACGAAATATCTAATGGAGTTAATCCCTTATCTTCTCATATTCATACACCTCATGTACTATATACAATTGAACAAAGCATCCAAAAAATAATCATATTTGCCAAATTCTCTAAAGGTTTTACACCATCGTATGGACATATCATGAAAAGATAGAGAGATCCATACCTTCAATATCTGATCATGTGTTACACTGCCAAGAAATATGCTGAAAAGTACATCCGGTGGTTTAACTGGAGTGTCCACTTCCCATGTGTTTGCTGTGTCCCTACAAATACCAGAAAGGAAAGCACTATGACTTTGGACTTCAAAAGCTAGCATTAACGCTTACTGATTGTCTTGTTTCCAAAGGAAACAGCTTGACTTGAAACTACTCAAAAGAATTTAATTTAAAGCTTTAGAGAATGGTCCAACAAATGCAAACAGAGGATCCTATAGAATGGAAGGATCATTTTAAGCACAAAAACATAAAAACTTAAGGGATAAAGGAGTTTTATCATTAGCCAGTAGGTATAGTTGTTATCCCAACAATGATGAATTTGTGGTCTTTCCATCTTTACTAATTCAAATATTCCTAATTAACAAGGAAAGAAACAAGCAAATAAAATCATATGTTTTTATGTTATGATCATAGAAATATATTCTTCCAGAGATCCCAAACAAAGGCATTTAGGCGGCCCAACAACTTAATTTTTGGCCAGCATGTATGAAATTACCAGCTAACAGTAAATTTTCATAGGCTTGAAAGGTAAGATGCTAAAATACCAATCATTCAATAAACCCTGGTATTCAAGAGGTACCATAGTGTTCCAACACCTTTTATGGTGTTTGGTCATGATGGTTCAAACCCCACCAGCCCCACTCCCCCAATTTGCCTAGGGAAAACGGAAAAAGAAAGGAAAAGCCCATCTCAAACAATTTTGTACCTGGCTGTTGCAAGTTAAAAAGCACTGATTTTTTAAAAATTCCCCCCCACCCTCAACTTATTAAAAACACATCTTTGGATCCAGTTTTTAGAAAAAACACTTCTTTAACACCACATAATGCAACAAGAATGGACCATTGGTGCAAAAAAGCTTGCCCTGATCATACACACACACCTGAAAAATGTCGAAATGCATTATACACTGATTATGGAAATCAACATATCTAAATCTGAATGTATATCAACATCAAATAAATATGACCAGGAAACATACTGTAATACATATTAATGAATATCAAATAAACTAAATAAATGAATAAACCAATCTATGACTCCGCATTCTAATTGAATAGTTTAAAATACATACAGAACATAAACTTGAATAATAATTTTAATGGTCTAGAACTTGGAACATCCAAATTTTTGAACAGACTCAGTAATCCCAATTATTCTCAACTGCAAATACCCTCCTTGGGAAGCTCCTCCCAAATTTGCAGCAATTTTAGAACCTCCAAAATTTTGTTTTGGTGTTTGAGTATTCTTATGAAAATTTTTATGCCCAACTCTTTTTTAGTGCAAATCACTCAGTATTAAACAAAACCAAAATCTCAACAACACCTTTCTGTGTTTTCCCATGAAAACTAACCAAAGATCGTCATTTAGATTAACAATCAATTTATTGTCTTATTTTGTGATCCAAAAACTCTATTAACTTTTTAGAACCTTAAGAGCAAGGTGCACTTTGAAAGATGCCTTTTTAAAAGTTTCTAATTGAATCACCTACCTTTTAGTTGTAGAAAAGTACATCTTGATGACCTTGACATAGGATCTTGTCCTTTAAAGGCTGCTCCACATTCCTAGACAAACAGGCAAACGAAAATTTAAAACAATTAATTTGTATAAAAAATAATTTAATCCCTAAATCATAAGTGATAGAAAGTACCATAGCAAAGGAGTTTACTCTTTACCTCTCTTTCAATATGACTCCTTAGCTCTTGAAGTAGAATCTAGGAACCAAAACGGGGAAATAAATTATGTATTGTTAATTGTTATGCAATTGAATGAAAGGGGAAATTGGTATAAGAGATTTTCAAAGAAAAGAAGAGAGTTCAATACCAGTGAATTATTAAGAGAAGATTGCAATTTATCTCATCAACCATGTTTTGATCCTCCCATCCAAGAATATTCACCAAAACATCAATCACTAAAGATGGAGATCCACAAAATAAAAAAATTGGTATTAACTCAGGGGTTTGGAATTCCCGCTAACAATTCAAACCTAAAAGTAAAAAGAAGCAATAAAGCTAAACTTTTAGACTAATAGGACCTTTCAACATTTTACCACACAGAGCATTACGTGATTCAGCTTGCTTGGATAGATCTAAAGCATTTTGGTCTCTGAGAGTTGATCTTGAAACACCATCTGTTCATCATTAAATTTAATATCTTAACAATAAGATACATTAAAAAGAAAAAGAAGAAGAAAAGAAAGGAAAATATAGAAATTGACCCCCCCGCCCAAAAAAAAAAAAGGATTGCACAACACATATTTCTCAAATGTTGCATGTTCTTAACAGCTAAACCAAAAAGAAAAAAGAAAAAAAGACAGTAAATGGAAAAATACAGTAACCATAGGAGCAATGCAATCAATACAAAAAGTTACTTAAAATTGAGGTTTGGCTGCAAGAGAATTCAGGTTTGCATGCACACCTTCTTTGATTTGTTTAGCAACGTAGAAAATATGTAACTGAAAAAGAAAAAGGCCAAGGTCCTCAAGGAAAATCATAGGTAACCATAAGTTTTTTTTTTGATGAAAAATTAAATTTATTAACGAAACAAACTATACAAACAGCAAACACCTAACAACAAAAACAGAGCAAGCAGGAAATTAAATAGAAGCTGCAATTAACGTGCAAAGAATCAAACTAAATCGATCAATTATGCTACCATCAAAATCATAGAAATGGACCTCCCCACTGCCCCCACCCCCTAAAAAACAAATTACAACATGACTCTATACAGTAACAAAAACTTTTCTCTTTACAAACTCATTGGCCTTAATGCTTCCTTAGACTTGACATTGCTGAAGAATACACAAGCATTTATGTTAAGCCAACCATAATAAACCATTGCAAACCTAGCAAGTTTGCTTATGGTGCTTCTAAAACTTCTGCCCTTCAACTTATTTTTACATCAAAGAACTACTTAGTACCAGTTATATATCTTGGATTTTATTACACAATATGACTTAACTTGCTGCAATAGCTTCTTTGAGAAAGGATAACCAAAGAACAAGTGGCCCATTTTGAAGCCATAGTTTAGTGCCAATTTGATTTTCACTTTTCTTGACAACAAGTTCAATGCATTCTTGTATGGTTGTCATTTACCTTTCAATAAAATAATAAACAATCTAAGTAATATTATTCAGTGAATCAATCAAAGTAAAGAAACATCTATGACAATAAACAATATCAAAATTTAAAACACACAAGAAAAGAAGAAGGAATTCTTTTGTAAAAATTAACAATCAAAACTTAACAATTGGTGCAATGAGTTGCATAGGTTAGAAACATCTTAGCAAGCAAGTTCAATATTCTGAAGAAGCATTTCGTCAAACAACCTGTGTGCTTGACTTAAATTTCAATTTAAAACAATCATCAAACATAGTCGTTATTTGGTAAAACTGAAACACAAATTTATTAGAAAGTTTCAAATTCAGAGTATACTTACTATGTGAATCTTTCAATACCTTGATAAATGTACATGTTTAGCCATGTCGATGTCCCTGCCAGCAAAGCCACATTATTTAATAACCATAAAGAAATTAACAAAGCTGCAGAGCACTGATGGAGAAGGGCTTCTCGATCATTTTTTTTTTTTTTTTGGACAAATTCATATACAATCAGATACTTTTATCCTTGTGATTTTTATAGGTTTTTATTTATTTATTATAGTTATAAGCTAGTATTTATTAAACTTGCCTTTGACCCTCTTGCTAATGGTAAGAATTTTTCCTCCAAAAAATAACTTGGACGAAAAACAAAAAATCATACATATAATAAAATCAAACCTGTATAACCAAAGAATCATACGTGTAATATGCAATATCCAACAATAAGACAATTTCTACAAAACCTAGATGAGCAAAATACAACACAAAGCCGTGATTAATTAGACTACCAAGGCACTGATTGACATCAAAAACTGTGACAGTGAAAGTAGAAAACAGAGACAAACCTGAGGATAAAACAATCTCAATTCCCACAAATAATGAATCATCAAGCTGCACAAAACCCACAAAAATAAATTAATTAATTAAAACAAATGGGCATCTTTGGAAAAATGGAAGAAAGTGGAAAACAGAGACAAACCAACCTGAGGATAGTGGGAGGAAATCCCATAGGAGTGGAGTGGTGGTCTTTGTGGGCATGATGTGTTAAGGAATGATACCACTTTCTCTTTGAAGAAAGACTCCACTAAGAATCAAAAATCCTTTGAGCACATCTATTGGCTTTTTCTTGTCATTCACGTCAAATACCAAGTAAAGGCTATCAGAATAACAACTTATCTTAATCTAATACACTTGTTGCTCATACCCGATATGATTTTGTACTCGTCAAGGTCAAACACGAAGCCATCTTAGCTGAACAACAAGAGCATTAATTACTTGTGGAGCTTCTAAAAAAAGTCCTGTATAATTAATAAACTGTCTTTTTAATTTAACTGTTATTCAACACGATTAGGTGACTCCAAATTTTTTAGTTTCATCTTAACAATTATAGCTCGACTTTTATAATAGAATTAAATCCATAATAGAGTTGACTAGCCAACAGGATCTTGAAATTATGTGTATGGTATCTACTGTGTGCCCTATCTTGTCAAGCATGATCATCAAATTACTTTTGTTATTGAAAATTAGGCAAACATAGCATGTTATGTAATTTACACTGATAAGCCAAATCGACCATCCCTCTATTTTATGGGCTCAAGCTTTGAAGAATGGGAATTAGCAAGGGAAAAATAATTCTTCTTATTTGTAGAAAATTATTTTACATCTACAAATAAAGTTGATATTTAATTGTCCAAGCATAATATATAACAATAGATTTAATACACTAATACAAGATTGTAGGAAATTATTTGAGCTACTCAGGTGTATAAAAGAAACATATAGAAGACAAGGTATATGAAACATGCAAAATACTTCTTATTCAATGAATAACCATAGGCAAGCCTATCTAGAATGCCAGAAAAGTCTTTCCATCCAATGTAACACTTTGAAGGAGCACAAGACTTTTTGGACCTGCGAATGGTTAGTAGTAAACAACATTAAGAGAAAAGATCAAAATAAGTAAACAACTTAATACCAACATTAAGATGGTGAGAAGCTAAATTTGATTTTTACCTTCCATATAGCCAAGCATGATGTGCTAAATCCTAGCACCAAGAATAATGTCCCTAACCAAATGCAACTCAGAGATGGCCTTGCTAATGTCCCATCGTTCTTGTGGCAACTCCA